>NW_005871254.1:1769318-1785874 GCF_000147115.1 Myotis lucifugus
TCTAAAATTTGAATTAAAAAGTTGCATTTTCTAAATTTTTTTTATTTTCTAAATAAAATTAAGATAATACGAAATACACCTTCTGTTTCCCCTATGGATTAGGGTACGTGTCTTTACATATAGGTATCCCCATATATACTGGGTGTATGTATATTATGTATTCATGGGTATGTATGTATATACACATGTATACCATGTACCCAAAGGGGGTCATATTAACTTACTGTTCCTGAACCTGCTTTTTATTTCTTTTTTAAAAAAAATATATTTTATTGATATTTTACAGAGAGGAAGGGAGAGGAATAGAGAGTTAGAAACATCGATGAGAGAGAAACATCAATCAGCTGCCTCCTGCACACCCCCTACTGGGGATGTGCCCGCAACCAAGGTACATGCCCTTGACCGGAATCGAACCTGGGTCCCTTCTGTCTGCAGGCCGTCGCTCTATCCACTGAGCCAAACTGGTCAGGGCGTGAACCTGCTTTTTAAACTTAACATTTTATTATTATTTTTTTCATGGCACTAAATACCCTCCTAGAGTGTAACGTTGTCATAGCTTCAGTGTGCCCTTTACCTGTGACTACTGCTTGGCTGTCAGGATACTCTGTTGTTGCTATGTGCCACCCTGGGAATTTTCTTTGTAGCTAATTTAAATTTTAGTTCACCCATGATTATAGTTTTTTTTTTTATTGCTTAAAACAACAGCAGCAGCAGCAACAACATTCTACAGCCCGGAATCTGGAAATCCAGTAACTAAAAGGTGGAACTTAGAGTTTGTTTGGCTTACCCCTCAAGAGTCTGTTGGCAGAGTAAGTTATTCTCCTTTTGGGTCAGACAGGACGGGCTCACCCAGGACCCGTGGAGCCGGGGAGCAGGTGGGGGCTGTGCTGCCACCCGGGAGGCGCGGTGCTGGGGACACGCTCAGTCCGGTTGCGCCTTGAGGCAGGTCTCACGGCTCAGCCTGGGGGTCCTCGGGGGCGGGTAGAGAACGCTCAGAACATGAGTTCTTTAGCTGATCATGGAAACGAATTGGTAATTGGAACACACTGTGAATTGTGACTTAGACGTGCCCTTTGCTTTGCATGGGTTATGGAAATAATAACTGTTGGAGGACTTAGTACCGGTGCTTTGCAGAATTTCTCTCAGGTGAGGACGTCAAGCTGGGACAGATGGAGAGCAGCCCAGGACTGTTAGCGGTGGGGCCAGCAGCCAGAGTTCATACCCGTTCCTTCGGCTTCAGCTCTTGGGCCCCATTCGGCATGTCTATAGGCTTTGATAAGGGCGACTTGGTTTTGGAGTCAACAGTTTCTAAAGCAGCGGTTCTCAACCTGTGGGTCGCGACCCCTTTGGGGGTTGAACGACCCTTTCACAGGGGTCGCCTAAGACCATCGGAAAACACATATATAATTACATATTGTTTTTGTGATTAATCACTATGCTTTAATTATGTTCAATTTGTAACAATGAAATTGGGGGTCACCACAACATGAGGAACTGTATTAAAGGGTCGCGGCACTAGGAAGGTTGAGAACCACTGTTCTAAAGTATCTTCGTCACCTCCCTGATGTAATAAAAGAGAGCCCGAGCCCCTCTTTGGGCTGACTCTGTGCCATCGCTGACAGCTGCGGCGGGTGGTCTCAGGGCCCCTCCAAACATCGCCTCTGTGACGCTCCTGCTGTGGCCAGCCGTGACCTCAGGCCGTCCTTC
Source organism: Myotis lucifugus (assembly GCF_000147115.1). NCBI lineage: Eukaryota > Metazoa > Chordata > Mammalia > Chiroptera > Vespertilionidae > Myotis > Myotis lucifugus. The sequence continues at coordinate 1,771,026 of NW_005871254.1, forward strand.
AGGGCACTGCTTGCTTGCCTTCTACTGAATGGGCCCGGGTTACTGTGCATTTTGAGCTTCTTGGCTGTTGTATAACAATGTCAATAAACATTGTCTATTTGCTCAATGTTGCCCATCAGTATGTCTGCCCTTGGCAGCCACATTGCTCTCTAGTTTGTGGCAGTCTCCTCAATCAGGCGACATGTTGGTACCGTGAAATTATGGAGAAAACAAGAGTTAGTTTTATAAAGATCTTATTTGTGGAAATAATTTTTTTCTTTGTTAAGAAATGGTTACAGGAGTTAATAGAGATGCTGGTTGTTGGACACTTTGTGATTGTAATCACTGAAATTCTGAAAACATGAGTTAAAGTTGAAGAAAATTCAGCTTTGTAATTCACATCGCATTGTAAAACTCATTGTTTTGTTGTTGAAAGAGATTTAAAAACTTGTCCACTGTAGCCCATACTGTGCACAGTTTCTCTACAACATCTGCCAAGGGGCCTTCGGGGTATCATGACCAGAACCATCACTCCCAGAGAGCCCGCTTCGCATGCATGGCATGCTGATGGCAAAGAAAAGAAACCCTCTTACTCTCACTTCCGCCTTTGCTTCTATTCCACCCTCCACAGGTAGAGTTGGAAGCAGTTACCTCATATCCACTGTGCCCGGGGTCACTCAGCTAAATTGTCCCACTTCTTTCACGTCTCATCTCTCTTCCTCCCTTCTTCCCTCTCCCCTCCCACTCTCTAGACTGATGGTCTGACTATGACATAAGGGAGAAGGACTTTATCCTCCTTTTTTTTCTATAGGTTCTGCCTCTGATAAGGCAACCCACAGCCATATAGTGTCACAATGAGCTCACTGCGAAGGCATATTGACCACATGCTCTCCTGCTGAGCCACGCTCCCCTGTGCAGTTGGGTAGTTGGCAGAGATCACAGACTTCACAGCTTCCTTGATAAATATCATTGCATTAGCGTTGTCTCCTTGTTTGCCTTTGGTCTTGTCTGTTGTGCAGACGGCCTCCCTCGGTCTTGCCGTCTACATTCTGATCTGCACACCTGTGTTCTCACCCAGGGAAGGGCAGGGCGAAGGGCAGGTGACTCCCACGGCTCATTTTCAGCATTCTGCCATGTGACTGTTCACCTGTGAGCACCGGCCCCTGTGTGGCCACTTGAGCTACTGGTCAGATTTGGGGTGTAGATGAGGGAAGAGGGCACCTGTGAGGGGCTGTAGGCAAGGAATTTGGTTGGCCTGCGAGGGTCTGCTGTCCTGCTGTAGAAACGCCTACCCAGCAGTCGGTGTGGAGTCTTGGGACAGAGGCTGGGCTCCAGGGATGTGTGTAAATCGGCGATGCTCCCTTAGGCAAAGCCGCGCAGGCCGGCCAGGTGGAGGGTGTCAGCCTGTGGAGCTCAGGCGGTCTGTCGGGGTGAAGGACATTCAAGGTCTTCACCCATGGAGGAGCCGTAAAGGGGTCTTCACAGCCTTGGGTGCTCCTCCTCTTTCTGATAACCTTGACGTGTAATCTCTTTTGGTTCAGGTTTAAGAATTTATTTTGTTTTAGTTTTAATTGTGGTAAAATACATATAAGATGAAGTTTACCATCTTAACCAGTTCTAAGTGTACAGTTCAAAAGCGTTAAGTACATTCCTATTGCTGTGCAACCATCACCAGCCTCCATCTCCAGACCTTTGTCATCTTCCCAAACGGAGACCCTCCCCATCAGACCAGAGCTCCCACTGCCCCTCTGGTCCCCTCCCCGCAGCCGTCTCTACTTCCTGTCTCTATGACCCGCCTACGCTCGGCAGCGCCTGGAAGTGGAATCACAGAATTTGACATTTTCAGCCTGGCTTAGTTCACTCAGCACAGTGTTCTTGACGTTCATCCATGTTGCAACAGGCGATAGGATTTCCTTTTTCTATGGCCTCATCATACCGTGTTGTCTGTTTATAGCGCTGACAGTTTTAACCAGTTTCCCAGAGTCCTTGGGTTCCTCTGGTCCTCAGTTTCCCCATCTGTTCAGTGTGGGGGCGAGCTAGATGGTGTGCCCGGCTCCTCTCTCCCGCAGCCGCAGTTCTGTGAGCGAGTTTCCTGCCCCGGAATCTGGGTTCTGCAGGCCAGTAGTGCGGTTATTGGTGGCTTCTGTGGTGTGTGACCTAGCAGGGCAGGCTGTGGACCAGGGAAGGGAGCCCCTGTCTTGTGCAGGTGGCACTTGATCTTGCAGGTGACACAGTCATTGAGTCTCAGACCATGTCACTCCCCCTTTGATGCTTACCTTGGAGCAAGAGTCAGCCTCAGACAAGCTGAGCGGCCCCTCCTGGGCGGCCTGACTGGGGCCGGATGCCCAGGGCGGAGCCTGAAGACAGCGGCCTCCCAGGTCCCCCACAGCCCACGCCCAGGAAGCCCCCCGTGACCTCAGCACGCACCAAGCTCAGAGCTCCGGCTCCCAGCCCTCGGCAGCCCCTTCTCATACGTGCGGACGGCATCTAACTCCAGTCTTCTTTCTTTTTAACATTCACTTAAAATTAAAGCCATGTTTCCGAAATTAAAAGAAGTTCACATTCATTGTAGGAAAATGAGAAAAATTCTACACAGACACAGAGGAGAACATCTCCAGGATTCCTACTGCCAAGCGGGCTCACTTTCTTCATAGTTCGGTGTCTCCACATGTGCGCTCCCCAGTGGGGGGAGATGTGGAGGGAAGGCAGCTTCCTTCCCAGTCACCCCCCATGTGTGGGGGGGCGGGGGCGGCCTGGGCTGTGGCTCTGGCACTGTTCCCAGCAGCGCCTGCAGTGCCCTGTGGGGCTGTGCCCATCAGTGTGGCTCCCTGTGTGAGAGCCACTAGGAGTGGAACAGTCAGGCCTTGGGACTGACCCAGGGCGATTCTGTGTTTCTGGCTGGGCTGGAAAGGCCGCAGGCTGAGGCCCGCCAGGGGTGCCGGCTGCGGGCCGGCTCTCAGCATTCCCTTAGACGTGGAGCTTGTGGTTTGTGTCGGTATCTGCTGCAGGCTGTGTGGCCCATTGGTCAAACAGAGGCAGGAAGTGACCGCTGCCTCTTCTCCTCCTGTGACACTAAGGGAAAGGCCATGGTCCTGGTCCCCACTGTGTGAACCTGGCAGTGACGGGGCCTCAGTCCTTACCCAGAGGCCGGGGCTGAGCAATGCCCACCCCTTAGGGCGGCCAGGGTGGTGATGAAGGCAGCAGTGGGTCTGGTAAGGATGTGCCTGCTTCTGCCCGAGCAGGCGTGGGAAGGAAGAGACAGGGCCCACAGGTGCTTGAGGGGAGAGACGTGCCCGGCCTGGCCCAGGAAGCCTGGCCCGAGACAGGGGGTGGGGATGACCAGCGGCTGCTATGCCGTGGCCGTGGCCGTGGCCGTGGCTGTGATGCCCAGGCTGCCTCCTGAAGGCCGATCCCACCAGGGGGCCCTGGGGCCAGGCCCCCTCCCTGCCGCCTTCCCCCCCTTCCACAAACACTTCCCTGGGACTGACCCACTGTGCTGGGTGCTGGGGACAGAGCAGTGAATGAGACAGCAAGGGACTGGCTCCCTTGGGAGCCTGCAGTCTCAGGGGTGTGGGGGAGACAGACAGGTCCTGCAGCATTGGCAGTGCACCTGCCCTGAGGCCGTCTGTGAAGACAGAGGTGGGGGCTCTGAAGCAGCATAACCAGGAGCTCTGAGGAGGCGGCTCGAATGCAGCCCCAGGGAGCCATGAGGCAAGCCTTCTAGGGTGGAGGCAGCCTCAGTCCCAGGCCGCACCTGCAGGAGGCCCACGGGAGGGGGGGGACTATGTCCTCTTTTGAGACGGGGACTCAGTGGTGAAGGCCAGGCCTCTGCCTGGTGTGAGGTCCAGCTCTGCCCCTTAGTATTTAACCTCAGTCTCCTCATCTGTAAAAGGGGCTCACGACAGAGCCTACGCCCTGGAGCGGTTCGGAGGTTGTGGTGCCCGGGGCGGGTTGGCTCTGGTCCCCACAGCTCTCAGGGAGGGCTCTGCTGGCCTGTGTGTGGGCCTCTGCCGGGAGGCCTGCGGCACCTGGGGGGATGCGGAGGGCAGTGGTGCCCGTCACACGAGGGTTGGAAGGCCATACGGGGTTTCGATGAGTTCAACAAGTATGGGTTTTGGTCCAAAGCACTCTTTTTGCAATGCTGCTTTTCCCAAAGCCGGTGAGTACGTTCAGAAAGGGCTGAGGGGCTGGTGCAGGAATGGAGCGGCTGGCTTTGCTGCCCGCCCCCAGGCCTCAGGTCCAGGGACAGGCACTGAATCCTAGTGTCCTTGGCAGGGCCGCGGTGGGCCATCCCCTCTCCTTCTAGCAGTCCATGAGCAACCCGCTCGGGCTCTCACCTTTGGCAAAATTCTGGATCCGGCCCCTCCCGCCACCTCCCCGCCTGCTGGGACTGCAGGGCTGCAGCAGCCTCCCCCACCCCTGGTGTAGATAAGGTCGAGGCTCTCTCATCAAACCACCCAGGCACCCATCTGCCACCCCCCTCAGCTGCAGCCTCTGGCTTTAGTCACTCCAAGCACCCTGAGACTTCTGTCCCCACGCCTGGCGGCTGTCCTGCTCTCCCTACTAGCTGTCAGGCTCTGCACATGCACACACTATCTCTCCTTCTCGCGCACTCAGGTCTCTGCCAAGCACTGTGTTCCGTTCACGTAGCCACAGCACTCACCACCCTGCCTCGGCATCAGAGACGCGGCCTCTGCATGTCCCTCCCCACCAGAGGTGTGCCAGGTGCCCACGGGCAGTCACTGAATAAAGGCAAGGCCGGGGATGACCAATGGAGGGGGGGCTCCTCCCAAGGAGTGTGCAGAGGGCTGGGCAGGGCCGGTGGGCAGGTTGGGTAGGGCCCGTGGGCAGGTTGGGCCGGGCAATGGCTCTGAAACCCCATCCCCACAGGGGCCTGTGCTGAGTGCTGGCCAAACTGGTTCCTTCCAAGGTCCTCAGCCTCAGTCCACAGCGCCCTGAGCGTCACACACTCTCTGGATGTTCTTGGGCAGAAGAAATGCCCAATGGTTCTGCTCATAACTGGTTAGGCCCAACTCAGTATTTATGTCCCAACAACTTAGTAGCCACTGGGTGAGTAGTTCTTATAAATTAAGAGAAAAGTAATATATATATATTTTTCATTTGTAAACAGCTACCCTGATTTCCGATGGGGTGTGAGTCCAGCGGGCTCTGTGGCTTCTGTGACCTTGGAGTCACACTGGAGGCCACACCCCCTCTTATGTTGCACATGGATTTTTGCGTGGTGCTTGCAAAACAGAGCCACATTCAGCTTCACGAAAACGTGATGTCCTTGAGAGGAGTCGGCGTGCTCGGGCTAAGGGTCCTCTTGGCGGAGCCTGTGTGGCATCCGGCAGACGTGGCTGGGTTTCCCCGACTTCCACCCTTAAAGTCTCACCGCAGGCCCCTGGAGTTCTTAGGGTGTTTTGCACGCAGTTTGGGGATTGTGGACTCATATCATTAGGCCCTATAATGACCCTGTGAGGTAGGTATCCTTCCATTTTACAGAAGTAGAAGTTAAGGCTCAGAGAAGCCAAGATACCGGCCTCAGGCACACTGGTGATTGGTGAGGGCACCGGGACTGGCCAGGTCTCTGACAATCCCTGGGCCTACCCGCTGGATCTCTTGAGTTGTGCAGCTTCCGGGGCCGGAGCATTTGTGACCTCGCCCTTGAGTGTCCAGAACCACAGTATGAATCAGCCCTTTGCTCCCACCGCAGGTCCTGGGAGACAATATGGTCAGTGATGGCAGCTCTTGTGCTTCCTCCTTCCAGGGGGCCCGCTGTGCTCTTGCTGTGTCCCAGACCCCATGGGGCTCTCCTTCCTCCCGCCCTACGGCTGTCAGAGTAACCGCACGGCCAGTGTGGCCGCCCTGCGCATGAAGGCTCGCGAGCACTCGGAAGCCGTCCTGCAGTCAGCCAACCTCCTGCCAGCCACCAGCAGCAGCCCCGGCCCTGCGAGCAAGCCAGCGCCCCCCGATGGCAGCCAGGACAAGACCCCTTCTGCCAAGGAACAGAGCGAGGGTGAGAAGAGTGTATGAGGGGGTGCCACGCCGGCACCCTCCCCATCCCTGTTTCTCCCAGCCTCAGCCCCACGGAAAACGCAAAAGAACAAGGAGAAGCCTGCGCCCAGAGCCTCCTCCTGGACTCCGGAAGGGATGAGACCACAGCTCCCTTGCTGTCTGGGGAGTGCCTCTGGCGTCCTGCCAGCCGGCCCGTGTTGTCCTGGCTTCTTTGGTGACAGGTCCTGATGGCACTGGTGACACCGGAGCCGACTCTGTGGTGGGACCTGTCGGGTTTCCTTCTGTGCCCAGAAGTCTTGGGGGAAAGTAGAGTTGCTGCCCCCATCCCCTTCCTGTCCATTTCCTGGGCTGCCATTGATGGTCTGGTCAACTCAAAGAGCTGTGACATGAGACGCCCAGGGCTATGAAATGGGACTGTCCTTGGTCCATTAAGAACCAGGAAACTGCTGTAATTCCAACCAACTCTTATTCCCTCTCCCAAGTCCAGCAGCCATGCCCCCCTTTCTCTTGTTGAAATCTATTGGCTGTGGGCTTGGATAGCTAGAAGGTGAGAGGATGTGGGGTGGGGAGAGGCTGATGGGGCGCAGCCTCTCTCAGGGGTACACGGTGGCTCTGCCCCTCGCACTTCTCACTGGCTCTTGTGGCCACACGGGCTGCCGGCTCTGGGCATTGGGGCCGCACCCTGACACTGCCGGCGTGGAGCGGCGTGGCCGCCCGCTGCAGGCCCTGCCTCTCCGGACTGGCCTCTTGGTCAGTGGACAGCAGCGCTCTGGTCCAGGAAGCTGTGCGCCCTCGGAGGGGAGGGGCCCCAGGATGCCTCTGACAGGTCGCATCCGGACTGACTACCTGTCCCCGGCACGCAGAGGGAGCTCTCCGGTGGTTGTTTGGTCTTTTTAACTGAAGGGAAAATAGCAGGAGACAAGATGAGAGCGGTGTACGCGCAGAATGGAGCGTGGGCGAGGGCTTCCTCTGGTGACGGGAGCTCATTCCAAAGGGCCAAACCGCAGAGACTCAGCGTTGGTCTAGGCTAGGGGTCTGTTTCCTCACCTTCTCGGTGTGGGTCGTGGATCAAAGGGAAATGTGCAATAGCGCGGGACCTGCCTTCCCGGCAGGCGCCTGGTCCCGGGGAGGCGGTCTCCCATGGCTTACGGGGTGTTTCCAGGCAAACCCTTCCGCCTTTACACGATTATTTTCCTTTCAGTTTCCATAATCAAAAGGCTCCACCTTCAGATCCCCTGCCCCCTTCTTCCCCTCCCCTCCAAGCCCTCAAACAATATTCCTGAGTGTGTTGTGCCTCGTCTCTGATTCCTGCAAAGCATTTGATAAAATACACTGTCTCCTTAAAAACACACAAACCCTTTTCCTGCTGTATTTTGCTTGTTGAGTACCAAGATGAAACGATTTGCCAAAGAGCGGCAAAGGCGCTTCCGTTTCGCTGTAATTACGAATGTTGGGTTGAACGATGCAAGCTCAAGCCCTTATGTACACTAACTCTTCAATCTAATTGTTTGATTAAACTCGTATTTCCTCCAGAAAGGTACATAAATAAGTGAACTGTTGAGCAAATTAAGAATACTTAACAGCATTGCATCTGAAAAGTAGTTACGCTGATTAAATTTTGTGTCCTTGAGGACTTTCAGGAAATTACTTTTGATCGTCAATAACACAATTAAGTAAACTACACACACATTAGCATGAATAATTGATAAGAAATTATGTATTACCACGAAGTACTGATTTAATAATTCATGATGCGACACGCTAGTGACTGTGCAAAACTGGATAACACCGGGAAGTCTGCCCGCTGGTACTGAAGGAGAGGAAGACGGGCGGCACACTCCGCAGACAAGCCGGTCCTTAGTCTCGTACAAAGGCGAAAAGCAACATGCATGCTGTTGTTTCTGTCTGTTTAAATACTGAATAAATGTAGAGGAGTTCCACAGAAAGACCCACAGAGCTCGGGCCGTCTGTTCCTCGCCTCGGGCCGGAGGCTGTGGGGCGCCCTCCTCCACCGGGCCGCGCGCAAATGGAAATCTCTCCGAAGCTTCCAGGCCGAGGGCTGGAGGCCGGGGCTCAGGAGCCTTTGAGCAGATGCTGGGACAAGACAGGCTGCTGTGCAGGCCAGAGCCCCCGGAGCCAGTGCCTGCAGGGGTCCGCCCACCTGTCCTGGGACAGATGGACAGACGGACGAGCTCGGCCTTGCCGAATCACCCTCGGGACTGTCCTCGGTGAAGTCCCCTTCCTGGGAGTGAGGGTGGCCGTCCGGAGGCCCTGTAGGCTGCCCATGTGCAGGAGTTGATAGTGTGACTATAAAGGGCAGCCGGGCTGCAGCCTGGGAGCAGCATATAGGCCCCGGGATTGATTCATTGATGATTATGATTCAGCTGCTAGTGGGAGCTCTCGCAAGAGCTTCCTTAATGCGCGCCACGTGATGGGAAGGAGTCTGGTCCGCACTGGGTGGGGAGGACCGCCTGGGGGTTGGGGGGCGACGGCAGGTGGCCGGGACTCAGGGCTCCCTCCTCCATCCTCAGTCGGAGCTCGATTGAGGAACACCCACTGCCTGCCTCTCAGTCGGCAGGAGGATCTCCCTTCGTAAACAATCCCATTTATGAAGACGCTGCCACTGCCTCATTGCCTGGGGACTTCACAGAGAACAGCTCCCCAATCTTAACGGTCAAGCCACAAGGTGAGATTACTTTCCCATTTCACAGGTAGAAAACTGAGGCACAGCGAGGTTGGACAGCTCCTCCAAAGTTCCATGGCTGGTAGCTCTGATGGGAAGCGGGAGAGCTGGGCTCATGACAGGTCACACAGGGAGTGCTACGTAAATGAGTTACTGAGATGAACTGGGCTCAGTCTTCAAGGCCCAAGAGGGGAGTGGAGGCATAACAAGGACCAGCTTGTCCTGTGGGCTGTGTCCTGGGTGGGCCTGTGGGAGGGGAGGGCATGCTACCCCAGCACCTCCCTCTCTGGATCCAGGCTGGCAGAGGCAGAGGTCAACCTGACCCATTCACTCTGCCGCTGGGCCAGGGCCCTGGCCTCTACATGCATGTCAGCCTGTCCACGGGCAGGCCCAGCAGGGGCTCCCAGCATTGCTGGTGCCCAGATCCCCGGGGCCCCTCAAACGGCTTTTCCAGCAAGAGGGGCTCCAAGAAGGAGCAACCACTCCACACGCACAAACTCTCTCAATTTTCTGGCTTCACCAAGAAAAGTGACACTTCTATGAGCTCAGAAGTGGTTAAGAGCATGTTCTGCCCGTTTGAAATCCAAGCTTTCACTGGCCGCGGGCCTCTGGGTGAGCCACTAACCCTCCCGGGGCTTCGGTTCTCCCTCCTAGAAAATGGGGCAGTAATGGTACCAGCCGCACAGATGTCTTTGGAGATTCCATGAATCAACTGCTGGCTGCTGCCTGGCCCAGAGGAAGTGCAGTAGAAATGCCAGTTGCTCTTGTTCCACCGCGCCTCACGGGTACCAAGGACATCCACCTCCAGCCCTATCGGGCGTGGCTGCCCCGGCCCTGTCCTGGGGAGGGCCACCATTCTCAGACGTGGGCGTGTGACTGGGCAGACACTCGGAGTGTGCCCACTCCCGGGAGGCTGCACTCAGGCAGAACGGGCGCCGATGTGGGGAAACCAGCTCCTGCTGAGGCACTGAATCCGAGGCTGACCGTCATGCTCCTTAGAGACGGGCTGGAAGGGACAGTGGGACTCGTCTTTAGAAACATTAACTCAGCTCCGTTTCTGGGCTCCGCCCTGGACAGAGAGAGTCCAGCATGTGGCGGTTTCTCTCCAGCACTTAGTCAGCACCTTGCTGTGTTCAAACCCATGGGGTGTGCTCCCCCCGCACCCACGAAGCTCACAGACCCTGGGTCCTCAGTGGCCCACCCATGTCTAGACCACCCCCCAGGGACAACAACACTCTAGGGCTCCAGCACTACAGACTGCCCCAAGCGGGGGGTGGGGGGGGTGGGGGTAGATGGGGGGGCAGTGCTGGACTGGCAGGCCGCAGGGTCTGTAGCTTCATGTCCTGGAGCAGCCTCAGCCTCCTTTCTTCCAGCTCGTGCTCCTGGCCAAGCCAGGCCCAATGCTCCCTCAGCCAGTGCTGTGGCAGGGGCAGGGCGATGAGTCTGTATAAACTAGGACCCATCCCGTAACCCACCAGGAAGGGCATTTTATAGATGTGATTGCCCCCTGCCTGGATATGGGCTTTTAAGCGACTTCTTTCTGAGCCTGGCATCCACGGTCTTCTCTTTGCATTCTGTTGGGCGGGTCTGAGGAGGCTGGGCCTTCTCTGTTGCTGCTGCCTGCCATCTGCTCTCAGGTCTCTGAGCCGGGAGGGTGGCCCCTGTTGGCTCGGCTCATCTGCTTCTTTCCCAAGCCCGGCTGTGTGCAGGGGATGGGCCTTGGGCACTGCCCCCTCCCACTGCCCCTGGTTCCCCCAACTCTGCTGGGTGTGTCCTGGCTCCAGGACCAGGGCAGGGCCTGGACACATTGTCAGACAGAGCTGGGCTGGGGCTGCGGCTGCAGAGCCCTGGCCCGGAGCAGCCAGGTGCCAGATGACACAGCCACCTCCACCCTGAGATGCTGGTGGGGACAGGTTTGCCAGCTGTCAGATGCTGTGAAGCCTGCCTGGGGCCCTCGGCTGGGAGGGCACACCTCTAGTTGAGCAAAAGGTCCAGAGAGTAAGGGAGGTATCGGATACAGTGACCCTGGCTGGGGCCTGCCAGGTCAAGGGCAGCCTCGCTCTGCTAATGGGGCAGGTGCCCCTGGGGGCAAGGCTGCAGCCTCGTCAGCCTCATGCCTTCGCTCAGCAGAGACGTGCAGCCCTTGGCCCGCCCTGGCCACGGAGCCCCTGCTCTGAGGCTGTTCGAGTTTCCCATGCGTGCTAACCTCTCACCAGGACCACTGCAGCGCCCCACAGTCTGGGAATCAGGCCTGAGGTCAGCCCCTTGTCTGACACTGTTAGCCGTGGGATCTTGGGCCAACTACGTAGCCTCTCTGGGCCTCATTTCTTGATCTGTAGAGTGGAAGTACTAATCCTAATTTTGCCTTCACAGGGATGCTGGGAGGATCAAGGGAGATGATGCATGTGAAGGCAGTTTGTGAACAACTCTCAGGAGAGCAAGGTCATTGGCAGCCCTGAGATCCTGCTGTCTGAGAGGCTGCCTCCTGCTGCGGCAGCTGGGCCGCAGAATCAGCCTCAGGGCCGAGGGGAGGCGTGGCCGGGAAGTGAGTCTGTGGACCCTCCCCAGGGCTTTGCAGGCCTCGAGGCCCTCCCCCTCCCAAGGTCGGGATGGGGCAGCTGGAGGGCTAAGTGATTGTGTAATGGCCACATCTGTCAGGCTGGCCAAATGGTTTCTCCAGGAGTCAGCGAGCTAATGGCCCCGCCGCCGGAGAGAGCTCTAAGTGGAGCACTTTATCTACCAGGAACATAAGAGCAGCGTGGCCCCGGGCGCAGGGACTCGAGCAGCTGCTCTGCCCACAGCTTGAATTAGTGCCCTGTCCCCGTTGGCTTGCCTCCCACCTGCTGCCAGAGACCAGTCTGCAGGTGGCAGCCCTGGTGGCTGGTCGGGGGTACGGGAGCCTGGCTGGGGGCGTCACTAGACCTGGCCTTGGGACCTTGGCAAGTTCAGTTTCCTCATCTGTAAAGCGCAGGCAGCGAGGGTGAGGTGGGATGAGATGAGGCGGGCATCGTGCCCTGCACTCGGCAGTTACTGCCGGCGGCCCTGAGCTCTCCCAGGTGATGGGGACAGAGAGGTTGAGGCCCACAGGGAGGTGATGGGGACGGAGAGGTTGAGGCCCACAGGGCAGGAGAACCTGTGGAAGGGATGTGAGCGCGTGGTAAACTGGGCACCGTGCAGACAGCGCGTGTCACCCCGGGGGCACCTGGGATGGCAGCGCGTGTCACCCCGGGGGCACCTGGGATGGCACGAACGTCCTGCGTACAGAGATGGAGCTGCAGCTGCACCTTATAAAGTGGGTCCTGTCCCCAGAGAGCTACAACTATCACACATTCTTCAAATATTGGAACATTTTTAAAAGTCTTTTCATTTTGAAATAATTTTAGATCCACATTCAAGTCGCAAAAAGAGCAGGGCTCCTGTGTACCTGTCCCCCAGCCCCGAAGGCAACATTGACATAAGCCTAGTACAGCGATCGAAACAGGAAGTTGCCACTTGGACAGCGTGGATCCCACCAGTTTTCACATGAGCTACTGTATTTCTCGGGGAGGGGATGGGGGTGGATGGTGAAACTTCATCATCCCATGTAATCTGGAACCACATACAGGCAGGATACACGCCTAGACTCTCCCTACCCCGAACCCTGCACTCCTGCTCTGAACTTTTCTCATTTCAAGACTGTTACATACTAGTACATGGGGTCATGCCGTGGCTACATGCTTTTTAAAAAGGCAGGGTTAAATATGATGTACGATTCACAATGGTTTAGCACATTGAGTATAGAGAGAACACATTATATACAATGTAACTTCTCAGTGGCTCTGTCAGATAGCACATGATGACATTTATGAGACAGAGGGAATTTACTTTTACTTATTTATTTTTTATTGTGGTTAAACACATATAAGAAAATTTACCGTCTTAATTATTATGCAATCTCCAGAAGTTTTGCATTTCGCACAACGGCAACTCTGTATCCATTAAACAACAACTCCTCCGTTTTTCCTCTCCCAGCCCCTGGCAGCCACCATTCCACTTTCTGTTTCCATAGACTACGCTAGGTACCTCCTGTAAGTGACTCATGAATATTTATCCTTTAATGACGGGCTTATTTCACTTAGCATAGTGTCCTCAAGGTTCCCCCACGTTGTAGCATGTGTTAGAACTTCCTTCCGTATTACAGCTAAATAATATCTTGTTGTATGGACAGACCACATTATGTTTATCCATTCATCCATTGATGAACACTGGTTGCTTCCACTTTTTTTAAAAATATATTTTATTGATTTTTTACAGAGAGGAAGGGAGAGGGATAGAGAGTTAGAAACATCGATGAGAGAGAAACATCGATCAGCTGCCTCCTGCACACCTCCTACTGGGGATGTGCCCGCAACCAAGGTACATGCCCCCGACCAGAATCGAACCTGGGACCCTTCAGTCTGCAGGTCGGTGCTATATCCACTGAGCCAAACCGGTCAGGGCTGCTTCCACTTTTTAGCTGTTGTGAATAATGCTGCTATGAACATGGGTGTTCAAATATCCCTTTAAGACCCTGCTTTCCTTTCTTTTGGGTGGATAACCAGACGGGATTGCTGGATCATACAGGTCTAGTTTTAATTTTTTGAGGAGACACCATATCGTCTTCCACAGTGGCTGCACCACTTTATGTTCCCACCAATAGTGCACAAGAGTTCCACTTTCTCCACATCCTCACCAGCACTTGTTATTTTGTCTAATTGATAGAGGCCATCCTAATGGGAGTGAGGTGGTTTTGATTTGCATTTCCCTAATGATTCGTGACGTTGATCATCTTTTCATGTGCTTGTTGTTGGAGAAAATTGTTTTTAATATGAAAACGTCTTGCTGATGGGGACCCTGGAGAGAACTGAGTAGGAGAAAGTGAAGTTGATGATGTCTTCTTAACTCTTAGGGATAATTTGTCAGGAGGAGATGGGACGCCAGGTGCTTGTCTTGGCCCGGGAATCTGCAGGAGGCTCTGAGCACACCACACGGGCGCTTGAATTCTCTCTGCGTTTGGGTCGTTACACTACGACCCACAAGCTCAGGGTAAGAAGGAAGGAAGGGGGTAAACGATATCTTCTCCCTATCGCTGACCTTCCCTGCTTCGATTCTCCTCGGGAGACGCCACTGCGCCAGGTCTGCCTGTCTGCCCGGAGAAGTGCACGTGATGTCCCTTCCTCCACATAAGTAGCTGCACATCATACACACTGTTTGGTCTTTGCTTTTTCTTCTGAAATACATATTTTGGGAAGAGTTTCGTATTAATGCTTCTGGAATGTTCTTCTGAAGCTAATTCTCAATCCCACTCCTTCCATCGCCGCACTTGGCCTCCAGGAGCTTCTCTCCATTTCTCCTCCCAGGGGTTGGCCTGCACTCTTCCACGCTGACTCCTCAGGCGGCTGGACCCCGGAGCACAGCACACAGGCCAAGGGCAGACAGGGGGGCCTGTGAGCCAGCGTGACTTCGCCCGGTAGGTGATGCTGGGAAGTATGGGCTGTGAAGGGATTCTGGGTTGACGTTGTCTTTATTATAAAATAGTGATTATCTGTGGAAACCATCTATGTGCCAGGCATTCTACTGGGTGCTTCTCACATATTATTTCTGATGCCCACCTACATTTACAAGGTCAGCATGGGTGTTCTCACTTTACATCTGAAAAAAGTGAGGCTCGAGGGTTTAAGTGACGTATCCAGAGTCCCCAGCCAGGGAAGTGGGGCCGAGCTTTTCCGGGGCATGTGATGCAGGTGCCTTGGCTCCTGGCCTGCTGCTACTACACCCCTTTCCGGCTGTCACTGCCTCAGAGTGGAGGCCGGGGTGTGGTGAGCACCAAGCTGCCATGAGCACCCTCGTTTGGTGGAGGGACAAGAGTGTCCCGCCGGCTGCATTGGTTGGCGGATTGATGTGCCTTCCCCATGGCGGCCAAGAAGAGGCAGGTCCCCCGCCGTGCCCACTGCAAGGCAGATGGCTCATTTCCCTGTCTCCTGACATGGAGAGCCAGGCACCCCCCCTCCCACCCCTCCAAGGCTGCTGCAGGCATCATGCCCCGGCCGGAGCCAGGGCCTGCGCATGGGGCTGGAGCGGAGCTGCCTGGAGTGGGGCTGCTGCACGCCTCTGCAAGCCATCAGATGTGCCTGGGGCTCGGCCTGTGTCG
>NW_005871254.1:1786069-1796755 GCF_000147115.1 Myotis lucifugus
GCTATTCTAAAATTAACACTCCGCAACCCCTTTTCGGGTGAGGGTAGGATGATTAAAATGGCTCATTCCAAGATAGAGTAAGGGTAAGAAAAAAAAAAAAATACAGAGGGGGAGCAAAGCCCCGGCCTGGGTAACAAAAAAAAAAATATTTATCCATATCCCCCCTTAAGAGCCCCCTTGGGGGGGGGGGGGGGGGGGCGGGGGCTGCTGGACAGGAGGGCAGTCCTGGTAGAGGATCAGCACTGCCAGCCCCAGTCTCCATGCGGGAGCAGAGGGTAAGACAGTCCTGCCCACTTTCCTCCTGCTCTGACTCCCGGCCCGTCTTGCCCTGACAGAAGCCGGAGGGCAAGGGAGCCCGGGAACACAGTGGCTGGAGGACATGGGCAGGGATGTGGGAGGTCACCTGGGAGCCAGGCACCACGCCCTCCCTCTGAGGCCTGGGGACGGGCGTGCGTGTCCGCCTCGGGCTGTCCGGGCTGGCCCTCTGCTACTCCAACAGGCGAGGAGAACCCGGCCCAGCCAGCCTGCTGCAGCCTCCCTGCAGGTTTGGGGGTAGGTGGCAAACGGGGACAAATGTGGCAGAAAGTGTGGGACTTTGGGGAAGTCCCGGGCAGATGTATGAGGGTCTTTGGGGCTCCTGTGTCCCATCTTTGGGGCACACTGAGGCTGCCTGCCACGCCGGCCCTGTCAGTCTCAGCGCTTGGCTGTGCTCTGCCGCCCCTCGTGGCTGAGTGGTCATCAATTACTCATGAAAACAAATGGCACGTCCGCTTCCTCGCTTTCATTAATGTCCGCCCCCCTTTCTCTAGATGTCTGTTCAGAGCTGGCTCCAGTGCTGGTCCGGGACCCAAGGCCTGTTTCCTTCTGAGCGCCTTCCTCCCAGGGTCCATGAAGAGCGCCCACTGCTCCGGGCGAGCCCTGTGCAGGGCCAGGAGGGTGAAGCCCTAAGGACGAGGAGGGACAGCTTGGCGCAACCTCAGGGGACACTGGAGCCAGACACCAGCCAAGCCACGCCCAATTCCTGACTCAGGGAACTGCTGGAGAACAATAGTGGTCTTAGCTCCTGTGCTTTGGGATAATTTATTATGCAGCAGAGGAGGGAGACACTGACCGGGGGAATGAGGCGCTCACCCGGTGCAGCTGGCAGCAGGAACCCCGGAGTCCGCGGGCCCCTCCAGGGGCGGGGGGCCGGGAGGGGTGCCTCCCGGGCAGGGCTGGGCTCCTCCGACAGCCTCACCAGTCTGAGCTGATATCCGCTACAGCTCAACGCCAAGGTTAGGGAAGGTGGACGGCTCTTGGGGTGGGAGAGGCCGGGGTCCTTTTATTACCAACCGAACTCAATGTCTATTTTATTAATAATGCATGCCGGGTGGCGATGTCTGAACAAATGCTCATCTCCCAAGTCTAATTGTTCAGTCGGGCATCCCTCCCGTAGATTTATCATTCTCTCTGTTCTTTATTTAGTAGTTTTATTGCCAGTGATTAGTAATGGCATCAGTCGGAGTCCCTCTTTATGGGGAAGATTCATCTCTGCTTACGAGTGGGATGAACCTGCAGTGGGCAGGCTGGGGGGGGGGGGCAGGAGGGTCTCCCCCAGCCGCTTGCTCCCCCGGCAACCCAGGGCCCTGGGGCCTCCACGCCCGCCCGGGCTGCCCCTCGGGGTTGGGCCTCCATGCCCCTGGGAGCGAGCTCGACTCGGCCTCGCTGTCGTTGGGAGGCAGACGGGGTGAACAGCCTCCTGCTTTTCTCTCCCCGTCCCTATTTAGGGGAGCACAGAACCCCAACGCCCCTCTCCCCAGCAGCATCTTCATCACACTCTCAGGGAGACTTGAAGCTGAGGGGGCCTTGCGGCAAACCTGGGTGGGTTGGGGGGGGGGGAGTTGGGGAGACTCTCCCTCCTCCCCGGCCCCTCTGTTTTTTCCCCCGGCCCACCCCAGGGATGGGTTTCCAACTCTGGGTGAACCTGACCTTCTGCTGAGCGTCCCTTGATGATGGCCATGCCTGGGCGTTGCCCCAAACCTATAGAACCCAAGGCCGAGGTCCAAAGTGTGGGGATCTCTCCCCAGTGTAACCTGCCCAGGCAGGGCCTCTTTCCTGATGCACTGTTCCCTGCAGGTTCCTAAGACCTAGCTGGGTCCTGAAGTGAGCCCCCCGCTCTGTGGAGCAGGTGAGTGGAGAGCTGCAGCAGTGACTGGCCGGCAGGGTTCTGCGGGGGGTGGGGGGGGGGAAGCAGGTTTCTGCGGCTGGCTGGCCTGCGAGGCATGTCTGCTTGTGGGGCAGTGGAGGAGCTGGGCAGAGGGCTCCAGGCCGTCCCTAAGCTGGCCTCATGCTGCACGTTCAGGACCCTCCCCAGCCTCCCCCGCATGGCTGGGCTCTCCCTCGAGGATCCACGGTGTTGGGGAAGCAGCTGGGGCTTTGCGCTTGGACAGGCCTGGGGTTCCGATTCCGGCTCCTCTCCGCGCGTGCACAGAACTGATGGACCGCGGGCTCTTCAGCAGTGGAGATGATAATAGCTCATCTGTAAGGAGCGCTCCACCTCCCATAAGCGAGCCCAGCCCTCCCTGCCTCCTTCCCTCCCTTTTCTCTTCAGCATGTATTCCCTGAGCTCCAGGCCTTAGCTCCTGCCCCGAGGTTCCCCTGGTTGCTCCCTTACTGATCACTTGCCTCCTCCCTACTTGCTCCAAGGGCTGCTTCTCTTTTAACTGAAGCACAGACACTTTATCTTCCCCTCTTCTCTATAGCACCAAGGAACAGGGAAAAGACAGCTGGAATATTTCATTGTTTTGGTGTCTATTGGTCAAAACTAGTGGCTCAAGACACTGACATTTGGTGTCAGGGTTCAGTGGGGCCGGGATTCAGGAGCAGCTTGGCTGTGGCTCCGGCTCTGGCTCTCTCAGGTGGCTGCCCTGGGACAGGCAGTGGCTGGAGCTGGCCGGTCACGGGCCGGGGTGGCTTGGAGTTGGCTGGGCAGCCTGTCCTCCTGTGGCCTCCCACGTGGTCTGCTCTGTGAGCACGTTGGGCTTCCGCACCACGTGGTGGCCTCAGGCTCCTCACTTGGCAGCCCTGGGCTCCAAACCGTCCAGAGAGAACTAGGCGGAAGCGGCCACCCTTGGTGACCAGTCCCTGAGGTACCGTAGGGTCACTTACACCTGCTCTATGAGTGGGGCAGCGGCAGCGGTCCACCCAGGGCAGGGGGAGGGGACACAGATGCACCTCCTAATGGGGGGGTTGGCAAGCTTCAGGAGAGCCCGTGGGAAGGAAAATACTTTTGCAACATTTTGGGCAAATACAATCTGTCACATTTATCACACAGGGAAATGGACTGCAAAGAGGCCGGAGACCGGGGCCTCAGAGCACAGGGTGTCGCACCGTCTTCAGCTTGGAGGCCACCATGATCGCCTCTCCCCTCTGCCCCGCCCCAGGGCCTCCACCACAGCCAGCAGCCCCGTCATCGCATGGGGGCGGTCCATGTCTTCAGGAGGTTGAGGCCCAAGGAGGTCTGAGAGCCCGGCAGGCCTTCCTTTTAAGATTCACTTCCTGTCTGGGGACCTGCCTCTTTCCCCATGATTGACAGCAGGAAAGCCCCTCTGCGTCGGAGGTCCTGATCTGGCCACAGGCGTGTGGGCTGTCACTGGCCGGGGAGGCTGGCCCAGCAGGGCACACAGCTCCAGCCTGGGGCCCTGCAGAGCGCGCTGGTCCTCTGGGAGGCTGTGGCCACTCTTAGCTGCTTGCTTCTCAGATTCCGGTCTTGGAGTTGGCACAGGGAAGGAGGGAGTAACTTTTTCCAATTAAGGTGCATTCGCTTTGTCATCTGAATCCAGTTCCCCTTTAGTCCCTCAGCCTAGGAATTATCCTTTATTAAACTCGGGCCTTCCCTGTGTGTGCCAGGCTCAAACTGCAGCAGTAGGGCAATCTGGAGCCCCCACCCCACCCCCACCCCTGGTGCCTCTGTGTGTGGGGGATGTGGGGGGGGGGAGGAGGCAGCAGGGGGGGAGGGGGATGGGGGGGTTTCCCCTCTGGCAGCTGTTTCAGGCCTGCTTGGTGGGAGGAAGCCAGTGAACAGCGACCTCCTCAGCAATCAGAAATGGGAACTGTGGGTACCCGGGCCCAGCCTGGAGGGCCCAGTCAGGCTCACTGGGGTCATCTGCAGCCAGGACACCCTCAGAGTGTGGGGCCTCTGCTAAGCAGTGAGGGGCGGTGGCCAAGGGAACCAGATGAGGAGCTATTAGCGATGAGCTGAGCGATGGATGGGCTGAGTGCTTTACAGGCACTAACTCACCTAGTCCTCACTATCATCATACTAGGGGCCCAGTGCACAAATTCGTGCACATTGAAAGGAACTGTGGGCCGCGAGGCTGGGGTGGGCACAGGGGCGGGTCCTGCCGCAGAACCCAGTCTCCTGTCTGCTGGCAGCCCCGCTCCCACTGCTGCCACTCCCACGTGCTGACGGCACCGGCCCGCTCGCAACTGCTGCTGGCGCTGAGCGATCAGGGCCGGTGCTGGGCACCAGCAGCGGGTGCGAGCGCTGGGCGGGACCACGGCATGCGTGGGAGCAAAGAACTTTCAGTAACCACCAGAGGCTCGCCCTGATGACAGTGACCAGCGCCCGCCTTGGTCTGGAACCCCCGCTCACCTGTTCCACCATCCTGCCACAGCCGATGCCGGCCATGTTCCACGAGCGCCCTCTGGTGGTCAGTGCACGTCATAGCAACCAGTTGTTCGGTTGTTCTGCTATTTGGTCTATTTGCATACTAGGCTTTTATTATATAAGATGAGGCCAGGATTAGAATGGTCTCCCTTTTACAGATGAAGATACTGAAGGTCAGAGTGGCCTGTGCAATCACTGACTAAGTGGTCCAGAGGGGATGTAAATCCAGGAGCCTGATTCCAGGCCTGGGCCTTAGCTCTTACAGGGGGGCTCTTCTCAGTAATGCCAGTGAGGTGCCTCTGTGAGGTGGGGCGGCAGTGCTTTGCCACCCTGCTGTGCTTGGTTAGAGGTCTTCAGGGCTCTCCTGGGGCAGAGGGTGAAGGAGCAGCCTCGACCGCTCTCAGACTCCTTGACGGACGAAGGCCAGATGAATGCATCCCCAACAGACATCTTGACTCAATTTCATAAGAGACATGCAGCTAAGCCATTCCAGCATTCCTGACCCATGATATTGTGAAAAAAAAAAAAGGTTTGTGGTTTTAAGCCACTAAGTGAAGTCTTGTGGCATTTTGTTACACATGAATAGATTCTAATACAGTGTTCACACTAATTTATATCCTCACAAGCAGTGTATGAGAATGTCTACAGCTCTGTATCCTTGTCAACACTTGGCCTTGTTAGAATTGACAGTTTTGCCAATCTGATGGGTAGGTAATACTACTTACTGTGACTTCAATTTGCTTCCAGAGCGAATTAAGGTCAGAGCACTTTAGAGCTCTGCTATTCAGTGCTCACACATTTGGGATTGTTATGTCCTCTTGATTAATTGGCCCCTTTATCATTATAAAATGTCCCTACTTATTCATTGTTCTAAAATCTACTTTGATCGACATTAATATGGCTGCTCTAGTTGTCTTTCTTTTAAAGTTTTTTTATTTTTTTCCTACTTGATTTTATCCCTGTGAACATTAAACCTGTAAGTCATCAGTGTTTCTCTGTGTAGTTTAAGTTTATTCATGTTTTATTTTTTTGCCACATGACACTCAATTGTAGGAATATCCCATATTTCTATTCCTTGATTAATTTATAACTTTGTTATTATTTGCAATTACAGCCAACTTTTGAAAAATACTTTTGTACTAACAGAACAAGTTTTAAGCATAGGATTATTTCTATGGATATTTATTAATTTAATTTGTTGAATAGCAAATGTTCATATGAGCGGCCCAGCCGGTACAGGATAGTGGAGTGTGGATATGCTGGGGGCCGTCTCTATAGTGAGTAGCCTGGCACATATCGGCCACTTCTAATGGTCACACGTGGTCTGAAGGCACTCATTGAATAAAGGGGTTTAATCAGATATTTGCCTAACAATTAAATTTGTTGTGTAGCTGCTAACATCTCAAATTTACTAGAAAGCATCAATTGCTTCCCAAATTAATTGTGTCAATTGAAAGCTCTACCAAGGGTGTCAAAATCTCTTCTTTACCCATATGTTCTCTAAACAAGGTATTTTCAGTTCTATCATCTATCTTTCTCTATCTATCTATCTATCTATCTATCTATCTATCTATCTATCATCTATCTATCTATCTATCATCATATGTCCTATCTACTTACCTACCTACCTACCTTGATATCTAGATATTTTACTAAAGTGATGAGCATGATTTCATTATAGTTGGTTAGGCTCTTTAACAATGTAAAGATCCAGAGACATGGAAGCATGCAACAGGCTGGTGAATCTCAGAGGGAAGGTGGGGGGAGGCGGGAAGTGATTAGCCCAGGAACTTATATGCATGTATGCATAACCCATGGACACAGACAATAGTGCAAAGAAGGCCCGGGGAAGGGGTTGGGAGCAGGGAGGTGGGGAGCAATGGGAGGGGGGAGGGGGACATCTGTAATATTTTCAACAACAAAGATAAATTAAAAAACAAAACAAAAAACCACAAAGAAACACAAAACAAAACAAACAAAAAAATGTAAAACATGAACAGCAAAGTGCATGACGCAGAAAGGTAAAGTTCAATGAATCACCTCAAATGGACACATCTTTGTAATCACTGCCTAACCATGGAAAATAGAATTGCACGACCATCACCAGATTCCTTCTTCAGGCTCCCTCTCGACACGCCCCTCCTTCCACTGTCCTAGCGGGTGACACTGTAAGCTCATTTTGAAGGTTATAGAAATGAAACCACACATTCTCTTTCAAGTCTGGCTTTTTTCACTCAGTGTGGTCCGTGAAGTTCTTCCATTGCATTGATTGTAGCTGTAGTTTCTAGGATTTCATTGCTTTGTAGGTGTCCAATGAATGAATATTTCACGTTTATCCATTCCACTAATAAATGTCATTTGCATTCTTATGAATTTGGGGTTACCTAAAGGGTGCTGCTAGGAATATTCTTTCATCTGCCTCTTGGTGAACATACATGCACAGTTCTGTTAGTATGTAGCTAAGATCCTGAATGACTGGATCTTAGATAAACATGTGATTAACTCTAACAGATAATGTCAAATGGTTGTTCAAAGTGTCTGTACAAATTTTCACTTTTACCATCGGTGCATAAAAGTTCCCTTGGCCACCCCAGCTGGTTTGGCTCAGTGGATAGAGCTTCGGACCACATACTGAAGGGCCCAGGTTTGATTCTAGTCAAGAGCATATACCTCAGTTGCAGGCTTGATCCCTGGCCCTGGTCAGGGCCAGTGTGGGAGGCAAACAATCGATGTGCCTCTCTCTCATCAATGTTTCACTCTGTCTCTCCCTTTCCCTTCCACTTTCTCTAAACAATCAATGGAAAAATATCCTTGGGTGAGAATTAAAAAAAAAATTCTCTTTGCCAATGTTTGCCATTGGAAGTTTTTAAATTTTAGCTATCTTTTTTTCTTTTAATCCTCACCCAAGGGTATGTTTTATTGATTTTTAGAGAGGGAGGAAGGGGGAGAGAGAGAGAGAGAGGTAAGAGAAGCATGGATTGGTTGCCTCCTCTATGTGCCCAGACCAGGGATCGAACCCACAACCTGGTATATGCCCTGTCTAGGAATTGAACCTAAAGCCTTTTGGTGCACAGGTGATGCTCCAACCACTGAGCAACCTGGCCAGGGCAGCTGTCTTTTTCATTTTTGGTCAGGTTTTTTAGGGATTAATTAACTTACAGTAAAAAAATCATCCTTTTTATTGTACACTTCTACAAGTTTTAACAATGTATGGCTATGTAGCCAGTACCACAGTTAAGATATAGAACATTTCAATTACTCCCCCTAATTCTCCTGTGGCCGTTATAGTCTAACTCTATTTAAACACCAGTTTTTGGCAACCACTGATCTGCTCTCTCTGTTCCTATACTTCTGGCTTTTCTAGAAAGTCATATAAATATAATCATGCAATATTCCATTTTAAAGTCTATTGCAATGGGCTTTTTTTCTCTTGGCAAGAGTACTTTTGAAATTCATGAATGGTGTTCATTCCTCTGTGTCACTGAGTCCTGTCCCATTGTGCGGATGTACCAAGTTTGCTATCTGCTCATCAGTAGCAGGACATTTGGGTTGTTTGGGGGTGAATAACGCTGCTATAGCATCAGGTACAGGTTTGTGTGAACGTAGTTTTCATTTCTCTTGGGAAATACCCAGAGGTGGGGTCGCTCAGTCAGATGTAAGCGTGTGTTTATAAGGAACATCGAGCCCATTTCCCAACATGATCTTACGTTTGCGCTCAACAGCCACGATGTCACGGGCTCCAGCTGTTCTGCATCCTCGCCATTTTTATTGCAGTTTTTATTCTAGTTTTTCTAATCTTGTCTTAATTTGCATTTTTTAATGACTAATCTAGTTGATCATTTGCTTATTTGCCATCCATGTCACTTCTGTTTAAATTCTTTGCCCACTTTTAAAATTGGATTGTTTTCTCGTTTTTTGAGAAATTGTGGATACAAGTCATTTGTTAAATACGTACTAGGCAAATATTTTCTTTCCTTCTGTGGCCTCTGGTTTTGTTCTTTTAATCATGTCATTTGATGAAATTCAATTGATCAACTCTTTCTCTTGAATGTGTATTTATTGTGGAATCTAAGAAATATTTGCTTACCCCAAGATTACCTACATTCTCTTATATGTTTTCTTTTAGAAGTTTTATGATTTTAGATGATATGTTTAGATCTACGAAGTGCTATATAAGTGTCAATTAGGTCAATTTGGTTCATATTGTCTTTTGAGTCTTTTTATCATTATCAGTTTTCTGTTTAATTGTATGAATTATTAAGAGACAAATATTGAAATCTTTAATTGTAATTAATGTTTTTTAAATTTCTCATAATTTTATCAGTTTTTGCTTTATGTATTTTGAAACTATTTTTATTTTATTTCACTTTTAAAAAAAATATATTTTATTGATTTTTTACAGAGAGGAAAGGAGAGAGACAGAGAGTTAGAAACATCGATGAGAGAGAAACATCGATCAGCTGCCTCCTGCACATCTCCCACTGGGGATGTGCCCACAACCCAGGTACATGCCCCCGACCGGAATCGAACCTGGGACCCCCCAGTCCGCAGGCCGATGCTCTATCCACTGAGCCAAACCAGTTTTGGCTTATTTCACTTTTTTAATTTAAATTTGTTATTGTTGACACTATTACAGAGGCTCCCATTTCCTCCCCTTTGCCCACCTCCACCCAGCCCCTGCTCCCTTATCTGTGTCCATGGCTATGCATATATGTTCTTCAGCTAGTACTTTTTAAAAACTTATTTTAAAAATTATTATTAATTTTAAAGAAAGAGGAAGAGGGAGAGAGAGAGAGAGAGAGAGAGAGAGAGAGAGAGAGAGAGAAAGAGATATCAATTTATTGTTCCACTTATTTATGCATTCATTGGTTGATTCTTTTATGTGTTTTGACTGGGGATTGAACCTGCTACCTTGGCATGTCAAGACAATAACCAACTGAGCTACCCAGCTAGGGTTCTTGAAACTCTATTTTTTAGTAGGTCTCTTAATC
Source organism: Myotis lucifugus (assembly GCF_000147115.1). Classification (NCBI taxonomy): domain Eukaryota; kingdom Metazoa; phylum Chordata; class Mammalia; order Chiroptera; family Vespertilionidae; genus Myotis; species Myotis lucifugus. The sequence goes on from NW_005871254.1 coordinate 1,795,709, forward strand.
ATGATATATAATCAATTTTTTATTCTTAGCAATATTTATTTCTGCTCTTTTTGATATTAATGTAGATATGCTAGCTTTATTTTGATTAGCATTAACATGATATATCTTTTCCTATGCTCTTACATTTTTTTTTTAAGGAATTTAAAAATTAATTAATTTATTTTTAACAGCTAAATAGTAATTCTCAAAACACAAAAGAAATCAACCAAACAGTATAAAACGGTCTCAGAGAGAAAGTGTTTTACCCTCCCCCGGGGCAGCCCTGGAGACCAATTACTTGTGTATCCTTCTGGAAATATGTTCTCAATGTTTCCTTCCCTCAAGGTGTTATACAGATGAGATCCCCCTGCACGTACAGTTTCTTTCACCCGTGTTGGGGAGGGCATGTTAGTCCCTTGAATCTTGTTGATTTCCTATGCTCTTACATTTAAAAAACATATTTTTATTGATTTCAGAGAGGAAATGAGAGGGAGAGAGAGATAGAAACATCAGTGATGACAGAGAATCATTGATTGGCTGCCTCCTGCATGAGCCCACAACCTGGACATGTGCCCTGACTGGGAATCGAACCATGACCTCTCGGTTCATAGGTTGACACTCAACCACTGAGCCAGTACCAGTGGGCATTTTTTTAAACTGTGATTTTATATTTAAACTGAATGTCTATTGGCGATTATAATTGAGTCTGCTTTTTCTTTTTAAATCCAATCTAAACATCTCTCTCTTAATTGGGAGGTTTAGGCTATTTCCGGTTCATATAGTTATCTATTTTGAGTTTAAATCCACTATTTTTGCTATTTGTCTTATCCCCTCTTTGTTCTCCTTTCTTTTTGGTCCATCCCCTTCCTTCCTTTGGGAGAGTTATTTTCTATAACATAATTTTATCCGAGAATCCTAATTACCTATATATCAGGTTTTTACAATTGGGTCGAAGGTTTATAGATGAGTACATGAAGTTAACAAAAATACATGCGATCCAGTATAAAAAAAAGCCCAGCGAACCCGAATAGCCAGAATGAGCACGAACGGCCCGCCCCCCCCAACAGT
>NW_005871254.1:1797041-1799605 GCF_000147115.1 Myotis lucifugus
CGTGCATGAATTTCATGCACTGGACCTCTAGTTCTTTATAACATAAGAACCTTGCAATAACACCCTTTCCTTTATCTTCTCTCATCCTTTGTGCTATTGTTGACATATATTTTACGTGTGTTTATGTGATAAATTCCATACCACATTGCTATTATTTTTGTTTTAAACAATTATATTATCTGTCAAATCTCAGAGGAAAGGATGGGATGGGTGGGTGGGTGAGAAAAGAAAACAAAAGCACTTGTATGCATATATGCTCAAACCATGGACACAGACAATAGTGTGGTGAAGGCCTGGGGCAGGGGGCAGGGGCTGACTAGAAGGGGTCAATAAAAGGGGACATATGTAATACTTCCAACAATAAAGATAAAAAACACACACTTATATTTCAAATATATTAAATATTTAAAAAGTCTTTTAAGCTTACCCACATATTTATAATTTTTAGGGGTTATAGTTCATTAGATTAAATACAGATTCCCAGATTTTCAATGGGAAACATTGTTATTCTGCTTAAGGAATTTGCTTGAGGTACAGATCTTCTGGAAATGAGTTCATTCAGCTTTTTGTCTAAAAGTCTTTATTAGACCTTCGTTTTTAAAAGTTTTTTTCTTGCTTTGCAAAGATTTCTAGTTCAACAGTCTTTTTTTTAGTCTTTCAATAATTTAAAGATGTTGCTCCACCGTCTTCTTGCTTTCGTAGTTTCTGGTGATAAATCTGCCATCAAAAGTCTTTGCTTTTATCAGCAAAAAGAAAAAAGTTAAAAAAATGAGGATAGTTTAAGGCAGTGGTCGGCAAACTGCGGCTCACGAGCCACATGCGGCTCTTTGGCCCTTGAGTGTGGCTCTTCCACAAAATACCACGTGCGGGCGCGCACATACAGTGCGATTGAAACTTCATGGCCCATGCGCAGAAGTTGGTATTTTGTGGAAGAGCCACACTCAAGGGGCCAAAGAGCCGCATGTGGCTTGCGAGCCGCAGTTTGCCGACCACTGGTTTAAGGGACCACTGGGACAACAACAATTGTTGCAACATCTACAACATAAAGGTACCAGAAGGAGAAAAGAAAGCAAGAAATTGAGAAGCTATTTGAATATATAATGACTGAAAACTTTTCTAACCTGGTGAAGGAAAAAAACACATAAGCCCAGGAAGTGCAAAGAATTCCAAACAGGATGAACCAAAAAAGCCCACCCCTGTAAATAAAATAACAAATATAAAAGGAGAAGTGACAACTGACACCACAGAAATACAAAGGCTTAAAGAAAATACTATGAACAATTATATGCCAACAAATTGGACAATCTGGAAGACATGGATAAATTAATAGAAACATACAATCTTCCAAGACTGAGTGCATCCCTCTGTTTACTGCAGTGTTATTTACAATAACCAAGATATGGAAACAATCCAAATGCCCATCAATAGACAGTGAATAAAAAAGTGGTTGGCCCAGCCAGTATGGCACAGTGGTTGAGTATTGATCTATGAATCAGGAGGTCATGGTTCGATTCCCAGGTAGGGTACAGGCTTGATCCCCAGTAGAGGGCTTGCAGGAGGCAGCCAATCAATGATTCTGTCTCATCATTGATGTTTCTCTCTCCTCTCCCCTCTTCTCTCTGAAATCAATAAACTATATATTTTTAAGAAGTAGTGGTACATATATACAATGAAGTACTACCATAAAAAATAATGAAATGTTACCATTTGTGACAGCATGGATGGACTTGGAGGTTATTGTGCTAAGTGAAATAAGTCAGTCAGAGAAAGACAAATACTGTATGATTTCACTTATATGTGGAATCCAAAGAACAAAATAAGCAAACAAAACAGTAACAGACTCCCAGATACAGAGAACAGACTGATGGTTGTCCATGGGGAGGTGGGTTAGAGGCAAAAGTGGTGAAGGGATTAAGAAATATAAATTAGTAGTTCTAAAATAGGCACTGCATGTAAAGTACAGCATAGGGAATATAGTCCATTATATAACTCTGAATGGAGTCAGAGGGGTAACTTATCAGGGTAATCACTTATAAGTTATACTAGAGGCCCGGTGCACAAAAATTTGTGCACTCGGGGGGGAAGGGGGGTCCCTCAGCCCGGCCTGTGCCCTCTTGCAGTCTGGGACCCCTCGGGAGATAACAACCTGCTGGCTTAGGCCTGCTCCTGGGTGGCAGAGGGCAGGCCCAATCCCTAGGTGCAGCCCCTGGTCGGGCTCAGAGCAGGGCTGAATGGGGAGTTGGGGTGCTGCCCCCTGTCATGCACAGAGCAGGGCGGATCGGGAGGTTGCGATGCCACCCTCAGTCACGCTCAGGGTAGGGCCAATTGGGGGGTTGGGGCACCGCCCCCTGTCACACTCAAGGCAGGGTCCATGGGGAGGTTGCGGCGCCACCCTCTGTCATGCACAGAGCAGGGCCCATCAGGGGGTTGGGGAGCTCCCCTCTGTCATGCACAGAGCAGGGGCGATCAGGGGGTTGAGGAGCTCCCCCCTGTCACTCACAGAGTAGGGCCAATAGGGGAGTTTAGGCACCGCCCCCTGTCACACACAGAGCAGGCCGATCAGG
>NW_005871254.1:1799705-1811328 GCF_000147115.1 Myotis lucifugus
ACGCTGATCCAGTGCCAGGAGGCCTCCGGCTCCGCTGATCCTGGTGCTGGGAGGCATATTACCCTTTTACTATATAGGATAGAGGCCTGGGGGGGGTTGGTTTGCCCTGAAGGTGTCCTGGATCAGGGTGGGGGTCCCCACTGGGTGCCTGGCCAGTCTGGATGAGGGGATGATGGCTGTTTGCAGCTGGTCACACCCCCTTCAGGTGGGGGTCCCCACTGGGTTGCCTGGCCAGCCTGGATGAGGGGGATGATGGCTGTTTGTAGCTGGTCACACCCCCTTCAGGGTGGGGGGTCCCCACTGGGGGTGCCCTGGCCAGTCTGGGTGAGTGGCTGAGGGCTGCCTTCAGCCTGGCGATTGACTGAAAGCTCCCAACCGCTCCCTTTTTTTCTTTTCTTTTTTTTTATTCTGGGCCAGCTTTAGCTCTGGGCTCTAGCTCTGAGGCCTCGGCTGCTGAAAGCTGGTATCTGGTTTGTTTGCGTCTATAATCGAAACAATGTATAACTGCAGCTCTGAGATCCCACTGGGGTTTTGTTTAGCTTCTATATTTGTTACAAAGTTTCAAACTGCCAGCTTAGAGGCCGGCAAGGCAGGCGGGGAACCTTGGCTTCCTCCTTCACTGCAGCAAGCAAGCCTCATGTTCGCTTCCAGCTGCCTGGCTGCCGGCCGCCATCTTGGCTGACAGTTAATTTGCATATACTCACTGATTAGCCAATGAAAAGGGTAGCGGTCGTATGCTAATTACCATGTTTCTCTTTTATTAGTGTAGATAAATGTCTCATGACTATGTTGAACATCTGAAACTAATTCAAAACAATGTTGAATGTAAACTGTAGTTGGAAAAATATTTTTAAAAGTCTGCTCTTTTGAATATAAAGTGTCATCTTTAAAAAATTTATCTATATTGTTGAAGTATTATAGCTGTCCCCTTTTATCCCCATTAACCCCTTCAAGCCCACCCCCCGCCTCCTGCGGCCGGCCTTCACCAGAGTAATGTCTGTGTCCGTGGGTTATGCATATATGCATATAAGTTCTTTGGTTAATCTCTTCCCACCCACCCTGCCCCGCCTTCCCTCTGAGATTCATCAGTCTGTTCTATGCTTCTATGCCTCTGGATGTGTTTTGTTCATCAGTTTATTTTGTTCATTAGATTCCACATGTGAGTGAGATCATGTGGTACTTGTCTCTCTCTGATTGACTTATTTCACTTAGCATGATACTCTCCAGGTCCCTCCATGCTGTCTCAAAGGGTAAGAGATCCTTCTTCTTTACTGCTGCCTAGTATTCCATGGTGTAAATGTACCACAGCTTTTTTTATCCACTGGTTTACTGATTGGCACTTGGGCTGTTTCTAGATTTTAGCTTTTTTAAATTGCGCTGCTATGAACATAGGGGTGCATATGTTTTTTTCTAATTGGTGTTTTGGGTTTCTCAGGATATATTCCTAGAAGTGGGATCACTGGGTCAAAGGCAGTTCCATATTTACTTTTTTGAAGAAACTCCATACTGTTTTCCATAATGGCTGCACCAGTCTGCATTCCCACCAGCAGTGTACTAGGGTTCCCTTTTCTCCACATCCTCTCCAGCACTTGTTGTTTGTTGATTTCTTGATGGCAGCCATTCTGACAGGTGTGAGGTGATACTTCATTGTTTTAATTTGCATGTTTCTGATGATTAGTGACTTTGAGTATTATTTCATATGTATTTTGGTCATCTGTGTGTCCACTTCGGAGAAGTGTCTATTTAGTTCCTTTGCCCATTTTTTAATTGGATTGTTTGTCTTTCTTTTATTGATGGTTTCTTTTGCTTTGCAGAAGCTTTTTATTTTGATGTAGTCCCATTTGTTTATTTTCTCCTTAGTTTCCCTTGCTCTAGGACAGTGATGGCGAACCTATGACATGCGTGTCAGAGGTGACATGCAAACTCATTTTTTTGGTTGATTTTTCTTTGTTAAATGGCATTTAAATATATAAAATAAACATCAAAAAATAAATCTTTGTTTTACTATGGTTGCAAATATCAAAAAATTTCTATATGTGACACGGCACCAGAGTTAAGTTAGGGTTTTTCAAAATGCTGACACGCTGAGCTCAAAAGGTTCACCATCACTGCTCTAGGAGATGTATCAACAAACATATTGCTACGAGAGATGTCTAAGATTTTGCTGCCTGTGTTTTCTTCTAAGATTTTTATGGTTTTGAGACTTTTAAGTCTTTTATTCATTACGAGTTTGTTCTTGTGTATGGTGTAAGTTGATGGTCTAGTTTCATTTTTTTGCATATATCTTTCCAATTTTCCCAAAACCATTGATTGAAGAGACTGTCTTGACTCCATTGTATGCTCTTGCCTCCTTTGTCAAATATTAATTGAGCTTAATGGCTTGGGTCAATTTCTGGTTTCTCTGTTCTGTTCCATTGGTTTGTATGCCTGTTCTTGTGCAGTAACAGGATATTTTGAGTAGAGTGGCTTTGTAGTATAACTTGATATTTGGTATTGTGATCCCCCCAACTTTGCTCTTCTTTCTCAAGGTTGATGCAATTATTTAGGGTCTTTTTTATTCTATATAATTTTTTGGAGTATTTGTTCTAGATCTGTGAAATTTGCCATTGGTATTTTAATAGGGATTCATTGAATTTATAGTTTGCTTTGGGTAGTCTAGACATTTTAATGATGTTGATTCTACTAATCCATGAACACCATATATACTTCCACTTGTTTATATCTTTCTCTATTTTTTTCTTTTTTTAAAATATGTTTTTATTGATTTCAGAGAGGAAGGGAGAGGGAGAGAGAGATAGAAACATCAGTGATGATAGAGAATCATTGACTGGCTGCCTCCTGCACGGCCCACACTAGAGATCAAGTCAGCAACCTGGTTCTGTGCCCTGATCAGGAATCAAACCGTGAACTCCTGGTTCATAGGTTGATGCTCAACTACAGAGCCACGCTGGCCGGGCACTCTATCTCTTTTTTCAATATCCTGTAGTTTTCTGAGTGCAGGTCTTTTATCTCCTGGGATAAGTTTATTCCTAAGTATCTTAACTTTTTTGTTGGAATAGTAAATGGAATTGTTTTTTAGTTTCTCTTTCTGATAATTCACTATGGTGTATAAAAATGTCATCAATTTCTGGGTGTTAATTTTGTGTCCTGCTACATTGCAGAACTCATTTCTTAAATCTAATAGTTTTTTGGTGGAGTCTTTAGGGTTTTCTATGTATAATATCATGTCATCTGTGAATAACAGTTTTACTTACACCTTTCCAATTTGATGGCTTTTATGTTTTCTTCTTGTCTGATTGCTGTGGCTAGGACTTCCAGTACTATGTTGAATAAGAGTGGTGAAAACAGACATCCCTGTCTTGTTCCTGTTCTTAGGGTAGATGGTTTTAGTTTTTGCCCATTGAGTATAATGTTGGCTGTAGGTTTTTGATATATAGCCTTTATTATGTTGAGATATTATCCCTCTATTTCAACTTTGCTGAGTTTTTATATAAAAAATGGGTGTTGGATTTTGTGGAATGCTTTCTCTGAATCTATTGATATAATCATGTGTTTTTTGTGTTTTATTTTTTTTATGTGATGTATCACATATATTGATTTGTGACTATTGTACCAGTCTTGCATCCCTGGGATATATCACATTTGGTCATGGTCTATGATCTTTTTAATGCATTGCTGGATCCAATTTGCTAATATTTTGTTGAGGATTTTAGCATCTATGTTCATCAGGGATATTGGCTTGTAATTCTCTTTCTTTGTAGTGTCTTTATCTGGTTTTAGAATTAGGATAATGCTGGCCTCAAAAAAAGATCTTGGACATATTCCTCCCTCTTGAATTTTTTGGGATAGTTTGAGGAGGATAGGTGTAAGTTCTTCTTGGAATGTTTGGTAAAACTTCCCCATAAAGCCATCTGGACCAAGGCTTTTGTTTGCTGAGAGTTTTTTGATTACTGCTTCAATTTCATCAGTTGTTATTGGCATATTCAGGTTTTTTTTATTCTTCCTGGTTCATTTTTGGAATATTATGTTTTTCTAGGAATTTGTCCATTTTGTCTACATTGTCCAGCTTGTTGGCAAATAATTGTTCATAGTATTTTCTTACAATCCTTTGTATTTCTATGATGTCAGTTGTAGCTTCACATCTTTCATTTCTGATTTTACTTAGTTGGGTCCTCTCTCTGTTTCTTGATGAGTCTGGCTAAAGGTTCATTAATCTTGTTTATCTTTTCAAAGAACCAGCTCTTAGTTTCATTGACTTTTTTATTTTTTAGTCTCTATTTCATTTATTTATGCTCTGACCGTTAATATTTCCTTTCTCCTACTTACTTTGGGCTTTTCTTGTTGTTCTCTTCCTAATTCATTAAGTTGTAGGGTTAGCCAGTTTAGTAATTTTTCTTGTTTTTTTGAGGTAGGCCTATAGTTCTATGAACTTCCATCTGAGGACTGTGTTCCATAGATTTTGGGTCGTTCTGTGCTCATTTTCATTTGTTTCCAGGAATTTTTTGATTTATTTCCTGATCTCATTGATAACTCATTAATTGTTTAATAACATGTTATTTAGCCTCCATGTGTTGGAATGTTTTTGAGTGTTTTTACTATACTTAATTTCTAATTTCATGCCATTGTGATCTAAGAAGATACTTGATATGGTTTCAATCTTCTTGAACTTGCAGAGACTTGTTTTGTATCCTATCATGTGGTATAACTTTGAGAACAACCCATGTGCACTTGAGAAGAATGTATATTCTGCAGCTTTGGGGTGAAATATTCTGTAAATGTCAATTAAATCTATCTAATCTAGTGTGTCATTTAGAGTCTCTGTTTCCTTGTTGATTTTTTTGTCTGGAAAATCTGTCCAGGGAAGGCAGCGAAGTGTTAAAGTACCGTACTGTGAACGTATTGCTGTCAATCTCCCTCTTAAAGTCCTCTAGAAGTTTTTTTTTTAATATATTTAGGTGCTCCTATATTGGGTGCATATATGTTTACCAGGGTTATATCCTCTTGTTCGATCATCCCCTTTAGTATTATGTATTGATCTTTATTGTCTCTTGTGATGGTCTTTATTTTGAAGTCTATTTTGTCAGATATGAGTATTGCTTCCCCAGCTTTTTTTTCTGTTTCCATCCATCCATTTACTCTCACCCTGTGTGAGTTTTTTGTTCTGAGGTGGACCTCTTGTAGACAGCATATATTTGGGTCATGTTTTTGTATCCATTCAGCTACCCTATGTCTTTTGATAGGAACATTTAATCCATTTACATTTAAGGTTATTATTGACTAGAGGCCTGGTGCATGAATTCGTGCACCAGTGGGGTCCCTCAGCATGGTTTGAGGAATCAGGCTGAAACTGGCTCTCCAACATCCCCTGAGGGGTCCCAGATAGTGAGAGGGTGCAGGCCAGGCTGAGGGACCCCACTGGTGCATGATCGAGGCCGGGGAGAGATGCGGAAGGTTGGCCAGCTGGGGAGGGACCACGTGAGGGCTCCAGGGCATGTCTGGCCCATCTCACTCAATCCCAATTAGCCGGACCCAAGCAGCAAGTTCACCTACTGGTCAGAGCGTCTGCCCCCTGGTGGTCAGTGCACATCATAGCAAGCTGTTGAGCGAACTTAGCATATCATTAGCATGTTACACTTTGATTGGTTGAACGGCCAACCAGTTGACCAGACACAGCATATTAGGCTTTTATTATATAGCATAGGTACTTGTTTATTGTCATTTTAATTCTGTATTTCTGTTTCTCTTATATATTTCTTCTTATTATCACAGTAGTCCCTTGAACATTTCTTGCAATGATGGCTTGGTGTTGATAAACTCCTTTAGCTATTTTTTTTTGTTTTTGTCTGGGAAGCTATTTATTTCACCATCCATTTTGAATGATAGCCTTGCTCGATATGGTAGTCTTGGTTTCAGATCCTTGCTTTTCATTACTTTGAATACTTCATGACATTCCCACTTGACCTGTATAGTTTCTGATGAAAAATTAGTTGATGGCCTTATGTGAGTTCCTTTGTGGGTAACAAATTGCTTTTATTTCTGCCTTAAAGATTCTCTCTTTGTCTTTAATTTTTGGCATTTTAATTATAATGTGTTTGGGTGTGGGCCTGTTTGGGTTCTTCTTGCTTGGGACTCTCTGTGCCTCCTCAACTTGTTCACCAAATTAGGGAAGTTTTCTGCCATTATTTCCTCAAACAGATTCTCTATCCCTTGCTCACTTTCTTCATCTTCACATCCTATGATGTGAATACTGTTATATTTCATGTTGTTCCACAGCTTCCTTAAGCTGTCCTCCTGTTTTTTAATTGTTTTTTTTTTCTTTTTGGTTCTCTGATTAAGTGATTTATTTTTATTTTTATTTTTACCATCTTCTAATTCACTGATCCGATCCTTGGCTTCCCTGGATCTGCTGTTTATTCCTTCCAATGTGTTCTTTATTACTGTAAGTCATTCTTTATTTCCAAATGGTCTATATCTTTCCTCATGCCATTAAGCATCTTTGTAACCATTATTCTGAATTTTATATCTGATAAATTTCTTATCTCCATTTTATTTCACTTTTTTCCCTGGAGACTTATATTTTTCTTTCATTTGGGGCTTATTTTTTTTTATCTCCCCATTTTGGCTGCCTGTTTGGGTTTGTTTTTCTGTATTAGGTAGATCTGCTATGAATTCCATTCTTTTTGGAGGGTCTCTGGTAGTCAGATGCTGTTTTTGGCTGGCCCTGAGTACCCTGTTTGGAGATATCAGGAATCCAAAGCTTTTGGCTTCCTCTGCTGGGGCCGGGTGCCTTTGGAAAGGACCAAGCTGTGCACCAAGGACTGCTTTCCTAGCCCCAGGTCCACTAGGAGATCAGGCAAAGACTCAAAGCAACCAGAGATCCGCATCTGCCTGTAGGCTAATTGTTATTCTGTCTCTTAATGAGCTTCAGAAACCCCTCAGGGTGGGGAAGAGATTTTCCAACAGGGTGGACAAAAGCTACCCAGACAAAAGCTACCTGAATGGTAAAGGTCTGCCTGAGAAAGATGTCCTCCGCAGAATGAGGGAATGACTCAGCACAGGAAACTGTGCAGCTGCCTTCTGAGCTCTAACCCCAGAGCCTCCAACCCTGCATTCTCCTCACACAGCTCTAGTCCACTCTGCCCTCCCTCTGCCAGAGCCCAAGGTGAGTGGCTGCACAGGAAATTTTGTGCATTGGCCCTTTAAGAGAGTTCTTGCATTTCCATCTGTCTGTCCTTGCCTGACAGCAACCCGACTGTTTTTCACAACCAGATGTTATGTGGGCACCTTTCTCAGTTCTGGTGTTCTGGGATGGGGATCCCGTTTGGGGTTTAGACCTCAGAGTTCTCAGTGGGAACCCCCCACAGCTGAGATATCTCTCCAGAACTTCAGCAGCCTGTGGGAGCCTGACCAGCCCTCTTGAGCCTCTGCACTTCCTACCAGTCTCTACGCGGTCTCCACTTTGTGTCCTTGGTAATACAGGTTCTCTCTAGCTAGTCTTCAGTTGATTACTCAGGATAGTTTTTCTACAGTTTCGGTTTGGTGCTGGGAGAGTGTCAGTGTAGCTTCCACTTAATTTGATGCCATTTTGTTTTTTGTTTTTTTGATGTGTTATTTTTTGTTAAAAAAACATTTTTGGCACTAGTTGGCTTGTTTATTAAAAATGTTTATTCTGCTTGGGGTTTGTGGAATTTCTTGGATCTTTGGGTTTATTTTTATTATGAAATTTGGGAAAATGTAATCATTTTTTTTCAATACAGTTTCTCCCCTTTCTTTGCTTTTTAAATATTCCAATTAAGTATACATTAAACATCTTGATATTGTTCCAAAAGTTGCTGATGCTCAGTTAATTTTTTAAAAGTAGTTTCTGTGTGTCTGATTTTGTATAATTTTTATTGCTATATTTTTAGTTCACTATTAAAATCAAATTATATAATTTGATTATAAAAATATAACTCAGTATATTTTTTATTTAACTTTTTATATTTTTCATCCATTAGCTTAGCTTTTTTATATCTTAAATTTCTTTCCTCATTATACTCATGTTTTCCTCTACATTTTGGAATGTATAAAATATATTTAAAATACCTGTTTTAATATCCTTATCTGCTAATCCACTTTTTCTTTCATTTTAGGATCTGTTTCTATTGAATGTCTCCCAGTTATGAATCATATTTTTCTACTTTTTTGCATGATTGTAGTATCTGATTGCAAATTGAACACTGTGAGTTCTATACTGTTTTCTGGATTTTGTTGTATTCTGGAAATGAAGGTGAGTTTTGTCTGGTGATCAGCTCAGTTATTGTAATCAGTTGGATCTTTTGGAAATTACTTTGATGATGAAATGTTGTGTAATCTGTGCTGTTCAAATGGCAGCCAGTCCTCAGGAGTGGCTCCTGGGCACCTTCTCTACGGCTCGTGCAGTTTAAACAGCCACGCGTGGGTGGTGGCTGCCAGATTGGACACTGCAGCTGTAGAGGCTTGTTTTCAAGCTTCTTAAGGGCAGATCTAGTGAACCTTTATCTCAAGATTTATTTAGACCCACAATTAAGGTGATGCCCTTCTGAAGAGTCTACCTAATGCCCCGTGTCTTATGAGGTCTCTTCATTCTGATTACTAGGGCATGAACTATTCTCAACTTTGTGTAGCTTTCGGAATTGCTCCATCTATGCATTTCTAGTGTTTCCTTTCCTGGCATTGGGATTTCTTTTAAACATGTGTGTAACTAAGCAAAACACTTGAGGGGACCCCCTCACCCCTGCAGATTTCCAGAGCTTTCCTTCTGTATAGTGCCCTCCTGTCCATTACTCTGCCCTGAAAATTCTGATTTTCTTGGCCTCTCCAAACTCTAACCTCTATATCCACAAAGTCGGACCACTAAGCTCTGTTTGGGTTCTCCTTCCTGTACTGCAGCCTGGAAACTGCCTCCAGACAATAGCTGGTAAATCAGAGGGCTTACCTTGTTTGCTTTCCTTCTCCTCAGGGTCCCAATTTGATGCTAGCTGCTCAGTATCTAACATCTGCTGTTTGATGCAGAAGGATCTCAGGGAAGGCAGTAGAGGCATGCTTTCTCCATGTGTAGTTTAGTCAGCTATAATCTAAATGTTTTTTAAAAGCTTATTTATGAAATGTGATAAAATTATTCTTAAGCAGATTCCTGTTGACACCACGTTTTCATTAAAAACCCTAAAGACTCCTGATTTAGATTAAAGTGGCCAAATTGGACGGGCCTGCTGAAGTCACCTTGGAGGAACACATCTCTTTGGTTTGCTGGAGTGGCAGGGAGGAGAGTTGCATTGAGAATCATTTTGACAAACCTCCAGGGCCATCACCATGGGGCTCAGATTTACATAGAAGAACCGCTTTTCTACCTATATCCTGGAGGATCCAGATTAGATTAAAACATGCTGTGAGCAATTTTTGGAGGGGACAGCATATAGCTTCTTCAGTCCTCCCTCCTTGTTTCTGGTGTATTCTACTCTGCCTTCCCTCCCTCACTGCCATGCAGAGTACAAGAGGGGAAGGCCTCTCCCGGGGCTGGGTGGGCTGGCGAGGTCAGCAAGATGCCGTATGTGCGCTGGGGACGGTGTGGTCGGGTTCCTTTAGCAAAAGCGCTTAACTAGAGTCAACTAGGTCTACGATTTTGAAGCCTCAAGAATGTGCTCAAAGGAAGAGCCATTTTTTTCCTGTAATAACATTTACTTCTCCATTTATAAAACCAAAATGAGACAGTTTCTTTGGAATAAGGGGAAATGAGAAGAGAGATATCCAGCTTCATTCGCCCTCCGTGTCCTGAAGGAGAGCTCTCTCATTCTTCCTTGTGACTTAGGAGTTAAACCCTGTCTACACTGACCTGGCCTTCCCCCTGGCAGCCAAACATGGGGAACATTTCAGAAGAACGTGGTCTGATGCCAAGCTCTCCCATGGCAAGAAACACAGGTACACTCACTACTTTCACTTAATATAATTTGTCTAATGTCCTCATCATTCCATCGTCACAAAACCCAATAATACCTGGGTTCCAATTTGGGATTTGGCCATGGTTGTGAGAGCTGGCAAGCTTTTGGGCCTCCTTTGGTTGGCAGGTATGGGTTTCTCATCAAAGAACATTAGTGAAATGTGAACGCTGACTTACTGGTTACATTATGGGACATCTGTTCCTGGGCAATGGGTTCCCGAGACCCCATTTGGGGGGCCACAGAGCAGTGCCTGCTCTGGCCTGGCCTTGGTTGACTCATCTGCATGGTGTCCATAGCTAGTTGGGAAAGTAAAGAAATAAGGTCAAACTGGCATTGGTTGCTCTTCCAAAGGATTATTTTTATTGGCTTCAACACTTTATTTTAAAATAAGAATTCCACTGACTTCAATGATGTCTGCCTATTGCCTATCGTGGCCTCAGCACTGTGTTAGCCACTGGGGATGTAGCAATAATGTGGACAGGCGAGATTCCTTCATCCCTGACCGACCATTGAGTGGAAAAACAGTTAAACCGACAGTTACAGTATATGCTGTGATGGGGAAGCCCATGTGCTGGGGGACCTGGAAAGTGAGGGGCCTGGTCAGGAGTTAGGGCAGTGATGGTGAATCTTTTGAGCTCGGCGTGTCAGCATTTTGAAAAACCCTAACTTAACTCTGGTGCCGTGTCACATATAGAAATTTTTTGATCTTTGCAACCATAGTAAAACAAAGATTTATATTTTTGATATTTATTTTATATATTTAAAAGCCATTTAACAAAGAAATTCAACCAAAAAAATGAGTTCGCGTGTCACCTCTGACACGTGTGTCATAGGTTCGCCATCATTGAGTTAGGGGGTTGGGGATGGCCTCCTAGGATGTGGGTCTAATGGCGTGACCTTCAGGACATAGAAGTTAGACAAGAGAGGGTGAGGGCTCAGTGAGAAGGTGAGAGTGAAGAGGGACTAGACGGTGGGAGAAAGAGAAGCGCTGGCCATCTGCTGCTGTATAATAAACGACTCTGGAGCATCATGGCTTGACACAGTCACTTTATTCCCTCTCACAGCTCTGGGGGTCAGGGTTCTGGGAGCGGCTGGTGAGGTTATCATTGGCAAGAGCTGAAACAGAAGGCTGGGGTTGCCCCCTCTCTTTCATATATGTCAGGGCCTCTCCAGGCCATCTCCACAAGGGCCCACGCTGGCATCTCTACAGCAGAGTGAGCAGGTGGCTGGGGACTTGAGGAGACAGATGGGAGTGGCATGGCGTTTTCTGGCCTGGAAGCAGAATTGGACCTCAAGTCCATTCTTTTAAGCCCAAGCCCGTGGGCAAAGGGACACAGACCCCCCCCTCCTGTACAAAGGGCCGAAATGGCCCCATAGGTCAAAACAAAGACGCCCAGGATAGCCGGAGTCTAAGGGCGTTGTTAGAAGAGAAAGGTGACGGCCCCTTTGGACTAAGGGCCCAGCATGTAACCACCTCGCACACACTCCTCCGGAGCTGGACTCCTTGAAGAAGTGAGCAGGAAGCCGGGCCTTCGGGGTCAGGTTGGGGCATCACTCTGGGCCTAGGAGCCCTGTGAGGAGTTGTGGCTTGGAAGGGGATCATATAAGAGTGGAGGGAGTGATCTGGGGGAGGGGTGAGGGTGGAGTGCCCAGGAATGGTGCATGGA
>NW_005871254.1:1812143-1814256 GCF_000147115.1 Myotis lucifugus
GGGTCCAGACAGTCCCCGGGTGCTGACTGTCCCAGGTGCTGACTGTCCCAGGTCCTGACTGTCCCAGGTATCTGAAATGTCCCGGGTGCTGACTGTCCCAGGGAACTGAATATCCCGGGTCCCTGACTGTCCTGGGTCCCTGACAGTCCCAGGTGCAGACAGTACCCAGGTGCAGACTGTCCCCGGGTGCAGACTGTCCCTGGGTGCTGACTGTCCCAGGTGCTGACTGTCCCAGGTCCTGACTGTCCCAGGTCCTGACTGTCCCGGGTGCTGACTGTCCCAGGAGCTGACAGTCCCTGGTCCTGACTGTACCAGGTGCTGACTGTACCTGGTCCTGACAATCCAGGGTCCTGACTGTCCTGGGTCCTGACTGTCCCAGATGCTGACTGTCCCTGGTCCTGACTGTCCCAGGTGCTGACTGTCCCGGGTGCTGACTGTCCCAGGTGCTGACTGTCCCTGGTCCTGACTGTCCCAGGTGCTGACTGTCCCGGGTCCTGACTGTCCTGGGTACTGACTGTCCTGGGTGCTGACTGTCCCGGGTGCTGACTGGTCCTCGGGTCCTGACTGTCCCTGGTCCTGACTGTCCCAGGTGCTGACTGTCCCGGGTCCTGACTGTCCCTGGTCCTGACTGTCCTGGGTGCTGACTGTCCTGGGTGTTGATTGTCCTGGGTGCTGACTGTCCTGGGTGTTGATTGTCCTGGGTGCTGACTGTCCCAGGTGCTGACTGTCCCTGGTCCTGACTGTCCCAGGTGCTGACTGTCCCGGATCCTGACTGTCCCGGATCCTGACTGTCCCGGGTCCTGACCTGTCCTGGGTCCTGACCTACTTGGCCCCTGTGCCTGTCCCAGGGAGGTGAGGCCCGCTGCTCCTCCCACAGGGGCAGTTCCCTTTAAACATCAGTGCTGTGCTGCGTCCTGGGGGTGAATGGGATGTTTGTGCTGCTCAAAAGGTGTTGTTGGGAATCTGTTTTTAAAATTGTGGCAAAAATATACACATCATAGGGAATCTGTTTTTAAAATTGTGGCAAAATACACAGACCATAAAGCTCACCATTTCAACCATTTCTACGTGTTTTTTAGGTACAGTCACCACCATCTTTCCCCAACTGGAACTCTGTACCATGAAAATTCAACTCCTCATCCACCCTTCCCCGGTCCGTCAGCTTTCTACTCAGCTATCTCACCAAGCGGATCATAAGGTGTTATCCTTTTGTGACAGGCCTATCGCACTCAGCGTAGCCTGTGTCAGAGTCTCCTTCCTCTTTAAGGCTGAATAGTCCATCCCAAGTACAGACCACGTCTTGTTTATTCTCTTTTCTGTTGACAGACAGTTGAGTTGCGTCCTCCTTTTGGCCCTTGTGAACTATGCAGCTATGGACATGGGTGTACCGATATCTGTTTGAGTTCCTTTGTGTATCTACGTAGGAGTGGAGTTTCTGGATCACAGCACAATTCGATGTGTAACTTGTTGGGTAACCACCAGGCCTTTTTGGACAGCAGCTGCACCATCTTGCCTTCCACCAGCAGTGCACCAGGATTCCCCCTGCACGTCCTGCCAACACTTGCTTTCTATTTGTTTACTAGCAGCCATCCTGATGGCAGTGAGGTGATACTCATTGTGGTTTTGATTTGTTTCTCTGAAGACCAGTGATGTAGAACCTGGTGAAAGGTTTCCATCAGGAGGCGTCCCCTGCTGGGAAAGCAGCAGACTTGGCAGCAGAGACGCAGTAAACAATTGTGGACTGGGCAGGTCATAGTTAACAGATGTGGGCAGGGCAGGTCATAGTTTTTCTGGTGTGGGCGGAGCAGGTCTAAACAAGTGGGGGCGGGGCAGATCATAAAAAAACAGGTGTGGGCGGGGGTGGGTCATTTTTAACAATGGGGGGGAGGGGCAGGTGTAAACAAATGTGTGGGCGGGGCTGGTCATAGTAAACAGGTGTGGGCAGGGCAGGTCATAGTAAACAGGTGTGGGCAGGGCTGGTCATAGTAAACAAGTGTGGGCGGGGCAGGTCATAGTAAACAGTGTGGGCGGGGCAGGTCATAGTAAACAGGTGTGGGTGGGGCAGATCATAGTAAACAGTGTGGGCGGGGCTGGTCATAGTAAACAGGTGTGG
>NW_005871254.1:1815234-1818840 GCF_000147115.1 Myotis lucifugus
TGTTCTGAATACCCCCTCCAACCCCGTTTTACTTATCCTTACACAACAGGGTGTGGGCGGGGCAGGTCATAGTTAACAAGGTGTGGGGCGGGGCAGGTCATAGTAAACAGGTGTGGGCGGGGCAGGTCATAGTAAACAGGTGTGGGCGGGGCAGGTCATAGTAAAACAGGTGTGGGTGGAACAGGTGCGGAGGCCAGTGAAGTCACCCAGTCCAGTGGGTCACCTGGTCAGATGGAGGGCCCTTGTTATACTCCTAACACAGGTATATGACAGCTTCCCCTGCAAGGAAGGGCAGAGACAGGGCCTCCACTTATGGCGATGTCAGCTGGGAATCTGCTAATATAGCGTTTGAATTTGATTAATTCTTTTTTTTTTTTTTAGATTTTTTTAAATAGAGAGAAAGAGAGAAACATCAATGTGTGAGGGAAACATCGATTGACTCCCTGCTGCATGTCCCCTTCCAGGGATCATGCCCGCAACCCAGGCATGTGCCCCGATGAGGAATCGAACCAGCAACATTTTGGTGCACAGGACAACGCCCAGCCTGCACTGGCCTGGGCCATCTGGTTAACTGGCTTGGCTTGCTGACACTCAGTTTTGGTCAGTAGGGAAAATGGGCTGGGAAAGTACAGGGATATTGAGTAAGACTGACCATGCAATGTAGTGTTTTAAAAATGAAAAAAGAGCACATCAGCCTAAAGTTTTCTAAAGTCAGAGGAAAATAGAGACTCACATGGAAGATACCAACAATGCCGTCCTAGAGACATGGCTGCGAGGCCATGAGACGGCTCAAAAGGCAGCAAGGAGTGCCTGCCTGAGCTTGGGGAGGCTGGACATGAGAGATGGAGTCAGGGCTGGTCCCAGAGGTGGACCAATGACATGGAAGGACCTGGAAAAATGAGGTTAAGGTGGCAGGACCAAGATCATCTAGGGCAGCGGTTCTCAACCTGTGGGTCGCAACCCCTTTGGGGGTCGAACGACCCTTTCACAGGGGTCGCCTAAGACCATCGGAAAACACATATATAATTACATATTGTTTTTGTGATTAATCACTATGCTTTAATTATGTTCAATTTGTAACAATGAAAATACATCCTGCATATCAGATATTTACATTATGATTCCTAACAGTAGCAAAATTACAGTTATGAAGTAGCAAGGAAAATAATTTTATGGTTGGGGGTCACCACAACATGAGGAGCTGTATTAAAGGGTCACGGCATTAGGAAAGTTGAGAACCACTGATCTAGGGCCTGAGAACAGTGCTGGAGCAGTAAGAAGACTTAAACATTAAACTGCGTTTGGACAAGCGATGAGCACGAAGAGGCTGGCTCTACGTGGGGATGGTGGTGGTGTAGCTCCTTCACTCTCCAGCATCTACTGTGCAGTCTCAGCACAGCTCGCCTGTCAGAGGGACAGAGGGAGCCTTTGTTCCGCACCACGCCCCCTCCCTGTGAGGAAGGTCAGTCCCCGGCCTCCTTGGAGCTTTGGGGCACACCTGGGTCTGGCTCTGGGCAGGGCTGGTGGCCTCGCTGGACAGTCCTAAAGCCTGGCTGTGCTTTGCTCATTCGCAGCTTCCCACTGGAGCAGGCGGCTCCTCTGTGCTCTCCCTGTCCACAGGCAAACCCAGCTGTGTCTTCCTCCGCTGAGGTCTCCTCCCCTGGGCAGACTCTGGGGATGGGCAGTGCCTGGCCATGGTGTTGGCCCAGGTGCAGGCACGCTGCTCCTGATGGTGTTTATGAAACGGGTGGCCAGAGTCTCGGGGAGGTTTTCTATGCAGCTGCCCTTTCTCCACACTGGAGAATCTGAGCAGGTGAATTGGAAGTGGGGCCCGGACTATCTTGTTAACAAGTGCCCAGGTGATTGTAAAGCCAGGCAGGCTTGGCACCCTGTCAGGAGTGGGCAGGTGAGGGCAAGAACCACCCCTGGAGTCAGTTCCGGACCTGGGCCCACCCAGAGTCCCGTGAAGGGAGGAACCCTCTGCACAGGTGGCTCTGCTGGGGTGATGCTGAGACACCCCAGACAGAGGCCGGGCAGCCAGGGGTCCCTGCTCCCTGACCTGGACAGAGACTGGGCAGCCAGGGGTCCCTGCTCCCTGACGTGGACAGAGGCTGGGCAGCCAGGGGTCCCTGCTCCCTGACGTGGACAGAGGCTGGGCAGCCAGGGGTCCCTGCTGATGTGGACAGAGGCTGGGCAGCCAAGGGTCCCTGCTCTCTGATGTGGACAGAGGCTGGGCAGCTAGGGGTCCCTGCTCTCTGACATAGACAGAGGCTGGGCAGCCAGGGGTCCCTGCTTTCTGGCGTGGACAGGGGCTGGGCAGCCAGGGGTCCCTGCTTTCTGATGTGGACAGAGGCCGGGCAGCCAGGGCCCTGCTCTCTGACATGAACCAGATGCTTGGTTTCTCTTTTGCATCCACTGGGTGAAGGGGCCTGGAAGTTGACCTTGGTCTTCAAATGTCGGCCTTTGTGTTTCCAGCTCTGCCAGTGGCTGTGCTCATACTGCTCCCCACACAGAGCCCCTCATGTAAAGTATGTTGTTCTGTGCGGGACATGGTTATTTGGCTCTGGCTGTTTTTAACTGAGGGATACTTCTTTTGTTAGGCAATTCTCTGCTTGGACCTGCTTGGACCCTGAGGAATTTTTAAAAATGAAGTAAGATGAAGACAGGGTGGAGAGGACCCCTTGGCCAATTTTGGTGGGGGAGCCCAGATCCTTACTTTGTCCCTGTTCGCTTGCAGCCCGAGGTGTGACTTGTGGGAACCAGGGTTCACGGGCCTGCCCTGCCCCCCCCTCCGGCTCCCCGAGCCCACTCACAGGTGTAGACAGAACCACGGGCATCGGCGGGGGGATCTGTGTGGTATTTTCACAGTGAAATTGAGGCGTGGCTGCACTTGCTGGGGAAAGAACAGGCATAAAGCCCTGAATCCACACCACAGACCTGGGATATGCTCGAGCCCTGAGTGTGTGGGAGTCGGGAGCTCGCTGAGCTGGGCGCCTCCCACCTTCCCACCTGGAAACGCATCTGTGCAAAACCGCCCCCTCCAAACCCCCATCCTCCAAGCCAGTGGTCAGCAAACTCATTAGTCAACAGAGCCAAATATCAACAGTACAACGATTGAAATTTCTTTTGAGAGCCAAATTTTTTAAACTAAAACTATATAGGTAGGCACATTGTTATTAACTTAATTAGGGTACTCCTAAGCTGGCCTTTGCTAAAAATGTCCTCAATCTGATTGAGGTACGTTCGCTGAGGTCGACCCCTTCCAACTCACCCATCAACACTCGACTTATATACTTGTTTCATATAGACGAATGACTATGGGAGAGTCTGATGGGAGGCACTACACCCACGGCCAAAAATGAAATGGAGGGTTCCCTGTCGGGACGGGAACGCAGTAAAAATTCTCGCTGAAATAACCACCTAGATGATGCCTCCCACAAAAATATATCTGAAGAAAAAAAAAAAGCAAGAAGTAGGGATAGAAAATAAGTACTTACATCCCAAATGATGAGCTCGCATACAACAGTAGACAATAGGGAAAGAAAATAATAAATGTAGATGCAAGGAGCAAAATTCTCATTACATTCTCTTATAATAGTGTGTGTA
>NW_005871254.1:1818986-1881773 GCF_000147115.1 Myotis lucifugus
CGCCCGACCGACCGACACCCCCCACTTCTTCTAACGCCACTTCTTCAAAATAGACTCGCCCGGGCCAAAAACCGACTTCTGCGCATGGGCCATGAAGTTTCAATTGCACTGTATGTGCGTGCCCGCACGTGGTATTTTGTGCAAGAGCCACACTCAAGAGGCCAAAGAGCCGCATGTGGCTCGCGAGCCGTGGTTAACCACTGCCCAAGCAAACCCAAGGACACGCACGGTGTGGTGCCTCCACAGCTGCCATCTAGGAGGGAGGCGCCTTTGTCCCGTCTTTCCCACATCACAGGAATGGGGGCTTCAGCGGGAGCCCCCAGCAGAGACCGTGAGGACTGGCCTGGCCCCTCCCAGAGAGGTGCCCCGTGGGTATCTCCTCACAGACCGCCTGCTCTCCAAGCTGAGAGGTGGTTGAGGCTCTGCTCCCCTGAGTGCATTCAGCTGCTCCCCTCCAGGCCCCAGAGACCATCCTCTTTAGCGCACAGAGCTCAGCTCCGGACAGTCAGGACCTGACTCAGGTGCCAGGCCACCCACAATGGCGGTCTTGGGTTCTTGTCTTTGCCACCCACACTAGTGGAGTCCTGGCCCAGGAAGCACGGACACGGGCTGACAGGGCGCCCTGGGCTGCTGCTCTGTCCCAGGGAAGACCCTGCTGGCCCACAGGCGGCAATGGGAGGCCTGGAGGGCAGGTGGCCCTTTCCTACTCACCAGCTGAGACCCCTCAGGACCCCAGAAGAGACAGGAGTTCCGAGACAGACCACACCACAGACCTGCTCCATGGTGTGAAAAGGTAGCCTTTTCTTTATCAGAAAACAGCATCTTCAGTTATGAAAACCCATTCTATGCAAATGAACATTTCTGCAAGGCTGCCTCTGGGGCCCTCAGCCATTTCCACCCCAGCTGAGCTGGATGACCTGGGGGTGGCCTTGGCCTGCCCTCGAGAAGGAGGGGATCTGGTGCAGAGAGAACAGCCCTGAGGGGCAGGGTGGGTCCCCGAGTGGCAGGGCCAGGGGAGAAGGACCCGGAGGAAGGAAGGAAGGAAGGAAGAGGAAAGAAGGGGAGCTGGTCTGGGGTCCAGAAAGGGGCTCAGAGGGGCCAGGTCAGGCCAGCAGCGGCCTCCCAGGGAGCGAGCGGATGCCCTGGAGGTGGGTGTTTTCAGAATCCCGTTTTCTCTGAGACCTTAAGGACCTCAAGTGGCTAGGCACGTGGTGAGTGAGGGAGTGTGTGTGTGTGTGTGTGGTGGGGGGGTGTCTGGGGGAGGGAAATAAACTCTTCAGGGTTTATGGGGGGCAGAGGGTGTTGTCTGCTGTAATTCTCAGGAAATGCCTTCTGTGGCAAAGTCCTCTAGATCGTTGGTGGAGATGATACCCAGGCTTGGAGCGTCTACTGCGCCCTCCCCTGGGATCCCTGGGGGCGCCCTGGAGCCCGGACCTGTAGTGCGCTGGGCGGGATCCCCAGGAGGCCGGGGGGCTGGCTGTAGGTCAGTGCTATAGGTGCTGGGGGGCACAGGGTGGGCTGCCTCCGAGGCGCCAGGGCCCTCGAGGAAGGTGGGGGCAGAGAGCTGAGAGGAGCAGCGCAGTGGCATCAAGGCCATGGCGGACAGGGGCCGGATGCCGGGGTACAGCACGTAGGGGGCAGCAAACACATCTGGTGGGAGCGGCTCCGGGGAGCCCTCCTCAGAAGATGGGATGGGGACCTTGACATATTTGCCTGTCTCTGGGTCATAGAAGGTCTTCATTTTCACCTGAAGCGGCAGATCGAAGACGAAGTACTCCCCAGACTGGGGGTCTTGGAGGACCTTCTGGGTGGCAGGGTAAGGGAGCAGGGGCCTGAGGGACTGGGGCCCCCCTGACTGCCTCCTGTCAGGCTCTGAGAAGGTGGCCACCGAGTGGCGGTGCACGGGAGGGGGCAGGGCGCGGACGGCGGGGCACCTGGGCAGCAGCCTCTCTCCGGGGGACAAGGGCCTGTGCGCCGCGTCCTCCAGGGGCGGCTTTTCCTCCCGGGCGCCGCCGGGCACGTCCTGCATCTGGTCAGTCTTCCTCCTCTTGCTGGCCAGCTTCTTCGCCCTCCGCAGGGCCTTTTCTGTCTTGGGCGGGACCGCCGGTGGCTTGGCCGCCGCCCTTTCCAGGTGAGCAGAAGGCTGTGCTTTCTCAGGGAGGACAGCCGAGCCAGAGGCCACGTCCAGCAACGAGCCTCCTGGAGAGAGTGTCCTGAGGTCTTCTGCCGACGGCTCCAGTTGGGGGTCGGCGCTGGCCTCCCACGTGAAGGCGTGGGTCAGGTCCTCCCTCCGGGCCACCCTGGCGGGGCTGGGGGTGGCCCAGGGGCTGGGGCGGGAAGGCTCCCCCGGCACCAGGCCCAGCTCACAGGGGCCCTGAGAAGCATCCTCCCACAGGCTGCTGGTGGCTGGGGAGTGCGCGCTGCTGCCCTCCAGCGAGCTGCTGTTGGGGGAAGCCGCAAGCTCCCCAGCAGCCAGTCTCCTGCCCGGGGGCCCTGCTCGGGGTGTAGACAAAAAGTGACTTTTGAAATCTTGGGTCTGCTCTTCCCAGGAGGTTCTGAGTTGCTGTGGGGGTGGCTGGCCTTGTAAGTCACTTTCGGGCAAAGCAATTGTGGGGATGCCCCTTGGAGCCTCCGGCCCCCCCTGGTCTGTGGAATAGCTCCTGCCCTCATTCGCCACAACCTTCCACACGGCGTCCGGGGGTGGCTTCAGCCCCTCACCCTCTCCTGCGAGAGGGACAGACGAGACGTTCCCCTGGGCCTCCCTGCTGGCCACACCGGGCGCCCAGCCCTGGTCCTCCATTCCTTTGTGGGCCACATGCTTTAAGGGGGGCCCCCTCATGCCAGTGGGTGTTGGGGTGCTGGGCACTTCCTGGCTCTTGGGGGCCCAAAGGCCAGCATCCTCGCCCCAGCCCGGCCTTGGCTCCTCCTCTTTGTGGCCACTGCCCAGCGGGTCGTCTGAGGACAAGGCCCTCAGCAGGGGCAGCATGATGGGCCTTATCACGGGGGTGGCCCGCAGGGTGTTGTCTTTGATTGCAAACAGCCTGTGCCTGTTGGACGTGGACGATGGTGAAAGGGCTGTGTCCTTACTCCCCCCGATCCAAGCGCCTCTGAAGTCAGCCTCCTCCCTCGACGCCTTCCTGGGCCTCTCTCCACTCACACTTTCCCCTGCCGCTCGCCACGTTCCCCTGCCGCTCTGCTCCTCCGCGCACGCGCACGTGGGCCCGTTACCGGAGGCGCGGTGCTGGGGCTCATCCAGCCCATCCTCCTGCTCTCTGTCACCTGCACTGCCGTCATTCCTCCCGTCTTCCCGCGGGCTCTCCGCGGAACTCGTCTTCTGCTGATCCTCGAACGAGGCAAACGACTGATCTGAAGAGCTGGTGCTGAACTTGGCCTTGCCTTTGAGGCCTGGCACAAAGTCAGACTGGCTGTCGCTGTAAAACACATCTTCCTCCTCAGGAGAAAGGGGCCCCGGGGAGACTTTCTGGTTGAGGTTCGGATCCCGAAGTCCCGCCTCTCTCTCGGGTTCTGTCTCTTGAGACACGGATCTGGAGAACCGGTTCTCCAGGCTGGGGGCCCGCAGATGCTGCGCTGCCCGCCCCGCCTCGGGCTCCCCGCTGCAGAGCTTCAGGGCCAGGTGCTTCCTGGGGCAGCGCTCCCGGGCGTCTGGAGACCAGCTGCGCCTGGCGGCACCCACACTGGACTCTCCGTGGGTGGCGTCCTCATAGCCGCTCTGGTCGGCAGCCTCCCCGTTGACACAGAAGGGGGCTGTGGCGGCAGCTGGAGGTGAGCCAGGCGTCAGGTAGTTGTCCGCGGAGGTTGCACCGGGATCAGCCGTAGGGTTGCTCTGGGCACTGACGTGCGACAGAGGAGTGTCCGCTGGTCTCTCCTTACGAAGCTCCTGTGGGGGGCTTTCCTCCAGCCCGTTGGGAAGGACAACGCCATTGCTCAGGGGCTCCTGCTGGCCTCTGCTTTTCTCCTCGGGCCCTTTTACGAGAGGTGAGGGGCTGTATGTGCTCTTAACACGCTTGCGCACGTCCTTGAGGTTGAACAGCAGGCTGGGGGCTCTGGCTTTGTAGCTGTCCCGGGACTCGCTGGGCTCCTCTTGGTACCCGTTTAGCTGCCCTGGGGGTGGTGGGGTGCCCTCCACGGGTGGGCTGTGGGACGGATCCAGGACGTGCTTGGTGGGTATGATGGGGGTCAGCAGCTTGCTGATGTTGAAAGGAGGGTTGTAGCAGTCACCGGGGTCCACATTGTCAAGAGCATCGTTTTCTGGAAACTGCTCCTGGGGGTGGTGCTTCGTGTACAAGGCTGGGCCTGGCCTGCTGGCCTGCCTCTCTCCCGAAGCATCCTGCATACTTTCTTTGCCGCCTTTTCGAGTCTTTTGTTTCCTCCACGGGGGCTGGGTGGCCTTCGCCTGGAGGCCAGGCTGCGAGCTGGAAGCCTTTTCCTCCGTGGGGAATACCTGAGCTTCCGGGTCCCTAGACCTCCAGGGTCCAGATGTGGAGAGAGTGCCCGCGGTCGGCCTGTTCTCCTCTTGCCCACAGCTGGCCCGGAGTTGGCAGGGGGAGACTTTGCTCTCAGGGGCTTGGGACTCTCTTAACAAGGGCGGGTCTTCATAATGTTTGGGGGGCTTGTTTTCGGGGGCGGCCTCAGCAGGCTCCCTCCGCTCCAGCAGCCGTGGCTGGCGGCTGCTCCACGACTCGAAAGCACTGTTTTCGCTGTGAAGGAAGGTGCCTTTGCGAGCCCACTCCTGGCTCCTCCCGGGCTCCCCCAGGGCCGGTCTGTGGGGCGGGGAGGAGAACGTGGGCTCCGATGAGTTGGCCCCGCTTTCGGGTGTTGGGAGGAGGCTGCTGGAGCCCTGACAGGCCGCTTCAGGGCTCCTGGGGGCCTCCTGCTCCGCATGCTTCCTGCCGGGCTGCGGGCCGGAGACTTCCGCGGGCACCCTCCTGACCGTCAGAAAGGCAGAATCAAAGCAGAAGTTGACCCCACTTTCTGGGAGAGGAGCGAATTTGGGGGTGGTTTTGATAGTTGGAGGCTTGTTGGTCGGAGGCCTGCCCTCGCATTGCTGGCTCTCAGGCCTGTCGAAAGATTTAATCAGTGAGGACACTTTGGAAATCGGCTTGCTGCTGCTCCTCAGGCCAGCAATGGGCACCTCCAGTCTCCTCTGGGCCGGTGTCAGTGGGGGGCTGCTTTTGGGGTACTCTTCCTCTCCCTGAACGTATTTGGGTAGCTGTTGGAACGTGGCTGCCCAGCCGGCATGCTCCGTGCCTTGCGACGGCAACTGGCTCCAAATGCCACTCTTCCTGCGGGCGTGGCTCACCGTTCCCGGGTGGAAGTTCCCAAAAACCTGGCGGGTGGCGTCTGGGGACAGGGCCAGGTCGGAGTCGCTGAAGGACGTGTCTTCTGAGACGCACAGGCTCCGGAAGGCCCGGTCTGTGAGGCTGCTCACCTCCCTGTCGGCGTCGTCCAGCACGCTGCCGATGCTCGAGGTGTCGCTGAAGCCATCGGTGCCCTTCTTGTTCCCCTGCATTGTCGCCGGCTGGGAAGCCTATCCCTGGCCAGTCTGCGGGCTCCTCTGGGCGATGGTTCTGGAAGGGCCAGGGATATCCCTCGTCCCACAAAATTAGCTTCCTGTTGGTCAGATGCAACTGCTTTCTCTGCAAAAGGAAGAAGAGCAGGGTGTGAACGGGTTATCCAGCTTGGTGGCCATGCAGGACCGCACATGGGTCCAGGCGGCAACGGTTCTTGCCATGGTTAGTTTTACGTGTCAGCCTGGCTGGCCTCTGGTGCCCAGTTTTGGGTCAAATGCCAGTTTAGCTGTCACTCTGAAGGTATTTTCTTTAGATGTAATTAACTAACACTTAAATCAATAGACTTTGAGTAAAGCAGACTGCCTTCCATACTGTGGGTCACAGCCACAGGACAGATCCCCGAGGAAGAGGGAACGCTACCTCCAGTCCTTGGACGGCGGCTGCAGCATCACCTCCGTGGGTACCAGCCTGCTGGCTGCGGACGTCGGGCTGGCCCGCCCCCACAATGGCACGAGCCAGTTCCTTAAAATAAATCTCTCTGACGACACTTTGGCCGATGACTGATTGCATATATGACACTGGTCCCACAGGTTATAATGGAGCTGAGACATTCCCTCCACTTAGTGACCGAGGGGCCACTCACGTGCGTGTGGAGATGCTGTGCAAACACACCTGTCGCGCTGCCAGCGTGTAAACGTGCAGCACACACAGTTACGCACAGCACGGATACTGGATGAGACAATAAACAACTATGTTACCGGTCTTTGTATTTGCTATACTGTACTTTTTATCATTGTTTTACCGTGTACTCTTTCTACTGATAAGAACATGCTTGCTGAAAAAAAGGATGCGGTCCACACCAGCGGCAGCCTCGCACATCCCGTGTTTACCGAGCGCATCGCTTTCTCCTGCGCTTGATTTAACCTCGTGTTGTTTTGTACAGTAACATACTGAACAGGCTTGTAGGCCAGGAGCGAGAGACCATGCCATGCAGCCCAGGCGTGTGCCATCTAGGTTCGTATAAGTGCTGTCTGTGATGTTCGCACAATGACAAAGTTGCCTAATGGCACGTTTCTCAGAACATAACCCCGTCGCTAGGCAGCGCATGACTGGGTGTGCACATCCTGTCGGTCTGGTCCCCTGGAGCCAGGACTAATGTCGCGCTGGGCGTCCAGGTGGGTCACTTTTGCAGAGGTATCTTCTCTGGCAATCCATGGGGTATCCCTTCTCACTGTCTCGCACAGTGGCTGGCTTATTTCCTTGGTTGTATGGAGCACAACCTAAAATTAAATTCGCTTCTTTGTTGCCTATTCCATCATTAGAGGTAAGATGGAGCTTAGGAGCCAGTAAGCTGTCTTTTCGCTGCTTGACCTTGTTCCCACAGCCACCCAAGAGGGCCCAGTCCTCCAGAGCTGACATCTGGCTCCCTCACTCTCTGCCTTGCCCTTGGTGTGGCCAATGGAGGTGCCAGTGAGGGGAGCCTGCTGCCCTCCCCGCTGGGGCTGCAGAGGGTGGCTTCACTCTGATTAAGCGACTCCACATTTTGGATCTCCCTAATTCTGTCCCTTCATTACATTCTCTCCTTTTTTTTAATGTTAGAGAGAGGAAGAAGAGAGAGAGAGAGAGAGAGAGAGAGAGAGAGAGAGAGAGAGGAGAGAGGAGAGAGAGAGAGAGAGAGAGAGATCCATTGCCCATTGCCTTCCACCCCTGCCCCAACTGGGGATCGAACCCACAACCCGGGTATATGCCCTAACTGGGAATTGAACCTGTCACCTTTTGGTCTGCCAATTGAACTATACCAGCCACAGCTCTTCTTTATTTTAAAATCGTGGTGAAATATCTATAACATAAAATTTACCATCTTAACAATTTTTAAGTGTATAGTTCAGTAGTGTTAAGCACATTCATATTGTTGTGCAAACATTACCACCATCCATCTTTAGAACTTTTTTATCTTGCAAAACTAAACTCTGTACCCATTAAACAATAACTCCCTATTCTCCCTTCCCACCAGCCCCTGCAGCCATGCTCTGCCTCTATGAATGTGGTTACTCTAGGTACCTCATATAGTGAAATCATACAATATTTGTGCTTTTGTGACCGGCTTATTTCCCTCAGATAATGTCCTCAAGGCTCATCCATGCTGTAGCACGTGTCAGAAATCCCTCCCTCTACGTGTTCAGTCTTGGTGGGGCTGAGCGTCAAGGCGCCCGCTGAGACCTCGCTGGGCCCGTGCAGGGTGAGACCAGCTTAGCCCACTGTGCATTGTCCTGGAGCTGAGGATGGGAATGTGCTCGGGCGTCCTGTGCAGCGTCGGAGCCCTGTTTGCCCTTCCCCCGCCGGGAACTGAACCTTCACCTTGAGTCTATAAGGGCTCCCATTTCCGTTCAGTAGTCACCCGTTCTGCTGAATTTGTCCAGTGTCTGTTTCTGCTGTGTGTGGCCACAAACCCTAGCTGCCCTTGGGTTTGAGTCGTAGGAATGAGGGAAGCTCACTGATTAGAGGACTCAGAAAATGACCCCATTCCTCTGCCTCAGGCGGGAGGAGACCCACCCCCATTGGGAACTTCACTCAGCTCATTTCTTCAGTCCCGATCTGACTCACCTGGGTTTAGTCCCTAGGTTGGCCTCACCACCCGCCCCCCCAGCCCCCCTAACAACTAAAGGTGCTTCCAGGTGCTGGCTCTTGAGCTGGCGGTTCCATCGGTTCCGTACCTGTCACAGCAGTGAGGACTGCCGGTGCTGCCTTGCTGGGTTTTGGGATCCGTAGTTTTAAAACTTCTTCTCATGCTTATGTTTGCTGTCCTCACTGCCCATCTAGAAAAAAGAGGAAACATAATTTCAGTGGAGCCCAAGTGACCAAAGGGCCAAGCACATGTTCAGTGCAAAAGATATCTTTAAATAGCAGCCATGCACTTGGCCTTCATTTTTTAAAAAAATCTGCACTTGAACTCAACAAAATTCCAAGCATAGTCATTTTCGGTGAAAACCAATATGAGACCAACTTATATTCCTTCCAATATTCATTAACTTGTCTGTGGTCCAAAAACCTCCAGGAGCCTGTTGTAAGCCCCTGGGACTTCTAATATGATTGGCCCGGCTGCGCATTGCTTTGCTAGTCGGACCTGACCGCAGGCCCTTTCTCTCCCATGTGAATTAATGACGCAGGTTTTGCAATGGAGGAAATCAGAGCCGCCAAACTTTAATCCACTCGTCATGCAGTAGCACAGTGTTCGATTTATTGTTGGCAGGAGGCTTGACTATCTGTTTTGACAGCGAAAAGAACCAAAAAGCTGCCCAGGAGAGTTTTAAGAGTGCGGAGAATGAAGTGTAAACTAATTAAAATGAATCCACCGCATGCATCCTAAAGGCAGACCGTCAGGGCTTCCACAAGGCCTTCCTCATGGTCTCCTCCTCATTGCCAGGGCCGTCTGTTTGAATCAGGATGTGTCAAACAAGCCAAATCCGAGCGAGCAGCCCCCTGAATCAGCGGTTTCTCGTGATGAGCAATGAAATATCCTTTGCATGGTCACTACTAAATTCTAACTCTTCCAAATGTCTTCTCACGTGATGCTTTTCCCCGCGTCATGTTGCCGATGCTGTTGAACTATCATGGGCTGGAATATACTGCACTTTGCAGAAACAATGCTTCCTCTCTCTGGTCCCTTACAAATGCCTCTGCATGACCCTCAAAGAACTGGTGGTGAGGGAGCTGGAGGTCGCCCACCCCCTCCCTCCAGCCTGTGGTGCACTGGGTGAGGGAGCTACAGGCCCAGGTGGTCCCGCAGGCTCCTTGAGGTGGTAGTCCCTCTGTCTCTCTCTGTTGCCCGGTCACCAACTGCTGACCGCGGCCTCCTCAGTCCTCCTATTCCCAGTAGAATTATCTTTTCAAATCACTTGTGTTGCTTTATTCCCCAGTGTCTGCTGTGACTCTGTCTTTCTAACAAGGCTTTGAGCTCCTGGGAGTGAGGTCCCTGCCGTGTTGGTCTTTGACGGACAGGATGCTGGTGCGTGGAGGTCACTGATCAATGTTCCAGCTGCCCTTGCTGAGTGCCCTTCCCGGGCCCCGGGAGGTGGTGACAGGCTTGCTGCAAGTGCGCAGTGCGCAAACGGAGGCAGGAGCTCTGCTGCCCTAGTTCTCCGTGTTGCCCATGGGGCTCCTGGCCCTCAGCAGCCCAGGCCGCTGGCCCCACAGCCCACCCCTGCTGGTCTGCCCCAGCTGTGAGGACAGGAAGTGGCCAGGAGAGGGGACTTGTCCATGTCACCCCCTTGGAGCCCTGACCCAGCTCTCCACACACGGCGCCTCAGTCCAGCCCCGTGACTGCGGACGTGTGACAGGCCCACAAACCAGTCCTGGGGGGTGACTCCGCAGGCCCCAGCTCCAGCCCCATCATCATCCATGGGAACTGCACTGTCAGCTTCATTTCCGAGATGCCATGGTGGAGCCTCAGAGAGGGGAAGAGAATGTTCCGTGTCTACGAACACTTTTTTAGTATGCGTCCCATGCAACATTTGACTATACTTTTCATCAGAGTTATCTATAGAATTAATCATCCCACACTTAAACTAAAAATAGGCATTCATTGTTCATCTGAAATTCAAATTTTGCTGAAGGTCCTGTTTTATCTGACAGCCTGGGGTCCTCACCAACTTTTAGGACCCAAGGTGGATCCCAGTGGGGGTGGGCAATACAGTGAGTGCCCCCTGGGACGACTTGTTTGCAGGGCACCCCGCACCTCGGCACCCATTCTCTTGTTTAGTTCCCATGACCCCCATGAGGGGGGTGACCAGGCCTTATTGTCACCATTTTCTAGGTGGATAAGTCAAAGCACAGAGCGGTGTGGACTACGGCTCAATGTTACACAGCATCAAAGGAGAGAACTGGGCTGGGATTCACCTGACCACCCTGCACCTTGTTCAGGGTGCAACCCTGACCACGTCGCGGCTCAGATGCACAGGGGTGTGTCTTGGGCTCGAGGGCCGGAGTTCAAGGGAGGATTGAGGATAGGTGAGGGTGTGGGGAGGCAAGGAGGGCCTTTATATCTATTCACGTCCCAACATCTTCTCAGCTCAGTTTTTCTCTGACGCTTAGGCCGGTAAGCCCAGGGCCCTCCAGTGGGGAGGGAGTGTGGGGAGGCCCCGGTGGCGGGTGCAGAGCGGGAGGGACGCTCTCGAGCGCTGAAGGAGGTGGTTCAGTCTCCCCGTGGCCTGCACAGGAAGCCACTGGGGTTTGCTCTGCTGCTGGTTTGACCACTTGCCTGTGGTGTGGTTTTTGAGCCCAAGCTCTTTGGGTGAATTTAATTACCTTAATTGAATGGTGTTTCCACTTCTCAGGAAAGGGAGAGCAGGAAGCCAGCAGAGATGACAGGGGTTGGCTTTATCACACCCAGAGGCCCTCACAAATTGGAATTGATTTCTCTCCTCTTTCTGGGTGGTTTTTGAGTCATTGACTCGGCGTGCCTTGAGGAGCGGTGCAGGGTAGGGAGCTGTGACAGATGGCCCGTTCCAGCCGGTGACTATGCAGACCTCCCGTGCACGGCCTCCACCACCACACCCACCCACATCCGGCTAGCCCTGGACCCCTGCCCTGATGGTCAGTCGTAGGCCAAGCTCTTGACCTCTCTGAGCAATTGCCCACAGCCCTTCTGCTTGCTGTTTCAGGGCAATGTCCTTGTTTGTGTCCTACAATAAAATGGCAAATCAACTTCCTCAGTTGGGGTCCTTCAAAGGAGGGAGTGTGTGGGTGGCAGGCCTCAGCCCCTGCTGTGGGCGCCTGTTCTCATCCCTTCCTGGCTGAAACAGCAGGGGAGGCCTCTCTGCTCATCTTACAGCTGAGGAAACCGAGGCTACCTGTGCAGGGGCCCAGGCCTGGCACACGTCGGAATCCAGGACATTCCCGGGAACGTGGCTGAAGAAACCAGCTTGCGTGGGCTTGGTGGCCTCACGGAGCCGGCTGCGAGCGGTAGTCACAGCTGCTGTGGGCGTCCTGCTGGCCCTGGGAGAGAGCTCAGCAGCCGAGAGCTTTCTTTCTGGGCTCAGCCCAGCCTCACTCCCACATCTGGCCTGGTCACTGGTCTGGCCTGGGTCACCGGTCTGGTCTGCTGTGTCTGGAGGGGACGTTTCCTCAGGAGCCTCTGAGCATTGCCCAGACATGGGCTGTGTCTGCAGTTAGAGGCCAGGGAGCCCGCGCAGCAAGCACTGGGCCTGATCCACGTGAGGGCTCCCCAGGACAGGACGGCGTCGGCACCTGGCTCTCACACCTGGGGGGCGCCCAGTCACAGGAGGAAAGGGCATAAGTAAGGCATGGAGACTTGAGGGTGGGGGCTGGCTCTCTGGGCAAACGCCCTGCTTTGCAGCTCTGCTGGATTTGCTGCTACTGACGGCGTCAGGGCGAAGTTGGGGTGAGGTGTGCAGAGGCACTTATAGTGGCTCCGGAAGGCTATTCGGCAGTGGCCTCACTGCGCACGGGCTCTCAGCAGCTCATCTTCATGCTGCTTCTGACCATTCCTGGTGGCCTGGCGCTGCAGGACAACCCGTGGAGCTCCTGGCGGCCAGGTGGATGGACTCGGCCTGCACCTTCTCCGGGCACGCCCTCTACCAGGAGGAGCTGAGGCCTGGCACTGCCCCGCTTCTCGGCCCTGCTCTGGAAGGCACCTCAGTGGCTGGATGCCCCTTGGCCAAGGGACCCTCAGTCCTTCTGTGGGCTCAGAGGTGCCTGACTTACCTCTACAGGAGCAACTACACTGGCATCGAAGGTAAAAGTAGGGGCAGAAAAGAGCCGACCCTAAGGAGCCTTGCCCTCACCTCCCTCAGGCCCCCAGAGCTGGGTGAGTACCATTCACATCTACTGCCCAGGAGGGTCGAAGGGGAATTGTCTTAGAGGCAAAAAGCTGGGGAACAAGACAGGGACAGACTGGCAGGGATGGTTTTGTTGCTCAGCCCTTTGACCCCTTGGCCTTCTTGTTAGAGCCAACTCACGGTCCAGGGGCCACGCCCAAAGTGCCCCGGGGCAAAATCACCCCTGGCTGAGAACTGTTGCTATAGAATCAAGGAAAGAGCTTTAGCCCGGCTTCCGAAACATCATTTGTTCGTTCATTCATTCATTCATTCATTCCTTTATTCCTTTATTCCTTCCACATTTCCCAGAATATATTGCCTTGGATTCTGAAAACAGTAGGACTGAAATGAGACGGGAGACCTGCTGAAGTCCTGCTTCCCAGGCAGTGCCATCTTGGACAAGTCACTGAGCCTCTACCTGCACCTATGAAATGGGGACAATAAAGTAACCTGGCCCAGCTGGCATGCCTCAGGGGTGAGTATCAACCATTGAACCAGGAGGTCATGGTTCGATTCCCGGTCGGGGCACATGCCCGGGGGTGCAGGAGGCAGCCGACCAATGATTCTCTCTCATCATTGATGTTTCTATCTCTCCCTCTCTCTTCCTCTCTAAAATCAATAAAAATATATTTTAAAAATGAATAACCTGGGCTCCGCCCCATCCCCTGGGTGGACTGTTCCCCAGACTGGAGAGGAAAGAAATCATCATGCAGTTGGTCCCGGAGACAACTGATGCTCCAGATGCTCAGAGCCACTGACTCACCGGGTCCTGGGGCTCCCCAGCCGGAGGCCACCTGTACCAGAAGGAGGCCCTGTTTCAGCTGCAAGTGCTGGCAGCAAGGGGTGCCCTTTCTCTACATGTCTCCCCAGGGCAGAGGTTTCACACTTGTAAAATAAAAACATGTTTGCAATTTAGTAAGTGATTTCAGTACCCAATAATGAGATATGATCTGCAGGGGTTTAGAACAACCTGTTCCTGATCAGGCTCAATTGCCGCTGCCCTGTTCGTAGTGATGCTGGGTTTTCATGGGATGGAGAAATGGAGACCCGAGGCCCCAGCACAGTGACTGGCATGGTCTAGCCAGACTCACATGGGAGAAGGGAGACACCTGGGTGGGGGGGTCCATGGGCCAAGCTTTGCCTTTCACTTCAGTGCTGTGTCCTAGTGCCTGCACAGCGCCTGGGCCTAGCACAGGGCCATTAATTAAACAATACTCCAATATTACTGATTCATATTTATTATTATGTAACTAATACTTCCAACAACCTGTGAAGTAGAAATTACTCTTGTTCTTTAACAGGGGAGGAACCTGGTGTCCAGAGAAGTTTAATGCCTGGTGGAGTGGGGCTTGGACCTGAGGCTGCTGGAGCAGAGAAAGGAGGTCCCAGGAGGGCTCCTAGAACCCCCAGAGGGCAGGGGGGCTGCAGAGTTCTCCTCACCATCTGTGGACCCAGTGTCCCCCTCTGTGAATGGACGCCGTGGGGCTCGGCAAAGGCAGAGAAGCAGAGCTGAGAGAGCCATCACCGAGCATCAGAACCCTGCGGGGCCTCCACACACTCATGCTATCCATCCAGCTCCTGCTACCTGCCATGCACTTCATTTTTTAAAATCTTCAGAAGATTTCCAATTGTAGTTGACATTCAATATTATATTCATAATCTCACTCAATGGTCACAATCTCTGGGCAAAATAGGTGGGGCTTATGCTAAAGAAATCTGAGGTGGAGAAACTGAGGATCCGAGAGGTTGAGCAACTTGCTCAAGGTCACACAGCCAGGGAGCAGAAGAGTGGAGATTCAGAACCAGGTCTCTGTCCCATCTGCCTCTGCTCTCCCTATCCAGCCCAGGCACAGAGGGGCGTCGGGTGTGGCGTCCTCTGCAGGGAAGGGAGCGTGGCAGCCTTTCTCTTAGCACCTTCTCTTCCATCTCCCAAGGTCCACCTCTTCCCAGCAGGGAGCTCTGCTTTAGTAAGGCCAGAGAAGGCGCTTGTTGGTCCTGCCTGTCCTGTGGGGAGCATCCAGGAGGCACCCTCTTCCCTGACCCTGTGTGGCGCTCGCAAGCACACACACACACACACACACACACACACACACACACTTGCACAGAACCCGGCTGGGAGTGATGGGAGATGTGTCGGCCAATGACAGCTGTCCTTTCTCCAACAGCGTGGCCCAGGGAGCCCAGCTGTGCCAGGGAAGGACAGAGAGAGAACTTCCCTAATGGGAGGGACACGGTCACAGGACTGACAGAATGCCGCCTCCCTCGTGGAATCCCTTGTGGAATGCACCACAGAGGCAAAAAGAATTCAGACGTGGCCACCCAGGCACTGCTGATCGCCGAGTGCTTTAAACAAGCTCATGCGGGAAAAGCAGGGCGTGGTGCTCACCAAACCCTGGCACGCGCCATCTCTAACCCCCGGCGGGCAGTACAACGTCGTGGGAAGGGCACGGACTAAAGCCAGACTTCCTTGAGCGTGGCCCCGGGTGCTGGCTGAGAGGGTCCTCGGCGCATTGCAAACCTCTGTGCTTCCGTTTCCTCCTCTGTAACATGAACTACTAGTAGCACCTGCCTTGTGGGGCCATCGTGAGGACCCCGTGATCCCAGCCTGGGACATGGTAGCCCCTGGTCAGTATCCGTGAATGTCACTGTTGTCCCCACCGTGCAACCTGCTTAACCCAGGGCCAGGGACCCAGGGACCCAGGGACCCAGGGACCCAGGGGTCACTAGGGTGACTTTGCCTTTCCCCCAGATACAAGGGGAGAGCAGCGAGGCAGTGACTGACCAGAGCACCCCAAGGGTGCCCTGTCCTTGGAACCACCCCGTGTCGCCCTCTGGGCTGGTTTCCCGCCTCAGCAAACCACTCAGGCTTGTTCTTGAAGTTGATGGCAGCCGCCCTGTAGCAGCATGGGTGCTGTGCCACCCTCCTGGACCAGGGGCCGCAGCTCTGAGGCAGGTCCCGAAGCCATCTGGGGAAACCTTGCGTGCTCTGTGACAATTTAGATGCCCGTCCTCCCTTGCCCTTGAGGTTTAAGATGAAGGTTAGGTCCATCTAAATTAGGCAAAATCATTACAGTTTCTACTTCCTTTCTCTCCCTCGGGAGGGGCCGGGGCAGAGCAGGGTGTCTCCCGATGCGGGTGTGCGCTCAGCTGCCCACTGCCACATGGCCGTGTAGTGGGAGCATCACTTCCCTCAAGGCTGGGCCCTCCATCCCAAATGCTAAAGGTGCCCAGACCCATGGCCACTTTGGCACAAGAGGGCAAGTAATGGTGTGTGTTAATGTGCAGTGGTCACGTAGGATGGCTCAGTCCTGCACGGCGCCAGGGCTCTCCTGCAGAGCAGGGACATGACCAGCGGAGCCCTGGAGCACTGCGATTGACCTTTGGTGACCTCTGGAAGGAGAGCCCCAAGCTGCAGTCCAGGCAGGAGAGGAAATGGACAAATAGGACAGCGGAGGAGAGACTAGCGCTTGCATTTCTGTCATGTGCCTGGCGCTTTTCATGTTTGCTCATTTCATGCACAGAGGACCTTTGAGATGGGATTCCGTGGGTGGCAGCGACACTACTGGTCCCTCATTTTACAGACCGGAAGCTGAGGCTCAGGGGCTTGCTGGGAAGGGCAGAGCTGTCCTGAGGACGCTGCTGAGTGTCTCCAGGGCCTCCTGGGAGCAGCGGGGATGCAGGCTCTGCAGGGTGGGCCTGCCTGGGCCGCGGCTGCTCTAAGGAAGGTTTGGCTCCTGGAGTGGACCGGTCTTTGTAGAGACTCCGGGATGCTGACTGAGCTCCAGGTCCATGGGGCAGTGGGGAAAGATGTGAGCTCTGAACTCAGGCCCCACACTTACATCTCAGCCCCTTGATAGCTGTGCATCTGGGCAACCTGTCTACCTGCGCCCCCTCTGTGAGGGGCCTCAGAGCTGCCATGCTGGATGACCTGAGGACAGAACCAAGCAATGCGTGGAAGTGCTTGGCCT
The DNA here is from genome assembly GCF_000147115.1 of Myotis lucifugus. Lineage (NCBI taxonomy): Eukaryota > Metazoa > Chordata > Mammalia > Chiroptera > Vespertilionidae > Myotis > Myotis lucifugus. The sequence goes on from NW_005871254.1 coordinate 1,835,322, forward strand.
GGGGCCTAACTTGGCCAGCGATTGCCCTAATGAAAATGGTGGACATCCTGAGGGCGAGAAGTGGCTGAGTTCTGACCCCTTGACCTTTGTGGCCCTTGGGCCTGACCTGCCTCAGAGAGGGGCAGACAGGGCCAGGTGAGGGGCGAGCTGGTGCTGTGTGTGGTGAGGCTGCAGGACAGGGCCAGTCAGAGGGCAGCCCCGGAGCGCCCCGGGGGCTGCAGGCGGGGCTCAGCGGGGAGGCCTGGGACCAGCCTCCAGTGGTGTGAGGAGAGCACTGCTCACTCCAGCAAATCACAGTGTCCTCTCCTCTGGCCTTCCTCACGCTTCAGGTGGGCCTCAAGGTGGGAGACGGCTGAGATGGAAGCCTGCCTCAGCTCAGCCTGGCCGTCCCACGGCGGCTCAAGCCCCCTCTGGCAGGGCCCTCCGGGACAGAAGGCCCCCTAGACCAGGGACCAGAGGGCAGAGGCTGCGGGAGGCCTGGCCCCCGCCGCACCGGCAGCATGTCCGCAGGACTGGAAGTCCTCCGTGGGCGAGGTCGTGAGGAGGCTCCTCCCACTCCCGCTTGCTGGGGCCCAGGGGGGTCCCTTTCTCCTCTCTCCTAAGACAGGGAGGCCTGTCTGTCTGAGCTGGGGAGGAAGCTGTTATTACTGGTTGACTGGCTCTTTGGACGCTGTTGCTGTCAGATTCCCACACACTCCAACTCCATTCTCAAGCTCTGGGAGGCCCATGACACACTCCCAAGGGAATGCACTTTGCACCACGTGGCCTGCAGTCGTCCACCTGAGACCGAGGTCAGCTGAGGGGCTTCGAGGCCACATGTTACTCACACACGCAGCCCCTGCAGGGGCCACTCCATGGGGAAGCCGCTTACGGGGGTGACATCTCAGCAGAGCTCCACACGCTCCATTCTGGGTGCTGACCCATGTGCCTCTCCTTGCCCTCACCTCTCCATCCACCCTCACCAGCGAGTCCCCCGGCCTGGGAAACAAGTAGAAACTAAGAGGTGTTTGGCTTCCCCAACACGCTGAATGCAATACAGATTGAGTTGTAGGGCCATGGGTCGGCTGGACTTGGTGAAATGTGGTTTAAACCCTCCAGTGGAAATAAGAACAAGACCCACTGCAGCCACTGGGAGTGCCAGCACTGTGGGCAGCCTTCTCCTACAGCCTTCTTGTCTCTGTGTAACCCTGGATGGATGGAGTGAAATCCCCAGAGACAACAAGGAAGGTCGCCCGGCCCAGGCACTGGCCGGCAGGTTCCAGCTGAGATTCCTGGCACAGGCGGAGGAAGGGGCTATTTCCAGACGTGGGGCTTCCCCTTTGCGTAAGGGTCTCTAGGCTTCCTTAGCGTCAGGAACACAGAGGTGGAAAATAACAAGACACTGGTGAGGATCCGTGACCCTCTCTGACCGTCCCTGCCTCCTCCACATACCTCTGTGGGGTCCTCACAGAATCCGAGCCCTCTGTCCCCAGCACCCAGCATCCCACCAGCCCCCTCGGCTCCCCGCAGGACAGTTGCTCACACCCCAGTGAGTCCCTGGTCACCAGACAGCAGGCACAATTGTCCCCTCCCACAGACTCAGGGCAGACACTCGCTGGACTCAGGTCACCTGGAGAAGTCTATTTATAAACCATCCTGATAAGCATAATCCGCCCTGCTTAGCCCGGGCCGCGCTCCACGGCAAACTCCCCGCCAGTGGCAAAGGAACGTTTCCTCTCCAGCCAGACTGGGGGACTGGCCCGAGGGCAGGGGGCTCCAGAGCTAGCCACTGCTCCCGAAGGCGCTAGCTGTCTTAACTGCTAGAACTTTGTATGTGTGTGCGCACAGGTGCATGTGTGTGTGCATGTGCGTGTGTGTGTGTGTGCGTGTACCAAGTTGACTCCTCTCGGGGAGTGTTGTGCAGCAGGAGTCAGCAAACTTTTTCTGTAAAGGGCTGAATAGTAAATAGTTTGGTGAATAGTAAATAGTTTGGTTTTGCTGGCCATATGGCTTGGGCTATTGTAGCCTTAAACAATATGTAGCCCTAACTGGTTTGGGACTCAAGGGTCCCAGGTTCGATTCCAGTCAAGGGCATGTACCTTGGTTGCGGGCACATCCCCAGTGGGGAGTGTGCAGGAGGCAGCTGATTGGTGTCTCATTGATGTTTCTTACTCTCTATCCCTCTCCCTTCCTCTCTGTAAAAAATCAATAAAATATATTAAAAAACCCTCAATATGTAAATGAACAACTGTGGCTGTGTGCCAATAAAACTTTATTTACAAAATCAGGCACCTAGCCCATAGCTGTGGTCTACCAACCACTTCTGTAAAGGGAACTCAAATGCTGGAACATTGAACCTCATTTAACATGAACATTTATTTAATCTACTCTCTAAGATTTCTATACTTAGGGGTTTTTAAAAATACTTCAAATAGAGTTTATTATAATGGGGATAGATGTGTTAAAAAATTGGTCCATAATTTAGTTGTTTTTTAAAAAATAGCCTTTATTTTTTAGGGCAGTTTTAGGTTCACAGAAAAATTGAGCCATTGGGTGAAACATACAAAAACTTCCCAGCTAGTCCCTGCCCCACCTGCATAGCCTCCTCCATTATCAACATCCACGGGTGTGTTTTCAAGTCCTAAATAGTAATCTTTCTGAGGCTGTCTAGCTATCCACAGATACTCAGTATTGTTCTTCTCAATAATAAATTCTTTTCCACAAGAAAAAATAAAGATATGATTTCAGATTTGGTCAAGATTTGCTGTGCAGGAGTCTGGTCAGAGACCCCAGACTGTGGGGCCCCGTGATGAGGACACTCATGCTCTCAACGCCACGGCCAGAATGTGAACGGACAGTGTCCTCTTTGTTGCAGCCGGTGGGATCCTGCCTGGCCCAGGGCTGGCGGACACAGGTAGTCACTCTCCTGCCACAGAGCTGGTGACCGTGGGGTCGCCCACATTTGGCAGCACAGTGGCCTGGGCACATCCACAGGCGTGAGCCCACCCACTGAGCCGTGTGGGAGCAGAGTGCCCGGGCGGATGCACGCAAGGATAGTCGCACAAGTCTGTACCATGTACCCTGTAAGGCCTATGCCTCAGGATCACGCAGCTGCCACGAACCCACGGCACACCCCGCACACTGAGATATGCAGCCCCCAAACGGCCCCTCAGCACCACACCGCCCTGCACGGCACCCTGGCCCCGAACTCCATCCCCAATAACTCCATCCCCAATACCGCTGGCCCAGACCCAACGCTCTGCTGCGGGAGCCCGCGCCCCTGCCTCCTCTAAGGAACCCAAGTGTCTGCATCCTACCTTCCACGCGGGCCGCTTGCTCTTTGGGCCTCCCGGGAGTGGGAGAGAACCCCGACTTAGCAGCCAAAACTTCGGCCCTTGTTAGCTGGGCTGCCCGGAGGTGCGGTTCCAGACCCAGACCGCTTCTTTCTCACGAGCCTCGGCCTGGGGAAAATCAGAGAGCAGAACACGGAGCTGGACGCACGGGAAGTGGCCTGGCGAGAGCCGGCGGGGAAACCAAATGTGCTCTCGGTGGGGACGAGGCACACAGTGCGCTGCAACACCCGCGTGGTGTCAAGTAACAGTCAGATTAAACAAACAGCCTCAGCGGCTATTTTTACATCCAGATCAGCCACGGGCAACAGATAACTTGGGGAGCGAGAAATTGCTTGCTACTGAGCTGGACCCTAACATGACTCCAACTTCAATCCAGAATGATCTCTAAACAGTTCCAGCACCCAAATAAACACACCCCAGGGGCAAAGGAAAACACTGTGTAGGGAACAGTGAAGACACAGAGCTGTGCCTGGGAACCTGCGCCCGGCCGGCTGATGCCCGGGGCAGAAATAGCGCCTTTCATCATCGCTCAGAGGCCGCGGGCCGCATTCCTCGAGTTAGGAGCTGCGCTCTGTTGTGCTTTTGGAGCAAAATAACATAACATGCCCAGCTGCAGGCTGGGGAAGGCGGGGCCGGGTGTCAGGGGCAGAGCCGCAGAAGAGTGTGAAATACAGTCAGGAAAGAGGCAAGGTCGGCTCCCACCCGGCCAGCCCGGCCCTGGCAGGCCCAGCTGTTTGCAAGGTCCAAGTGGGGCGACAGGTCCCTTCTACCTGGTGAGTCCTCTCTCTCCATCCCCGGGAGGAGCTGGCCCTGTGGCCATTTTTGTCTTGGTGGGGGGTCATGTGCCCGCAGGCTGCCTGCAACCCCCAGATCTTTCAGCCTCTGTGTCTTTGCTCATGTGGTGCCATCTGCCCTTCTCACCCTCCCCAAACTGGCCTGTGAAAGTCTGCTTCCTGCCAGGATTTAAAGTGAGAGTTTCTTTCTTTCCAAGAGCCCTTTCTGACACTGCCTGGTCCCCTGGCCTGGGAATGGCGAGGTGCCCAGTCCCCGCGACTGCCCTCGGGCCCCTCATGGCCAGCCACCCCTGTCCAAGCCCCAATGGGTGCCTGGCACCACCCCCAGCCTTGAACCCGCTAGTGGTCAGGGTCACAGGGACCGGGCCTATGCACTTCACTTAGAACAGAGTCAGAAAGAGGAGCTCCTTGTGCCACGCAGAGGGAGTATCAGATCCCACCAGCAGGAGTACTCACCCCCCGCCCCCCCCGCCCCTTTCTGGGAGCCTCACAACTTGCCTTTTGCCCTGAGAACTTAGGACCACCTGCTCACTGATCAGCACTCAGAGATGGTCTGAGGGACGCCCAGCGTAAACTCCTTGATGTTACCCACTCATCCAACCCCCTTGTTTGTCAAAACTAACACTAGCCAACCTGGCAGATGACGAGCATCAGCTTGAGACAAGCCAGCAGGAGGAACGCACAACAGAACGTAGGATTTGGAGCCCTGGCCCCTGGTACTTTTAGCTGCTTGACACGAGCAAAATCACTCCACCTCTCTGTGCTCAGTCACTCATCTCTAAGATGGACAGACTGCTTGTGCTCTGTAGGGTTGAAGTGCAAATGGGTTCGCGTACACTGATATGTGTGTATATTACAAAGCTGCTCAAATGGCAGTTGTTTGCTTTTTTTTCCCATGATTTTTGTCACATCTTCAATCATCTGAACCAATGCTTGCTTGCTATTTTGTGTAAGAAATTTTACAAACACAGCCTCATGGCAAACAATAGTACCTGCAAAACCATGGATTTGATGTTCTAGTCGAAGTTTTCCATATTACATGTGGAAACAAATTTATAGGCAGCTCATATGCTATCTGATTTGACTCAGTCATGTTGTTGAGACTTTGGGAAATGCTGCATTACTCAATCTCATTTTATGGGGGAGTTTGCTTTGGGGCAGGAGTAGCATGAGCTGTCCCCTCCCACTCCTCAGCACCGTCCTTCCCAGCTTACTTTTCGTTCTAGCACGTGGAGAGCATGGCCTCGTGTCCGTGTAGGATCCTAGGAGCCGCGAGCTCTGCTGTGCAGCAGGACTGATGGCTTTTGCATGAAGTGGCTGATGGAGCAGAGAAAGCCCCGAGGATGACCTGGGGGCATTCAGGAGCCGAGCAGCTTTGTCAGGGACCCCAGAGGAGGGGTTGAGAGCAGCGAAACACAGGTGACCTGGCAAGAGTCTGTCCTGGGCGCAGGAGTTCTCAGAGAGCAGCTCCGCCCGCGCGTCCTACAACTGACTGCTGCACAGCCTGGAGCCTCCGGGAGCGGCCCCCTCCTGCCCCGGGCCTCCTCCTGCCCCGGGCTCCCTCCTGCCCCGGGCTTGGACCCCACGCGCGGTTTGGTCGTGGTGGGTGCACTGGTGCTGACCACTCCAGCAAAAAGCAAAGCCCGAGAACTCAGCCCAAGCTCCGGACCAGGAGCTCAGCGTGCGCGTGGGCCTGAGCTGACATCTCTCCAGGGGACGGCCGGGCGGAGCAGTCGCTGTCTCCAGCCCAGGAGCCGTGAGCCGCGCGGAAAGAATGTGAATGAAGACACGATTCTAAATGTGGAACCACGGACGCTATGTGAGCCGCTCTCCCACATCCAGAACAACAAGGCCGTGTACATTCTGCAGGAGCATAAATAAAGCTGTCCTCAGGCGGCGTGCTGCGCCTCCCGCCGGCCGTGACCTCGCCGCCCGCGCCCGGAGCCGCGAGTGGATCGTCGTGGGCGCGGCCCGGCCTCGCTGTGGATGACAGGGGCTGCCTCCCCTGGACACCGGGATGCGTGCCAGCTTCACCGCAGCGTGTCTCTCTGTTCCGCATGTGGATCTTACACTCGCTCAGACACCGGCAGCGAGGGCAAGGCCAGGTCCTGGTCCTGGGCGCTTGAAGCTCACATCCCTGCACAGACCCGGGGCCCCTGACGATTCCCGCTGGGGACGGGTCCTCGGGCCCGCTTGCCAGGAGCCCGGAGGCTGTCACTGCTGCTCCGCCTCCTTTAGAGACTTCCGTAAATTCCTTCCCGAGGCTGGTGCGTTTCCCGAGCTTAACAACCACGACGACCACCCTGTCAATATTGTAGCTGACATGGAAACCGGTGCTCTGTGCGGCACTGCTCCGAGCGTTTCTTTAATGATCCCTCACGCCGCACACGGTGCCTCCCGCCCGGCCATTTCACTCCAGCCCCGCTGATCCCTCCGCGCAGGCAGCCGGGCTTCGTGCCGGCACCACCTGTGCGTTCTTTCACCAAAGCTCGCAGTGACCTTGCGTACTGGCTACTTGTGCCCCCTCTTTACAGATGAGGAAGCTGAGGCTGGCGGAGGTCCTGGAGGCCACAGTGGCACTGAGGGTGTAGGCCAGGGTTTGTCTGCCTGCCCATCTAGCCTGTTGCCCCCCGCCCCTCGCTATCCACTCTCCAGCCCAGGCCCAGGGAACACAGCCTCCTGTCCCCCACCTGTTCTCTTTGCCTCCCTCTGGCGAGATAACAGAGTCAGGCCAGGGCAGCTCCTTAGCGACTGCTTTGTTGTGGGAACCGAGGCCCTTCTGCAGCCGGGTGTCAGCACAGTGAGCCTGGCCTCAGGCCGGCAGGATGGCGCCGCGCTGCAGGTGCTTCTGAAGTTCAGGCCCCACTGGGCCACCTGCGCAGGGGCCGGAGCCATTGCGCTCCTCCTTCAGGTGGTTTGGCCCCTTGGCTGCAGGACAATGTGTGTCCAGTGCTGAGCTCAGACGGGCTGGATTTAGGGGGATTCCTGTTTGCAGCTCATGTTAGAGAAGAGCCCACCAGCCTAGGTCACGGTGCCTTTCCTAGGCTGCTGCTCTCCCCGCCTGACCAGCCTGGCGCCAGAAGGGGCTGTCCAGTCCACAGAGGGTCACCGAGACCAGTGGCTCTCCTTAAGGCCTCCTGTCAGGAATCTTTGCTTAGAAGTTTAATTTAAATGAAAAAAAGGAAAAACAGAGCCTGTGCTGTGAAAGGAAGTAAACCCAGTTTATTAGAACACTGCTGAACGCTAACAAAACCAAGGTGGCCAGCGGGAGGCTGAGCACCAGCTGGTCCAGTGTCTACTTAAGTCAGCCCTGAAGAAGGGAGGGATCTAGAACCCCAAACCAGGAGGAGGGGTCTAGAACCCCAAGCCAGGAGGAGGGATCTAGAACCCTGAAGCAGGAGGAGGGACCTAGAACCCCAAGCCAGGAGGAGGATATAGGATCCTGGGCCAAGAGGAGGGATCTACAACCCTGAACCGAGGAGGGATCTAGAACCCTAGACCAGGAGGAGGGATCTAGAACCCCGAGCCAGGAGGAGGGACCTACAGCCTTGAGCCAGGAGGAGGGATCTACAACCCTGAACCAGGAGGAGGGATCTACAACCCTGAACCAGGAGGAGGGATCTAGAACCCTGAACCAGGAGGAGGGATCTAGACTCTTGAATCAGGAGGATCTGGAAGTGTGCTCTGCTCTCTAGACTCAGGTCAGCACTGTTTTCTGTAAAAGGCTGGGGTCAGTTTCAGCTTTGCAGTTGAGACCATCTGTTTCACAGCGTAGCAGCTGGGCCATGGAAAGTGGTCAGAAGATTTAGGACCAACGGGTGTGGCTGTGTTCCAATCAAATTCTGTTTATGGACACATTTGCATTTCATAATTTTCACATATCACAAAATAGCCTTCTTTTTATTTGTGCCCCCTCTTTACAGATGAGGAAACTGAGGCTGGCGGAGATCCTGGAGGCCCCAATTATTAGTGAGAGTGGAAGAGAGGGAAAGACAGAGAGAAACATCGATGTGATTGGTTGCCTCTTGCACGCGCCTGACCAGGGTCTGGGATGGGGAGGAGCCTGCAACCGAGGTACGTGCCCCTGACCAGAATTGAACCCAGATCCTTCAGTCTGCAGGTTGAAGCTCTATCTACTGAGCCAAACCGTCTGGGACCGGTTTGATTTACCCCCAACTATGTGAAAAACATTCTTAACTTAGGAGGCTGTACAAAAACAGCAGGTAGGACGAACTTGGCTCAGGGGCCCTAGTGTGCCCACCTCTAAGTCACCCTGCCCACTCCCATCACCACCGAGCCCATGTGGATAGTGAGCGCTTGAACCCTGTCTAGTCTGGATTGGACTGTGCTGTACAGGTCACACACAGCCAGGGCTTTTAGACAGTACGGAGATAAAGAAGGTAAAACATCTCCCAGTATTCCGTATTGAATATTACATTGAATCTGTGTTGACATGATAATGCTTTGGATATTTAAATAAAATATATGACTAAGATGGTTTTCACATGTTTCTTTTTACTTTTTAATGTGGCTACCATCAAATTTAAAATGGCACGCGGCTCTCACTATTGGACAGCACAAGGCTGGCTCTTCTCCCGGACACGGACCCTCCCTCACTCCCACTGAGTCCAGGAGGCCGGTGTGCTCGTGGCGAAATGGCTCAGATTCTCCACTGCCAGCTGCTCGGAGTTCAGATGTTAAGCAGGGACTTGTGGTCCTAGATCACTAGCACTGACGCTCTTACTTGCTGCTGCCTTTATCTATAAAACGTCGGACCTTAAGAGATCATGCCGTCTGCTAATGAAATAAAATTGGTGACAGCTACCATTTTTCAAGCACCAAGACGCTGGGTTAGCTGTCTTACACACAGTGTGGACTTTGAGTCTCACAACTGTCCTGGGAGGGAGCCATTCCTATCTTCACTTTCTTGCAGAACAAGGTCAAAGAGGTGACATCCCTGGTCCAAAATTATGTCATTGGCGGAAGAGTTGCTCTCAGAGTCAGATCTCCCTGTTTCCCTAGACCGGGAGTGCCATAATCGCTAAGTTGCGCATGGAAACAGGGCCTTCTTGGGAAAACTGCTTCTCCCTACAGAGCAGAGGTGGGGGTGGGGGCACCACGCACAGCAGCCTGGCTGTGTGCAGAGGGGATCTTGATGCAGGGCTGGAGTGCAGAGCCCAAGTGTGCCCTTTGCTGCCCGCACCCCAGCAGCAGCTGGAGAGGAGGCTAGTGTTTACCTGCCCCACACCCGCCTCCGACACGGGCGGAGCAGGATTGTTTTGAGCTCAGAGACGCACCAAGGTAACAGCCACATTTCTCACAAGGGCTCCAGCTGCACTGGAGGCCCTCCTCGCTCCTTTTCATGCAGCAGCTCTCGCCTGCCCCAGGGCCTTTGCGCATGCTGGCCCTCAGCTTGGAGCACTCTGACCCTGATCTTTACCCGGCTGCTTCCTTGACCCCATTCAACCATTAGCACCAGTGTCACTTCCTCAGGGAGGCCTTTCCTGACCATCCCATCGAAAGACCCTCACCCCACCTCTCAGGTGTCAGCTAACACGCCTTCCTGCTTACATCCCTCCTGACACTGACACTACAGGAACCGTCTCACTCCTTTGATCACGGGTTGATGCTCCCCGAATGCAAGCTCAAGAGGGCTCTACTTCGTCTGCCCTGCTCTCCCCTGCACCTAGTGTATGCCAATGAGTGGCGGGGAGTCCTCAAGGTGGGGGGCGCCTTACTGCCCTGCATCTCTCCCTGCCATCATGGACTCAGAGTGTTGGGCTGGCTCAGAGCAGCGGTCCTGGAGCCCTCGGAGGGCTGGTGCCGACAGATGGCTGGGCCCTCAGACGGTGCATTTCTGACGCGGTCCCCGGTGGGGCTTATACTGCAGTGCAAGGACGGCACAGAGAGAAGAAAGAGCTGCGACTGGACAGCGGGCCGACTCCATCCTCCCGCTATCGCTGCAGATCATTTACTGGGAGGCGCTGCTCAGGAGCGCTTCCTCCTCAAGTTGATACAACACGTATTTCCTGCACTCTCTGTGGCTCAGGCACCGCCCGCTGTCCTTCCTGCATCTCCGAGGTGCATTTACAGGCAAGGGGCTGAGCAAGGTCAAGGAACTGGGAGAAAGTAAGGCTGGGCCTGGATTTAGGGACATGGCACTCAGCCCAGCAGGAGGAGCGCTCCCCGCTGCCCTCTGAGCTCCTGGGAGCAGAAGCCCTCGGATATGGGCCATGGGTGCCAGGTAGACCCCGCATCTATTTCCACTTGTGTCTGTGTGATGCTTGGTGGAGCCCAGAACACCAGGAGGCACAGCCAGGGGAGTCTGTGTAGCCGAGCGGCTAAGATTGTGGGTTTTGGCCTCAGAGATGTAAGGTCTCCGTTCCCAGACCTACCACACACCGTGGTGTTGCCTTCAGCATGTGACCTGACTTCCTGAACTTCAGTTTGGTAGTCCCTTCAAGTGACTGTTGTAGATGCTGAAATGAGATGATGCAAGTGCTTAGCACAGGTAGCTGCACCCAGACAGTATGAGAGGCCAGCGGAGCTATTTGCCAGGCGCCTGGCTGCTGTGCTGCCTCGGCACTGGGAGGAGGCAAAGCAGGTCTGCAGTGACGGGAAACTGGAGTTTGGGGTGAGACAGTGAGCAGAGGACCGGAAGCCGGGCTGCTCCTCGGGGTGGCACGCCCACAGCCGAGAAGGGTCTTCTCCATCCTCGCAGTGAGTCACGTGTGCACTCAGGTGTATTGGCTTATATTAAAGGGAAATAATAGAAGAAAAAACCGAAAACCAGAAGCTGTTATCCATGGGGACAGGAGAGCACAGGGCTGGGGGAGGAGCCCCGCTTCTCTGCATTGTCCTGGTTTGGTAGTTTGATGTGGAGCCATGTCAGTGCCCCACGGAATTAAATAAAACAATTTAAAAAGAGGGCCCTGAAAATTAAGAGCAAAATGAAACAAATGAACTTAATATGTAGGTGGCATGATTTCACAGAGGGGACTTACTAATTTGACTCAACATCTATAAGGACATCTACCCTAACACACAATTAACTATAAAGGAAGCTGTTCTCAGAAATAGATAGATACAGATACAGCAAATTAGTGAGTATGTGGATATCATTAGCAAGTGTTAAAGAGATGCAAATAGACCATCCAAATGGTAAGTAAAACCTGTTCCTTGTATATTTGAATATCAATATACTTATATTTTAATATCAATATTAAGGTAAAGGTAGTCTATAAAATCAAATATCGCCGAAACCGGTTTGGCTCAGTGGATAGAGCGTCGGCCTGCGGACTGAAAGGTCCCGGGTTCGATTCCGGTCAAGGGCATGTACCTGGGTTGTGGGCACATCCCCAGTAGGAGATGTGCAGGAGGCAGCTGATCGATGTTTCGCTCTCATCGATGTTTCTAACTCTCTATATCTCTCCCTTCCTCTCTGTAAAAAATCAATAAAATATATTAAAAAAATCAAATCAAATATAAAAATATCAAATATAAAAGACAAGTATAAGATATACTTTATCTTAGAAAAAGAAAAGTATTTCCTCCTGGAAGTTCTTGCAACAATAACCAATGTAATAGCAACGAACCTCCTTTGCACCTAGATTTTGTCTCTGAGTACAATTTCTCTTCCTGACCCAGAGAAGAGGTTAGAAGCCCTGTCACCGCCAAAGGGAGGCCGACTAAGAAGAACCGCATCGAAACCAAGAACTACGGAGCCAGCTTGAAGTTCCCACCAGAGAGCGAAGGAGCAGTGTGTCCATCAGCAGGAATGAACCCCGGAGGGCTGACACCCACGAGCCCGTAATGATGCTGGGAAAACGCACAGCGGAACAGCCCTCGTGTCCGCGCGGAGGACTAGGCGCTCCGGTGGAAGAAGCGCAGGGCCATAGCTCACGGGCTGTCCTGCGCGCACCGCACCAGGAGCCGAGACAGGGAGGAAGCAGATTTCTCGGATAAAGGGTAAAACTAGACTATTGTCTTTTTTCAAATGCCTGACAAAATAGCGGACCAAGACGATGATCGCCAAAGGGCCTCCTGTGGAAATACCCACGGTCCAGGAAACATTCTTGCCAAAAAGCAAACCTAAATCAGAATGCGCTCCTGGCCTTGGGTCTCACTCCCAGATCTCAGGAACAGCCAGGAAGACGGGACGGGAATGACTCCGCGAGGCCCGGCAACTCGGCAGCACCAGCAAGTGATGTCTTCAACCAACTCGGTGCTCACATGGAGGCCGAGGAGCTGCCTCATCTGAAGACACTGAAGAGGCACCTCATCTCAAAGCCACTATACTCTCTGCATTCTGATGCCAACACCCACCTCTGGCAAACCCTTATGAGATGACTCAGGACATTTGAACTCCGCCCGGGCCTGGGAAGATAGTTGGGAATCACTGCCTAGGTCTTAGGTGTGCTAGTCGTATGCTGACAAAGGGAGCTTGCTATTTAGAAAGACCTACACCACTAGTTAGGAATGGAATAACATGATATCTGGGACTTACTTCTAAGTAATGCAGTGTGTGGGGAAAAGGGTTGGAGTACATGAAACAAGATTTCTAAAATTGGGCATTTGTTACACTATCTTCTGAACTTTTGTGTAGATTAGAAATGTTCCATAATTGTAACAGAGAGTTCCTTGGGGCACGATGGAGAAAAAAAGCGGGTGAGAGTGACCGAGGGCTGGGTGTCCCCGGGAAGGAGAGGGACAGGGAGGGGGGCCTGTGAGGGAGCGGCGGGATCTGGCCTGTCTGCCTGTCCCCGAGACTCCAGTCTGTCTGGTGACCTCACTTGGGGTTATTTGATATAAAGTGGTTTCAAGGAGGCCAACATCTCTATGAATATTGGCAGGAACACAAAACATCAGAAACAACGTCTAATTTCAGAGGTTGGGTGACTGAGGCTGTGCTTAACAAAAAATGAGAACAGAAGAAAACATCTACAGCAGAGGAACCAAGTAAAAATGGAGTTTATATATTGATGGAAAAATGTGTCCATTCATGGAAAGATAAAAAAGTAAAATGCAGTTTTGTGGGGGGAAGGCCTTAAATATATTGCCAAACATTAGGTAAAAACATACCTAAACTCAACAGATACTATTTTGTAAGCAGTGTGCGTGTGTGTGTGTCTCTGTGTGGGCATGTGTGTGTGTCCCCTGTGTGTCCCTGTGTGCGTGCACACGTGTGTGCATGCGCATGTGTGTGCGCGCGCGTGTGTGTGTGCGCGTGTGTGACTGTGTGTGATTGTGTGTGCGTGCATGTGTGTGTGTGTGTGCGCGCGCGTGCGTGCGTGTGCGTGTTGGTTTTGCCGTTTGGGGAAACGGTAAAGCATTTCCCACTGAGATGACTGGTGGCAGGTGGAGCAGAGCGGCTCCTCTCCGACAAGAGGTTACAGTTGGACCAACTCGCAGAGAAACCCGAGCCCCGAGCAGCGGCGGTGCTCCCGCCCTGCCTCCCGCCGGGCTGGGCGAAGGTGCGCGCTGGTTTAGCCGTGACGCTAACACCTTGGCATGGCTGTGGGTTGGTGGGGCTAAAAATACCCGGTGGACTGGAGTTTCTCCAGAAAACCGAGAGGTGTCCACTTTCTCCCCAGGGCCGGGGTCACGCCCCCGGCCAGCACTGACATGGGGACTGTGTAGGGCAGTGCTCCCTGGAAACCCCGCACACCCCAGGCCCCTCGAGAGGCACTGTCTGCACCAGAGCGCAGCCACCTAGGCCCCCGGGAAGGCAGTGCTCACCGCTCTGGATGGGCTGCCCAACCATGTCCCTCTCATCCTAGGGGCGTGGGGTGGGGAGATCCCCACCAGGAGTTAGATCCGCGGGGTCCGCAACCTCGGTACTTGAGTTCTGGCTGGGAAAGAAGTCAGAGTTAAGACTCACACTATGAGAGAAGTTGATTTAGAAAGTCACAGAGCAGTGAGCAGCAGCAGAAATGGGAACACTCACAGAGGCAAAAGAAGGCCCGGCGCTTAGGAGGAAGAGCGAGGCCAGGAAAACGTGTCTGTGGGGGGAAGCAGAGGATGGGGGGGCGCCCTGCTCCTGGGAGGGAGAGCTTGCTGGGTCCTCCTAAGTCCTAGGGCCTTTAAGAGTGGGGAGTTAGGGAGGTCCCAGGGGTGCACCTTAATAGAAGATTCATCAGCATCCAGGGTGCCGTCCAGGGTGCTGGTCACTGAGTGGTCGGATTGGTCAGTGGGGCGGGTCCTGAGCTCAGCCAGGTGTGGCTTGTTGGTTTTGCTGCTTCTCTGGACCTGGAGCTGAAGATAGCTGAGGCCTAGAAGTGATCTCCAGGGAGGAAAGTTTTGGGGGGGGGTCCGAATTGCATAACCAGTGATATGAAAGGTCAGGGGTCTGCACTGCAGGAGCAGCGATACCCTGGGGAGGAGAGGTCACGCTGGGGAGGAGAGGTCACGCTGGGGGCGAGGGCCTTGTTTTCCCAGTTTTGCCTGTTGCTAGGCGCCCGGGCTTTCTGCCCTGGTGACTGTACCTGGCCCGTGGTCCTTGCTCTGCTCACATCTGTCTAACTGCCCCCCACAGTCCCATCAGAGCTCTGGCCTCCGGTGGGGAAACGGGATCTCCAGACACCTCCCTGCATATCGGCTCCCCTAGAGGGGGCTCTGTCTCGCTCCCTGGTCCAGTGTCAGGGCGCAGAGTGGGACAGATGCCCAGTGGGCCTGCGGCCGGCTCAGGGCCTGCTGAGGTTGGAAGAGAGCCAGCGCGTTCTCAGACGAGGAGCTTTGCCAGTCACCTCACCAGGTTTGCTCTCTGACGTCCAATCCCAATGCCCCAAGATCAGCTCTGCTTCCAGGGCCAGACTTCAGGGAGCCGAGACTGTCACATGCCCCCTGGCACCCGAGAGCACCGTGCCAGTGGCATGAAGGGTGCTGTCTGGTTGGCAGAGGGCTGGTCATTGCCTTGGGGGCACTCCTTTCATGGAGCCTCTGAGGAGGGTGCAGCAGCCTCGCCATCCCCCACTTCCCAGCAGAGGGAGCAGGGCCTGGGGACTCACGGAGTCACAGCCCATCAGAGAGCCAGTGCCAGCCTCACCGAGGTGCCCAAGCACGAGAGCAGGGCTTTCTGGCGGGTTCCTGGCCTCCCTGGAGGGACCAGCACATACCTTTGCTTACACATCCCTGGCTCTCTGCTCAGGGCCTTGGATTTGCCAGTGCAGCCCACACCAGAGGAGGCCCAAAAGGCTGCAGGAGGGTTTTGTTCTAAAATAACGTGGATTGGGTAGCAGTGTAAAAACCAAGAGATTTTGTGTAATAGCAGCATTTCTGGCTCTGCTGATAGAAGGTGGGATACCACTGGGTGGCATCCTGCTTGGGGTGGAGCGGGGCTGAGACTGTGGCTTCAGACAGGGCACACCCTTTGCTGGCCACCAGCTATTTCACTCTGTGCATAAGCTGCCAGGACTTCGGACTTCGGATTTGCAGTTCATTCTAAGGGGGTGGTGAGGCTGTTAAAGAGGCATAGCTGACCCGTCTCAATGTCTCCCTCAAGCCAGTTGGAGGGCTGCACCCTGAACCCGCGGCCCGGCCACCCTCCGTGCCACGGGACACCCTCAGACACTTGGAGAAGTGGGTGCCACGCTGAGCTGAGCCGAGCCTTAGAGGGGCACAAACCAGGAGGCGCTGTGCTGGCATCGATACTACATCAGGCTTATCTTCAGAAGCATTACCTGCTGTGAGCAGATACGTCTTCGTGAAATATGAAATCCACCCAAATTTATTAAAACCGCTGGCACAGTGGGAACTCAAGCCGAGCAGCTCTCCATTAGAGCCTCGTTATTACGATGGCATTATTTATTTATATCCTAGCCTAGGACAGACATGATGTAATCCAGTAATTAAGACTGTTATGATTGAATATTTATTAAGCACCTACAATAAGCCAGTCACTGATCCACATAAAATGAGTCTTTACCCTCAAGAGCTCCCATCTCGATGCCATGGGGAGCTCAGTGCCCCTCACGGGAGCGGGGGGAGTTTAATGGTTCTGTCTTCCCTGAGCAAGCCTGAGAAATGACACTGATCAAAAATTGGACCCAGTTTAGTGTCGCTGTTCAATCCGAATGAAATGAAAACAATCCATCGCAGGCTTAGAAGGAGATGGGCGTGCGGAGGCCTGTGTCCGCAAATGCCTGCCGTGGGGAGGGAGCCAGGTCTCCCAGAAGCCAGGTGGACAGGGCCACGACCCCGTGGGTCCCCCGGGCAAAAGGCGCGGGCAGCTTGCTCTGCTGTGTAAACTCACCCCCAGCCCACATGGTGGTTCCTTTGTACGTCTCGGAAAACTGGCGCTGCTCTGACAGGTCGCAAGCCCGGACTTGCTGCGTCCCTGCTGTGTGCCAGGGCGGGGGCTGCGCTGAGCGCACACAGCCTCCTTCAGGCACGGCCCAGACCAGACCCCGCAGGGAGCCTCCTTCTGCCGGCTCCACGGCTCCCAACACCTGGGATAGCGCCGGCTTCTCTCCCGCTGGCTCTCGGCCAGGCCTCTTCCTTCGTTGCCACCCGGGCTGCTCCTCCCGGAAAGGACCCGCTGGGCCTGAGCTCAGCAGGTGGAGCCCGCACTCAGGGCCGCTCTTCCCGCCCCAGGCCTGGCAGCTGTTCGCACAGTGAGAGGAACGGAGGGAGTGGGAACCCGAAGGGGTCGTGGGTGAAACGCAGTCGTGGGTGTGTGCCCGGTGTGGGCACATGAGCTTCCGTGACCAGCTTTCCTCAGTTACCACCCCCCCGCGGACCATTTCTGTGTTTTGAGAGAGAGCAGAAGGTCCCTGGGTTCCCCGGTGCCGCCGCGGGAGGTGTTTGGAAAACGGACACCTGCATGCCATGCTTCTCTCAGCACGAACCGGCTCCTACGCCGGTTCCGATAAAATCTGATTTGTCAGGGAGGGACCCTATGCGTTTCCACAGAATATCAGTGTTTATTAACATTGAAATTTTCAAAAGTCGCCGGCAAGTCCATATTACATAAGATGTACCATTTTAACCATTTTAAGTGTACAATCCCATGGCATTAAGTACATTCATATTGTCAGCACCCATCTCCACCATCATCTTCAGACCTTGTCATCTTCCAAACTGAACTGTGCACATTAAACATAACTCCCCGCCCTCCTCCCTCCGCCCCTGGCAACCAACATTCTATTTCCTACCTCCATGAATGTGGTAGTGGAATCATAGTATTTGTCTTTTTATGACTGGCTTGTGGCACTTAACATAATATCCTCAAGGTTCATCCATGCTGTGTGAGGTGTCAGAATTTCTTTCCCTTTTGAGGCTGAATACCACCCCATTCGATGTGTCCTTCCATCCAGCCTGCACACTTGGGCTGCTCCCCCTCCTGGCGATATGCATAGCACTGCTGTGGACATGGTGGACAAACATCTGTTCAAGATCCTGCTTTCAGTTCTCGTGGGAATGTATGAGAGGTGGGATTGCTGGGCCACGTGGGAGTTCTGGTTTTAACTTCCGAGGAAGTGCCACCCTGTTTCCCACTGTGCCCGCGCCGATTTAAGGGTTCCAATTTCCCCACATCCCAATCACAACTAGTTCTTTTCTTTAATTCTTTTTTAAAAAAATAGTGGCCATTTTAATGGATGTGAGGTAGTATTTATGTAGTTTTGATTTATATTTCCCTTTTAAAAAAATTACCTTTTGTTAAAAGTATTACCGATGTCCCCTTCCCCCCCTCCCATTGATCTTCCCGCCCGCCAGGCCTTCACCACACTATTGTCTGTGTCCATGGATTATGCATATATTTCCTTCATGATTAATGCTGTTGAGCATCTTTTTAAAAATATCAGTTTTTAAAAAGGTACCCAAACATCACTCAATGAGGTTTCATTTTAAATGAAAGTCTTTGTATTGAACATGCCAGGAGGCTTGTAACTACAGTTTTGGATGGGCATGCAGGTGGCGAAGGGTTGCCAGCGATGCCCTTCCCTTTCACACAGGCCAGCTGTGCCCTGTGGCCATGTGGAGCATTACACACCGCCATGCTGTGTCCCATTCCTTACGTTTCTGATTTAATTCGTCTGCGGTGACGCTGAGCCGTACACAGGGGAGGTTACTAAGCCTCCCAGGTGAATCTGATGTGCAGGTAGGCTGGGAACCACTGCCTTCAGCTGTTGCTAGTGTTTCCTGGATGCAGGGGACCTTTGGGGCTGGAGGTGGGACGTGGTCTAGGTAAGAGTGGAGGCGCACGCTGCTTCGGAAGGCTCCTCCTGCTGCTGGTGGGAACACACGAGGTCCGCCACAGGCTCCTTTCTTCGTGGACAATGGTCTGATGCCACCAGAGTTCCCCCAGGGCTGGCTCTCCGGCCACATGAGGTCCTCAGGACCAGGCTGGAGGATACAGAAAAGATGATGCCACTTATTATCCATGTCCCCTCTCGGAGGAGACATGGACCGTTTGCTTCCACCTAAAATTTTTGCGACCTGGAACTAGTGGTTAAGCTGCAATGCTTCCCAACATCTCTGACGGTAGGCCAGGCCTGGAGGCTGTTCCAATAGACTCCCAGGTCTCTCCCTTGGAACTTCTAATTCGGTAAGTCTGGGTGCCCAAGCATCTGCTTTGTATTATTTTTTAAGCAAACACCCAGATGATACTTGTCTGGAGTTAGGCAACACTGTCTTGAAGTGTGAGGGTGACGAGGGGAGCCCTCAGGGCTGTAGACCCTACCCTGCGTCATGCTAACACCTCTCATCATGGCCACTTTGCTCTTAGCCAGATGTCCTCCAAGCCTGGCCCCTGACCAATGGCGCCAGCATCTCGGGGCTTGTTGGAAAGGCATATTCCTAGGCTCTACGCAAGCAGAGCCTGGGGTGGGCCCAGAAAGCTGTGTTCACAAGCCCTGCAGGGGCTTCTCCGCAGCCTCTGCTCCTAACAGCATTTTCACGAGGTGGGAAGCCAAGGCCCAGAGGAACAGCATGACTTTTCCAAAGTCAGACAGTGGACAAGGGCAGGGCTGAATCCAGGATCCCTCCCCCAAACTCCCACCCAGCAGCGGCTTCTTCCCCAGAGGGCGTAGGGGGATGTGAAGACAGGCCTGGAGCCTTGGTATTCAGGAGGTTCCTATCCCCGATTCTAACTTCACTGCAAGCGATGTGGAAAGTCAAGAATGAATGGAATGAAACATATGCCATATGGATATGCCCTTCACATAACTTAGAAAATATTTGGCCAGTAAACACATAAACACTCCCCTTCTAAAGACTACTGTCCCCCTTAAACAAACAGCCTTACCAGTTCAGGTCTAGATTTCTAAATTACACTAAAGGGGGAAAAACAAAGGCATGCTGAATTACTGGTAGGCAAGTAAGATATAAATATGCTGTCACCACCCAGGGCATCAGTGAGAACCAGAAAACAGGACTGCCAAAGATCATAGTTTTAATTTGGAGCAAGATCAAGTCACCAGACCCAGGCCGCACCCTTCAGGGACTATTTTAAAAGAGATTGCTACTGAAATGCCAGGTCAGCCCCAGTGAAGAGGAAACATCCAGAGCAGCTGGGCTTGAAAGAGGAGGAAGATGTCCAAGCAGAGCTGTGACCTCAGGGAACATTTTCCACCTCCTGCAATGAATATTGGCATGCCTCCAAACCCCTCCCAAACCCTCTACATATAAGGGGATTGTAAGTACAGCAAAAGCAGTCTTAAGAGGGAAATTCATAGCAATACAGGCCTACCTCAAGAAACAAGAAAAATATCAAATAAACAATCCAACCTTATACCTAAAGGAACTAGAAAAGAAAAACCAAGCCAAAATGAGTAGAAGGAAGGAAATAATAAAGATCAGAAGAGAAATAAACAAAATAGAATTTTAAAAAATACGAAAGATCAAAGAAACCAAGAGTTGGTTCTTTGAAAAGATAAATAAGATGGATAAACCTTTAACCAGATTCATCAAGAAAAAAAGAGACAGGACCCAAATAAATAAAATCAGAAATGAAAGAAGAGAAGTGACAATTGATACCATAGGAATACAAAAGACTATAAGAAAATACTACAAAAAAGTTACATGTCAATCTAGACAATCTGGAAGAACTGGATAAATTCCTAGAAACATACAATCTTCCAAAACTGAATCAAGAAGAAATAGAAAATATGAACCGATCAATTACATTCAACAAAATCAATTCAGTACTAAAAATCTCCTGACAAATCAGATGGCTTCACAAGTGAATTTTACCAAACATTCAAGAAAGAATTAATACCTATTGTTCTCAAACTATTGCAAAAAATTCAAAGGAGGAAAAACTTACAAGCTCATTTTATGAGGCCAACATTATCTTGATTCCAAAACCAGATAAAAACACTAAAAGAAAGAAAATTATAGGCCAATATCCTTGATAAACATAAATGCAAAACTCCTCAACAAAATATTAGCAAACCAAACACATCAATACATTAAGAAGATCGTATATCATGATCAAGTGGGATTTATACCTGGGATGCAAGGTTGGTTCAATAACCACAAATCAGTTAATGTGGTACAATATGATCATATCAATAGATTAAGAAAAAAATATTTGACAAAATTCAGTCCCCATTAATGATAAAAACTCTCAGCAAAGTGGAATAGAAAGGATATACTACAACATAATAAAGGCCATATATGACAAACCCACAGCTAACATCATCCCAGTGGGGAAAAACTAAAAGTGTTTCCATTAAAATCAGGAACAAGACAAGAATGTGCACTTTCACCACTTTTATTCAATATAGTATTGGACGTTCTAGCCACAGCAACCAGCTAAGATAAAAGACATCCAAATTGGAAAGGAGGGAGGGTCCTGCCATTATTTGTAGATGACATGATACTGTATATTGAGAATCCTAAAGATTACACAAAACACTATTAGAACTGATAAATTCAGTAAAGTAGCAGGATACAAACTAAATATTAAAAAATTGGTTGTATTTTAACACATGAATAATAAACTATCAGAAAGAGAAACTAAGAAAATAATGCCATTTACAATTGCGTCAAAAAATACCTAGGAATAAATTTAAACAAGGAGGTAAAAGACATGTACTCAGAACATTATAAGACATTAACAAATAAAATTGAAGACGATACAAATAAATGGAAGCATGTACTGTGCTCATGAATAGGAAGAATTAACATTGTTAAAAATGTTCATATTGTTCCCAAAAATCTATTGATTCAATGTACTTCCTATTAAAATACCAATGGCATTTTTCAACCCAGCTGGTTTGGCTCAGTGGATAGAGCGTGGGCCTGCACACTAAAGGGTCCTGGGTTAGATTCTGGTCAAGGGCACATGCCTGGGTTGCAGACTCGATCCCCAGTAGGGGGTGTGCAGGAGGCAGCTGATCAATGATTCTCTCTCATCATTGATATTTCTTTCTCTCCCTCTTCCTTCCTCTCTGAAGTCAATAAAAATATATTTTAAAAAATACCAATGGCATTTTCCACAGAGCTAGAACAAATTATCCAAAAATTTATATGAAACCACAAAAGACTCTTATAGCCACAGCAATTTTGAGAAAAAAGGACAAAATTAGAGGTATCATGCTATCTGATATCAAACTGTAGTACAAAGCTAAAGTAATCAGAACAGCATGGTACTGGCATAAAAACAGACACACAGATCAGAATAGACAGCCCAGAAATAAACCCACACCTTATGGTCAATTAGTATTTGACAAAGAAGGAAATAAAATACAATGAGGTAAAGGCAGTCTATTCAATAAATGGTGTTTGAAAAAATTAGACAGATATAGGCAAAAACATGAAAGTAGACCACCCTCTTAAACTATACACAAGAATAAATTCAAAGTAGTTAAAGACTTAAATGTAAGATTTGAAAACTTTAATAGAAGAAAATATAGGCAGTAAAATCTCAGACGTTTCTCTTAGCAATATTCTTTTTCTGACATATCTCCTTGGGCAGGGAAACAAAAGAAAAAAGAAACAAATGGGACCACATCAAACTAAAAAGTTTTTGCACAGCCAAGGAAATCATCAACAAAATGAAAAGACAAACCACTGAATGGGAGAACATATTCGCCAATGATACATCTGATAAGGGGTTAATATCCAAAATTTATAAAGAACTCAGACAACTCAGCAACCCAAAACAAACAATCCAATTAAAAAGTGGGCAGAGGACCTGAATAGACATTTCTCCAAAGAGGACATACAGATGGCCAACAGACATATGAAAAGATGCTCAGCATCACTAATCATCAGGGAAATGGAAATTAAAATCACATTGAGATATCTCCTCACGTCTGTCAGAATGGCTATCATTAATAAGTCAATAAACAAATGTTGGTGATGATGTGGAGAAAAGGGAACCCTGGTGCACTTCTGGTAGGAATGCAGATTGGTGGAAAACAGTATGGAGTTTCCTTAAGAAATTAAAAAAGGAACTGCCTTATTACCCAGCAATTCCACTTCTGGTTATATATCTGAAGAAGCCCCACACACTAATTCAAATGTACATATGCATCCCTATGTTTATTGCGCTGTTATTTACTATAACCAAGATATGGAAGCAGCCCAGTCCCATCAATAGACAAGTGGATAAAAAAGTGGTGATGCATATATACATTGGAATAGTACTCAGCCCCAAAAACAATTAAATCTTACCATTTGTTACAGCATGGATGGACTTGGAGGGTATTATGCTAAGTGAAATAAGTCAGACAGAGAAAGACAAATACCATATGATTTTACATATATCTGGACTCTAAAGGACAAAACAAACAAACAAACAAACAAACAAAACAGAAACAGGCTCTGAGATACAGAGAACAGACTGATGGTTCCCAGAGGGGAGAGGGGTGAAAGGCTAGGCAAAAAGGTGAAGGGATTAAGAAGTACTGATTGGTAGTTACAAAATAGTCACTGGTTTGTAAAGAACAGCATAGGGAACATGGGCAATTATAACTAGAGGCCCAGTGCATGAAATTTGTGCACTGGGGGGAGTCCCTCAGCCTGGCCTGTGCCCTCTTGCAGTCTCGGAATCCTCAGGGGATGTTCAACTGATGGCCTAAATGTCAGTCAGACATCCTTAGCGCTCCTGCCATTGCCACTGCGCTCATCAGCCGTGAGCCCAGAGGCAGCTCCTGCATTGATCGGGATTGGGCTAAAACTGGCTCTCCAACATCCCCCGAGGGGTCCTGGATTGTGAGAGGGCGAAGGCCAAGCCAGGGGACCCCACCAGTGCACCATCAAGGCCAGGGAGGGACGAGGGAGGTTGGCCAGCTGGGGAGGGACTGAGGGAGTGCTCCAGGGCGTGTCTGGCCATCTTGCTCAGTCCCGATTGGCCAGACCCCAGCAGCAAATTCACCTTCTTGTTGGAACGTCTTCCCCCTAGGCCACATGTGGTCAGTGCACATAATAGCGAGCGGTTAAGCGGCCTTAGCATATCATTAGCATATTACACTTTGATTGTTTGAACAGGTGACTGGATGACCAGACACTTAGCATATTAGGCTTTTATTATATAGGATATGTGCCACGCCAGCATGGCCAAGGGTAAACCTGAGGAGGGGCAGTAAAGGATTGAAGAAAAGACAGACAAGAGAATACAGCTGGGGCTTTGTAGATCTCCCGTGCCTGGATGAGGACACAAAAGACTCAGCCTGCAAGCCGATGCTTTATTTTATAGTCTGATTAAAACGAGGGTAGATGAACATGTATACAAATGTTCTTGTTTTGGCAACATTTGCTGCACCTCCCACAGCCCATTAGCTACTTAGGAAGGAATTAGGGAGGGCTACAAGGTCAGGCTTCATTATGCTAGGAGAGTTCTGCCCTCCAGGCTGGGACTTGTTTGTGGCCCTGCCACAGGTCAGCCCGAGGCTTGACCCTAGAGCCGCTTCCTACAGGATAAGAACATGTGGTGCCAGGTGGACACTTGAAACACCAGGGGAATCACTGTGTAAAGTATATGGTTTTCCAACTGCTATGCTATCCACCTGAAACTCATATGAAATAATATTGAATGTAAACTGTAATTGAAAAATAAAAAAGTAAATAAAATTCTAGGAAGAAATGTTTAGAAAGGGGGATTGTAAGACAGCAGGGAAAAGAGCTGGCACTGGCTTCGAAGTCCTCTTGGCCTCTTCCTAGGTATGTGGGTGTGGGGATGATAGTCACCCCCTCTCCCTCAGTGGGCATGTCAGATGGGCCTGTGTGTGTGTGTGTGTGTGTGTGTGTGTGTGTGTGTGTGGCACAGGAAGGTCTGTGAGTCAGACTTTCTATTATCATCTTCTCAAAAAGTGAACAGGAGCTAATTTCTACTGTTTCAGGAGCTAATTTTCTAAGGATCTTACCCTGAGTTCTTTGTAGGTGTTATTATGTACAACATAAAAAATTAAATGTCTCATATTTTGGAAGAGCTTTCCATATTGAGAGTTCATGGTATATTCCAGTCACCCTTAATGGGGTCAGACCAGCCCATGAAAGGGCCTGGGAGTTCACTCACCCCTCCTTCTGTTCTGGGGAGACCCAGGCCCCGGGGGAAGGAGCCTGGTCCGGGTGTGTGGTGTGTGGATGGCAAACCCAAGTCCTGGCGTCTTTCCTCGGACTGGCACTTAGAGGAATCTATGAGACTGAAACAGGCTAGATATTAACACTTCTTCCTGTGGGGTGATGTGATGTGTGAAACTCCACCTCGCTGACTAGAAGAACCCATTTTCCACTTTAAAGTTGCAAAGAGTTTGAAAATGGGTCTCAAACTCATGTACTCATTCATTCAATGTGCTGTGCTGCCCTGGTTCTGGGTACTGGGGATCCTGAGGTACACTCACAGGCCTGGCCTCCACTCAAGCCCAGCACTCTGCCCCCTGCTGGCGGGAGGCCAACTTGCGGGTCTTGTTCTCCACCAGCCTTGGAGGCAGTGTGTGTTGAGGAGGGTGGGGATAAAGCTAGAGAATCTTTGTCCAGGTTGCAAGGGGGCAGGTTGGACCTGGGCTCAAAATCAAAAGGGACACTGGCCCAAGGTACAGGGGCCGGAGAGGGAACGCAGGGGCTTCCTCAGGAGGTCAGCTTGAATTCAATGTTTTCTGGAGGGTTGGAGGTTGAGAAGTCATTAACATGGTCTTCCCTGCCTGGAGGGAGTATGTGGACAGGGGAGTGAGGTCACAAACTTAAAGTGGTCAGGAATTCCAACAGCTGGTGAAATAGGAAAGCAAAAGGGCCACGCACCTGTCTGCGTTCTTCAGGTGGGATAAAGGCTCCTCTTTTTGTCTCTTCTCCTTCCTTTTCCCTCCTTCCTTTCCTCCTTCCCTCCCTGTCTCCTTCCCTCCCTCCCTCCATTTTTCCTTCCCTCCCTCCCTCTCTCCTTTCCTCCCTCCCTCTCTTCTTCTCTTCTTTCTTGCTTTCCTTCCTAATAAAATGTACTTTTCTCATTATAGACAATTTTACATTTGGGATGCGGGGGAGAAAGTAGGGAAAACCCACCAAGGCATATTGATAATGGAGGAGACTATGCTTGTGTTGGGGTGTTGGGGGTGGTATATGGGAAATCTTGGCTCAGTTTTGCTGTGAACCTAAAACTGCTCTAAAAAAATGAAGTCTGTTAATTTAAATAATAATAAGAATAAAAAGATCTGCCCTCGATAGTTTTGCTCAGTGGATAGAGCATCAGCCCTCAGACTGAAGGATCCCGGGTTTGATTTTGGTCAAGGGCAGACCCGATCTCTGGCCCTGGTCGGGGTGCACGCAGGAGGCAACTAATCAATGTGACTTTCTCACATCCATGTTTCTCTCTCTCTGTCTCTCCCCCTCCCTTCCACTCTCTCTGGAAATCAATGGGAAAATATCCTTGGGTGAGGATTAACAATAACAACAAAAAAGATCTTCTACCCAGAGTCCCATGTGCCATTCATTCATTCATTTTTTAAATTGACGTAGTTGTGATCATACCATCTGGACAATTTTATAACCTTGTTTTGTCATTAAATATTACAACAAAAACATTTCCACTTTGTAATAAATTCTTCTAAAACATTATTTTTAACTAGAGGCCCGATGCATGAAATTCGTGCAAGAGTAGGCCTTCCTTCCCCCGGCTGCCGGCACCAGCTTCCCTCTGGCACCTGGGACCCGGGCTTCCCTCCGGCCACTGGCAGGCACCCAGGACCTGGGCTTCCTTCGCAGCCCTGGCTTTGTCCGGAAGGACGTCCGGTCTAATGAGCATATTATGCTTTATTATTATAGATGGCTTACTATTCCACATTATGTAATTTTGATGCATTTAGCTCCTTAGAAAATGCTACCACAATGGTGTTGTGGGTAAGACTTATTTTTATTTACACTTATTGCCTCAAGCTATCTTTGCGGATGTAATTACTGGACAGAGATGCACATGATTGAGCTCTATTGCCCAGTTGTTTCCTTCTGCCACCAGCAACGAGTGAGCCTGCCCGTTGGACCCTCTGTGGCAGCATTGGTTGTGCCTTCTCTATGGCTCATTGCTGTGGGAACTGCGGGAATGGGGCCTCAAGTCCACAGCAACACCCCGGTGATGGCTGAGGCCAGGGGTGAGTGCCACAGGGACAAACAGAGAGGACAGGAATCTTTCCAGCCACGCCCGGGCGGAGGGGGGCCGCAACCTCCTGTTAGCAGGCAGCACCAGAGGGAGCACACTCCATGAGCACAGGCCCCCAGCTACTCTTTAAATTTTTATTTTATTTTTTAAAATATATATTTTCATTGTTGACAGTATTGCAGATGTCTTCAATTTTACCCCCTTTACCCTCTTCTCCCAGCCCCCCTCCTGCCCCCCCCCCCCAGGTCTTCATCCCCTGTTGCCCATGTCCATGGGCTACGCATATAAGTTCTTCGGCTTATCTCTCCTTGTTCCCCCGGCTCCCACACGGGGGTATGTCAGTCTGTTCCATGCCTCCTTGCTTCGGGTCTTATTTTGTTGGTCAATTCATTTTGTTCATTAGATTCCACAAATAAGTAAGATCATGTGATATTTGTCTTTATCCAATTGGCTTATTCACTTAGCATAATAGTCTCCAGGTCCCTCCATGCTGTTCCAAAGGGCAGGAGATTCCTCTTTTTTACAGCAGCATAGTATTCCATGGTGTAAATGTCCCACAGCTTTTTTACCCACTCATCTACTGGTGGGCACTCGGGCTGTTTCCAGATCTTGGCTATTGTAAATGATGCTACTATGAGCATAGGGGTGCATATATCCTTTCCAATTGGTGTTTCCAGTTTTTAGGATATATCCCCAGAAGTGGGATTGCTGGGTCAAATGGAAGTTCCATTTGTAATTTTTTGAGGAAACCCCATACTGTCTTCCATGGTGGCTGCACCAGTCTGCATTCCCACCAGCAGTGCACGAGAGTACCCTTTTCTCCACATCCTCACCAGCACTTGTCATTTGTTGATTAATTAATGATAACCATTCTGACAGGTGTGAGGTGTTACCTCCTTGGGGTTTTAATTTGTATTTCTCTGATGATTAGAGATGCTGAGCATCTTTTCACATGTCTCTTGGCCATTTGTATGTCCTCTTTGGAGAAGTGTCTATTCAGGTCCTCTGCCTGAATTTGAACTGGATTGTTTGGCTTCCTTTTGTTGAGTTCAATGAGTACTTTACATATTTTGGATGTTAATCCTTTGTCAGATGTATCACTGGCAAATATGTTCTCCCATCCAGGGGCTCCCTTTTCGTTTTGATGATGGTTTCTTTGCTGTGCAGAAGCTTTTTAGTTTGATGTCATCCCATTTGTTTATTTTCTCCTTTCTTTCTCTTGCCCTAGGAGCTTTATCGGCAAACATCCTGTTAGGTGAGATGTCTGAGATTTTACTGCCTGTGTTTTCTTCTAGAAGGCAGCCCAGGGCAGGGCAAGGCTTGGGGGTGTGATGCGGGAGCACTGGGTTGGCCTCCCTTCTCTGCGAGCCCTGGGTGCCTGGCTGTGGGCTCCATGCCACCTCTGAGTCTCTGTTTCCTTTCACATCCCAGAGAATGACCGGCAGGACAGCTCCCAGGCCGGCTCTCCCCTCCTTCCCTTTGCTTCACTCTCAACCCCAGCAGGCAGGTCCCAGCTCCAGGCTGATGCAGCCCAGAGCAGAGCCTCTGTCTGCCGGAAAGGAAGCTGGCCCCATAGTGAGTACTGCAGGCTGCCTGGGCTCTGGCCACCTCTGTCCCAGCTGCGCCCGCACAGCGCCCATGCGGGTGTGGCCAGACCCTGCAGCGTTTTGCGGGGTGAGCATCTGCAGCCGCCTTCCATCAATTTTCTTCCTCAGCTTTTGGGATGAGATCATGAAATGCAGGCTGGTAATTGAGCAGGAAAATAAGGCTCCTGTAAAATCGGGGGTCAGATGCTCTCGGTAGCCGGTAGCCGCGGGGCTACTGACGGGCAGGCTCCAGCAGATGTCCTGACACTTCGAAGAGTGAGCTGAGACTGCTCTGGGACCTGAGCACCACCAACCCCACCCACGCTGCGCTGGATTTCTTTACCTGGAGGATGGGGATAGCAAACGGCCCTGCCTGTGGGATGATGAGGATGGGCGGGGCGGGGGGGGGGGGGGGAAAAACAAAGACAGCATCTATGGGGCTGCATCCCGGTATGTTATATTTTATTGGAAATTTGCACAGAATCCCTGGGGGGGGGGGACCCTCGCTTGGAAGGGATCCCGAACCGAAGAAACCCCCCCGGACAGAACCCTGGGAAAGGCAGTGCGGCAGCCGAGCCTGGCTCTGTGGACCATGGCGACCAGCACACCTCCCGTCTCCTGCCTGAACTCCCTCCAGCTCGGATGGAGCAGCTGGCCAACCACAAGCTCTCCCTGACCTGTAAGCAAAGTTGTTGGGGAGTGGGCACCTCCTCTGGCACTCAGCAGGGCGTGCTGCTGGGGTGGCACAGGGTCGGGGGGAGTTCTCTCTGCCACCTCCTCAGCTCCCCAGCCCAGTGGCTCTACTTCTGATAACATCTTGGGTGGAGTAAATCTATGGGGGACTGCAGGCAGCGCTGTCCCGGGTTTCCCGACTCAGCATCAGACTGCGACTTCACAGCCAGCTCAGTTATGGGGTACACACTTCGTTTTCAGGGGCCTCATCCTCCTCCCCCTGTAGTTTAGGCACAGGGACAGACCCCCTGCAGAAAGACAAGCGGGAGCGGTGGGGCTGGAGAGACCCCAGCATGGCAGCGTGGAGTCCCCAAGACGGAGTCTCTGGCTGCTTTGCCCCAGGGCCTGGGAAGCGGCTGCCTCGCAGGCCAGAAAGTCACCGTGTGGTGTCATACCTGCAGCGTCGGAACACGGGCAGCCTGGGGTCTCTCTGAGCTACAGTGGCCTCAAGTGCAAGAAGGAATGTGTAACTGCATGCTCGCCTCTCTGGGGAACAGAGAACAGTAAGGGTGTGGAGCTCGTTGAGGCGAGGCTCCTGGTGCCAGAGGAACTGATGCCCGTTGCCGTCTCCCATCAGCCCGCCACACTGCTCCGAGCAGCTCCGTGTTGCCATCTCCCATCAGCCCGCCACACTGCTCCGAGCAGCTCCGTGTTGCCGTCTCCCATCAGCCCGCCACACTGCTCCGAGCAGCTCCGTGTTGCCGTCTCCCATCAGCCCGCCACACTGCTCCGAGCAGCTCCGTGTTGCCGTCTCCCATCAGCCCGCCACACTGCTCGGAGCAGCTCCGTGTTGCCGTCTCCCATCAGCCCGCCACACTGCTCCGAGCAGCTCCGTGTTGCCGTCTCCCATCAGCCCGCCACACTGCTCCGAGCAGCTCCGTGTTGCCGGCTCCCATCAGCCCGCCACACTGCTCCGAGCAGCTCCGTGTTGCCGGCTCCCATCAGCCCGCCACACTGCTCCGAGCAGGTCCATGTGCTGGGATGTGGGGCTCAGTGAGGTGATGAGCTCAAGGGCCCGCGTAGGCAGCAGAGCCACGTGGTTACGGAGCCGGAGTTGCCACAACCTGTCTGACGCTCCCTCCTCCCTTCTCACCAAGCGATGGTCATTTGTGTTGTTCTCTGGTTTGTTCGTCTGAAGATTCTTAAGGAGGAAACTGGAGGCAGAGGGGCTGGCTGGGCCTGGGCAGGGGGGAGGGAGGGGCTCGCCCTCGGAGCCGGGTGGGCCAGGGCTGCTGCAGGTCCCACCTGAGAACCCCCGAGCATCGTCTGCCCCAGCAGCAGCGCTGGGCTTGTGCAGCTCGCAGCCTGGGCGGTGGAATGCAGTGCCCACCCCCCCAAAGGCCGCTGGTCCCAAGGCCGCCCTGGGGATACAGGGACCCCAGCAGTATCTTTGAGCCGTTAGGAAGTTTCTGCGATGCACATGTGCAGTGGCTGTTCCAACTGCTGCTGGTGAGGGGGCTTGTGAGGTCAGCTGCTAGTCACATGTGGCCACATGGACGGCGGCACGGGCCACGGAGAGGAGAGAGGTGCACAAGATGACGAACATGGGCCTAGAGGCCCCCAGGCCCCAGCCTTTGTCTTATGTTGAAACTTCGCCCCAGGACATCTTTGCAGGGGCCATCGGGCAGGTCCCGGTCATAAAGGCCTGTTCTTCAAGGACAGCAGGATGTGCCAGCTCCCAGCCTTGAAATGACTGCCCCACGTGTGCACGTGCATGTGCTAAGCAGCGCTGTGTGTGTAAAGCACTGCAGCTCTCGGGTGGGCGGCGAGAGAGTTAGGGCAGAGAGCATGGCCTGTGGGCAGGCATTCCTGGAGGAGGAGAGAGTGGCACTGCCCACGTGGAGGTGAGGGAGGGAAAGGGTTTCCTCCAGCCTCAGGGTGGAGTCAGGCACCTTCACCTGGGACCCAGGTTCCACACTCACCACCTTCGGAGGCAGATGCTGAGGCTCCGCTTGCATCAGGCTCTGCGGCTGGCGAGCCCTGCTCCCTGCTGGGGGCACGTGGCTTGCCTCCTGCCGCTGCCGCCTTGGCTCCCATACGGCCATCACTGTGTTAACTGAGGTTGGGATCCGCTGGAATATATTGCCACATTAATAACTCCGGAACAGTGCAGGCAGTGTTGAAATAGTAAATTAGGACGCGACGGGCTATATATTCAGGGCAGAGCGCTGAAGTGCCATTTTATTACATGTGCCATGGAATTAAAGGCTTAATTTTCTTTTAAAAGATGGCGATGTATCATTTCCTGCAGCCAGGTAAAAACAGTTAGCAGAAATGATTTATCCTTCACTCCATTTAAAAATGGGAAGCCGGCACCCCAGGATCTTGCTCTCTGTTATTTATCTCTGCCTGGAGGGCACTTGCGAGTTTGATCCGTCATTCTGACTTGAAGGACACAGCCGAGCCCGAGCCCGGGGTGAGGTCAGGACGGAGCCCTGGCTGTCTCTGTGGCTTAGGGGTGTGGCTTCCTGAGCAAGACCCCGAAGGCGGCCAGGCTCGGCCACAGGCTGGCTCTGTGACCGGTGACCATTCCCGGTGCCTGGTGTTGTCACCTACAAAATAAACTAACAGTGGGGCTGCTGCAAGGGTCACATGAGATGCAGGTAGAAAGTGGCGCCCCTAGCCGGTGTGGCTCAGTGGATAGTCAGCCTGCAGACTGAAGGGCCCCGGGTTCGATTCCTGACAGGAACGTACCTCGGTTGCAGGCTCCTCCCAGGCCCAGGCTCTGGTTGGGGTGTGTGTAGGCAGCAACCAATGATGTGTTTCTCTCATATCAGTATTTCTTTCTGTCTTGCTCCTCTCTTCCACTTTCTCAAAAAAATCAATGGAAAAATATCTCGGGTGAGGATTTAAAAAAAAAGAAAAAAAAAAAGAAAGAAAGTGGGTTTCCCGTGGCTCTCACACAATTATGTGATACTAGGGTCCCTCGGCCTGGCCTGCGCCCTCTCACAATCTGGGACCCTTTGAGGGATGTAGGATAGCCGGTTTCGGCCCAATCCCCACAGGCCCGATTCAGACAGAGGGAGCCCAATCCTGTGCATTGAGCGTCTGTCCCCTGGTGGTCAGTGTGTGTCATAGCAACTGGTTGAACAGTTGTTTGGTTGTTCCGTCACTTAGGCATATATATATATATAGATTTGCTGAAAGAAATTTTAGAACACCGTCTTATTTTTCTGATAGTAAAAGTAATACTCAATGAGAAAAACTTGGAAAATATAGAAAATGACAAGGAAGAAAATAGATAACATGATTCATATGGCCCAGAGATGATCAATGTTCTTTTTCTTTTTTGGGCATACTTTTAAAAACAGAATTATAAGTGATCAACCAAAGGACTTGTATGCATGTATATGAGCATAACCAATGGACATAAGACAGTAGGGGGGTGAGGGCATGTGCTGGGGGGTGGGAGTGGCTGGGGAGAGATCAATAGGGGACAAAGGAGACTTATGTAATACTTTAAACAATAAAGAATTTAAATTTTAAAAACACACACAACATAATTAGATTCCTGTGCATTGACAGTGTAATATTCTGGTGCTCTGATTTCACGGCCTGACAGTATAACGTGAGCATTGCCTCATTGTGAAGGATGGTCCACGCTGCCCCGCGAGCTGCGTGCAGTCCTTTGTGTGAATGCACACGAGCTGCACGGGCCCTGTGATGGTCTCTGCACAGTTTCGTTCACACACTTCTTCTCCAGTCCTCTGTGACTTATAACTGTGAAAGGCAGACGTAACTGACCTGTTTCATAGGCCAGTGTACAGGCTCCTGTGCCTGCTGTACCGCATCACCTCCAGCTGAGGCTTGAACGTGACAGCGGTCCATTCTCTTACAGGTCCGAAGGTCAGGGTGCGTGACCTAGGCCCTGCCCAAGGGGCTGCCGCAAAGGCTCTGCTGGGCACACCTCCTTGCCTCCCACAGTGCTGGCGGCTCCAGGAGCTTCTTGGCTGGGGCCACACCACTCCAGTGTCTGTTCTGTCTTCACACCGACTTGCTGCCTCTAAACAGGCACTGCCCCGGCCTTCGGGCCCAGCTGGGTAATTAGAACGACCTCCCCAGCTTCGGGGCCTGAGTCACATCTGCAAAGACTCTTTCCAAATCAGGTCACAGTCACAGGTTCTGGGGTTCGGATGCTGCAGATCTTTGTTGGGAACAGCGTTCAGCCACTGCAGCCAGGAAGCCAGGGCGTAGGAAGTGCAGCCCCGGGTTCCCCGGCTGCAGAGAGCCGCGCCGGGTTCTCACTTAGGCATTTGGCCGACACATATTTAATTTGTCGGAACATCTTTTTATATACATGGGAGTCATCGTTAAATTTTTGTTTTAATGAACTTCGTTGGATGAGACTGGCTCTCTACTGTCTGTCCTTCCAGGTCCGGTCCCTTTTAGGGACGGGCACCTGGGCCTCAGATCTGTCCCTCCCAGGAGATGGGCACCCCACCCTGCTGCAGCCTCTTCCCCCGGGGGCTCGGAGCTTAGTGCTAACGGGAGCCCAGGGCAGTGTGGCAGGCAAGAGCCCCCACCCTTCCCAGGGGTTCCTACTGTCTATCCCATCAGACACCTCAGGTGTCAACAACACCACCTGGATCCAGGCCACCCTACCCCCTCACCTGGTCCTGACTGCTCTGGGCTTCTCTCCTTTCCCGAGGACCCCGGGGCGAGAGGCCTCCTCCCAGAGGCCTATGGGGCACAACCCACAGCACCCTCCGGGGTGCTTGACCATCTTGTGTGACAGAGCTGCTGAGAGGCTCAGGTGCAGTCCTACCAGCAATGTGGCTCTGCCCTGCTTTGCAAATCTGATTGGTTCAGGGGAAGAGTTTGTGGATGGAATGGAGCCGGGCAAGGCGCCCCTGAGGGCCTGGCTAGCTGACTGGCCCCTGTCCTACTGTGGGCGGGGGTGCTGGCCCGCATAATCCCCCAGGATATTCTCAGCGCACACTGATTTCTGTCTCTCCACACCTGCAACTGGTCTGAGGTCCAATCCTGCCTCTCCCCTTTGTGGCAGGCTCTGTGGTGTAGCCATGTGACAGGTCAGAGGGAGGCGGCTCGACCCCGGAGCTCGCTGCCTGCCTTTCCGCTCCTGGGCAGCTGCGTGGTGGAGCCCGGTGCCCACAGGAGAGGGGACATTCAGGAGCAACACAGGGCATGGCTGTGAGGACCCGGTGGGCGTCGAAGTCATGGGGGTGGGGCTGGTTTAAATAGGATCTGGGGTGCGGCTGGAGCACCTGCCTCTAGCTGAGCTCCAGGTGGTAGGTGTTGGGACTCGGCCTGTGCTGTGAGGACCTGCCTGCTCCCAGCAGCAGTTCTGTGAGGGCTGGGCATTCCCTTCCTGGGGCTGGCGATGCTGGGAGCCTCCATGGCCCTCAGGGGTGGCCGGGTGCACTGGCTCAGCCAAGGCCCACACGCTTCTTTCGCAGCCAGCACCCGGGGCTTGCCCGGGAGGATGGGTCAGCGTATCCTGGTCAGCGCTGAGCTGCAGCTCCATGCCCACATCTCGCCTGGCTGGCCGCAGCCCCAACGAAACCCTCAAGCCAGAGCGGGACCTCCTACAGATGTTCTCCCCGCTGCTCTTTCACGTGGCCTGGCAGGGCTGCGCCTGCTGACAGATGGTCTGGGAGGAGCATTCATAAAGGTGGAGGGTCTTGTCCCCGTGGAGGGCACACCCCACCCCCCTTCGGCCTTGCTCTTTCCCTGCTGTGGAGATGGAGGTGTCCATTAGAGTGTGTGAGAGAATGTGTGTGAGAGTGTGTGTGTGTGAGAGAGTGTGTGTGTGTGTGTGTGTGTGTGTGAGTGTGTATGTGTGTGCATGTGCACTGGGGAGAGGCCTGTTGTTGGCTTCGGTGCAGGGCATGTGAGGTACAGGATCTTGGGGCTCAGAGGGCGAGGATCTTGGGGCTCAGAGGGTGTGAGGGCTCAGAGGGCGTGAGGGCTGGGCTGCGCATGGATGGTGGCACTTTCCCTGGATGTTTGGATGTGAGGGTGTGGCGTCTGTTTCTCAAGGTTGTGAGAAAAGGCCAGGCTCCAAACCTATGCATTCCTGGTGCCCTTCTGTTGCTGTGACCAGGTGGGGGGAGGTGGGGGGGAGTAGGGGGGCAGGGTCCAGCTCCACACAACTGCCCCTTCTGCCTTTGGGAGGAGACCGAGAGCTGGTGCAGGAGAGGCTGGATGGCGGGAGCAAAGGGGAGCAGCCTCTGGGAGGCCTTACAACCCCAAGGCAAGGCAGGAGGGCCTGGCCCCGAGCAGCGAGCAGCGGGGGGCCTCGGGGAAAAGCAGCAAAGGGAGGAGGTCCAGCACAGAGCACGAGACCGAGTGGCATGGGGCGGAGGCTGCTGCAGACCTCAGCCCTGGATGCTGGGAACCGGGGAGAGGGAGGGGTGTGTGTGTGTGTGTGTGTGTGTGTGTGTGTTGGGGGCCCTCCTGCCCTGCCTCGGGGTTGTATAGCCTCCCGGAGGCTGCTCCCCTTTGCTCCCACCCTCCAGCCTCTCCTGCACCAGCTCTCGGTCTCCTCCCAAAGGCAGAAGGGGCAGTTGTGTGGAGCTGGACCCTGCCCCCCCCCCCCCCGGTCCCAGCAACAGAAGGGCACCAGGAGAAGGCTTACGTTCAGTCCTGCCTCAGTGGGGTGACACTCCCTGGGCAGAAGGGTGAAAGCACCGTCCTTAACCCCTGGACAGAATGAGCTGGCATTCGATGCCTCTCTCCCCCCCCTCCTAAGGGTGAGATTCCCCCAGCAAGGGCCTGCTGGGCTGCAGCAGAAGCAGAGCTCTCACGCCTGTTCCTGGGCCGCAGGCCCTCCCGAGGCAGCTTGCTCCTGTGTCTGGGCCGAGGTCACACTGCTGTGCTCATGCAGGGTTGGACTCAGGGCAGGAAGAAGGGAGGGGCCTGACGTTAACTGAACACCTACTATACAGCAGGGGCCAGGCCAGGTCATTAACAATCTACCCACAGTCACCCCGAGGCTTAGCTATAATTATACCCATTTTAAAGATGAACAAACTCAAAGGAAAAAACAACCTGTCAAGGCCACACAAGGCCATGGCTCGTAGTGGAGACGGCAGGTCCTTTCAACAGAGAATCCCTACCAGATGCATCCACTGCACAATGAGCTACACCCTGAGGTCTCCACCAGACCCCTGCAGGGCAGCAGGGCTTGGCAAGTGAGTGGAAAACTCCTGGACTTGGTTCAGGTTTGGAATCTGGGTCCCCAGATCATGACCATCGGGGCCAGAGCCCTGAGTCAGGGGGGAAAGGCGGGGGGTGTCTGTGGCTGCAGGTATCTGTGCCCTGTGAGTCCCATGGGGGCTGCACAGGTGTCCCCATGAGCGTCCCCAGCAGACAGAGGCCAGCCCGGAGCACGTGGTGCTGTGTGCATCGTTCCATGTGACCGGAGCACAGCTGGGGGCCTGGGCCCTGCAGCTCCAGCAGACTCTCAGGGAGGAACGCAAAACAGAAAGGAAGATGTCCAGTAACCTGGGGAATGAACCCAGGTTCTGTGGTCGGGGATTGAAGCTTCAGTCGCACATACTGTCCCATCTCACCTCCCAGCGGTGGCAAAGTAGGCCGTGTTATTCCCACGGGCTCAGAGAGGAAGAGGGTGGAGCAGGATTCGACTCCCTAACGCTGTGCCTTCTGACCCACAGCTCCGTCTGGCCCCACTCTCCCTGCTGCAGCTACTTCACTCCCACAGGGAGAAGGGCCCGAAGATGCACAGGACTCAGGGATGTGATGTGAGCACAGAAGCGGGGGAGGAGGCTGGGTCAGAGGCTGCTTCCGCCATGGAGGAAAGCCTTCCGCGGGCTGGCTGGACCCCGGTGCAGGAGAGCAGGAATCTCCCAGGCACAGGCCTGTGGGAGGGGCCTGGGAAGGCAGCCTGTGTCCGTGACTTCCTCTGGACAGCTGTGCCCAGCATCAGACAGGCTGAGAATGGACCTGGGTCCAATTAAGCCACGGATCAGCAGTCTGTTTCACCCACATCCCTGGCATGGCCACACGGCTTCCTGCCTCCCATGGGACAGCCTGGGCTGAGCTACCGCCAGTGAGTCTCTCTGACCAGGCCCTGCCCAGAGATGGCCTTCACTGAGAAAAACAGGAGAGTGCAGAGCCCACTCCCTGTGACAGCGCCCCCTCGAGGTGGCAGGTGGATGGGGGGCACAACTACTTGCAACACGATGCAGGCTGCACCCACCGTCCTGGGCACTCCTGCTCCCTTTCCGGAGCGGCAGCGAGGCAGTGGGAAGGAATCCGCCCCCACCGCCAGGCCTGCCCGCGCCCTCAGTACCAGCTGACTCAGAAGCCAGCTGAACATTCCTGCCTCAGGCTGCTCAGAACTGGACATGGCCCGCGGGTCCCAAAGGCCTCCGTCTTCTCCGCTCCTGCAGCCTCCTCTCTCTCTGCTCTTCTCTGCAATGCTCCTGCCTCCAAGGGCTGGGTGCCTGACCTTGCTAAGGCCCTCAGCCGACCCCGTGCCCCATTCGTTTATAAATAGGCCCATTTCTCATCTTGCTCTGGCCCAGAGCTCCACACCCAAGAGGCAGATGCAACCTCGGGATTTTCTTTCCAGCCAAGGGCAGAGCAGGACCCGGCAGCAGGCTCGTGGGCCTGAGGGATGAGGTCACAAATTCTCCTGCAAATAGTAACTCATGCCCAACAGTTAGGAACACTAGTTAGCTTATGTGTTACTTTCCTGCAGCTGCTTGTCAACCAGTGGTCGTTGGTGCTAATTCAACACCAACAGGAATCCCTAATTTGGGGTGCAGCAAAGGAGGAAAGTTTATTCAGTGCAAGCAGCTCACTGTGGCCCAACAGGCTGGGACGTAGTGGTGGGGCCCTGGGGGCGGCCCCTCTCCTGCTAGACAGCTCTGCTCTGCTCCAGGCCTGTCTTTGTTCTGTGCTGGTCTGGTCGGCTGAAATTCCTTTTTTGTGTTTCAGCTCAGCCTGGGGGTGCCTCCTCTGTTTCCCGTGGAAAGGGAAAGTGTGCTCCTGGAGCCATCAGGGAGCTGGCTTACACGGACAGGAGTCCCCGCCCTGCTCTCTGGTTGGTTTTGTCCTCATGCAAATGAGGAATCCAAATCCTCACAGTTCTATTGGTCCAAAAGCCACTGTCCTGATTGGTTAGAATAGAGCTGCTCTAATTGGCTGGAGCTGTGCAGCTCCGACTGGATGGGGGAAGCCTCAGTCCTATTGGTTGGAATTGGATTCCAGGAAACCTTTATAAGAGCTGGCTCCGATGCCAGGAACACAGTGCAGGCCGGCAGGTAGTTCAGCGCATGCTTCTCCCTGAAGTGCAGTTTGCCTGAGAGGCCCGGGGACAGAAATGGCTGCTAGGCTCTGCTTTTTTAAAATTCGAGTCTCAAGCTTGTCAGAATGCCTATCATCAATAAATCAACAGACATCAAGTGTTGGCGAGGATGTGTAGAAAAGGGAACCTTTGTGCACTGTTTGTAGGAATGCAAACTGGTGCAGCCACTGTGGAAAGCAATACAGAGTTTCCTGAAAAAATAAAAGAAGGAGCACCCCTATGTTTATTGCAGTGTTATTTACAATAGCCAAGATTTGGAAGCAGCCCAAGTGCCCATCAGTAGATGAGAGGATAAAAAGCTGTGGTACATCTACACAATGGAATACCACTCCTCGGCTGTGGAAAAGAAGGAAGTTTTACCCTTTGTGACAGCATGGAGGGACCCGGGGAGTATCATGCTAAGTGAAATAAGCCAGTCAGAGAAAGACAAGTACCACATGGTCTCACTCATGTGGAATCTAATGAACAAACAAAACAGAAACAGACTAATTGATACAAAGAACAGACTGACAGCTGCCAGAGGGGAGGGTAAAGGGAGACTGGGTGAAAAAGTGAAGGGATTAAGCAAAAAAGAAAAGAAAACAACAACAACCCATAGACAAATAACAGTATATTGACTACCAGAAGGAAAGGGTTGGGGGAGGTAGAAGAGGGTACAGGGGCATAAATGGTGGTGGAAGGAGACTTGACTTGGGCTGATGAACACACAATACAATACACAGATGATGTATTATAGAATTGTACACCTTAACCAATGTCACCCCAATAAATTTAATAAAAAATTTGGGCCCAGTTAGCCACCAGGAGCCCTTTTTAGTAAGTGTCTCCCCATTCTATCCCGCATTCCCCCTTCCCCTGCCTCAGGGTTCACATGCCCTAAGATATTACCGCACAGGGGGAGACCTAAAACAACAAAAATTTATTCTTCACAGTCTGGCGGCCCGAAGTCTGAATCAAGGTGTGGGCAGAGCCGCTCTCCTTCTGAAGGCGCTCGGGGTGGGTCTTCCATCGCCTTTTCCAGTGGCTGGTTGGTTCTTGGCTTGTAGACACACCATAGGCACCCGCCTGTGTGGTCACATTGCCTCCTCCCCTACTGCCTGTCTCAAATGTCCATCTACCTTCTCCTATAACCCGACACCTGCCATTGGGTTTGGGGCACCGGGATACTCCAGGACGATCCTATCACAGGATCCTTAATTCTCTCTGCTGAGACCTTTTCTCAATAAGGCCACACGCACAGTGTCCATGGGTTAGGGCGTAGACACATCTTTCGGGGGCCACCAGTCAGCCCACTGCAACTTGTTGTCACAAATGAAATTTTCTGGGATGGCCATGGCCAGGTGGGTCAAATGAGGAAGCCCAAGAAAGGAGATTTGCAAGAGAGGATCGCAAATGGGGCGCCCAGGGCCAGGTGGATCACGCTGATTCTGCATGCACCTCTAGCAGTGAACCAGCACTCGCAGGCCCACAGGCCTTGGGAGGAAGCTGTGTGTCATCTCCTGCTCGGCTGGACCTGTGGGTCAGCTATCAGCTGGATTAGTGACTCGTCAATAGATCCGGTTGAGCTAAGACAGCTGGAGTGTGCAGACCACACAAAGGCACTCGTCATTTTGGCTTTCGTGGTGATTTGGCATGATTTGTAGCTTGGCACTTGGCCACTACGACACTCACAAAGTCTGGTCAGCTGTCACCGTGTCATGCTTTTTGCTGAGAGAAATTCCCTGAGTGTAATTTCACGGTGCATGGAGGGAACAGGAGCTCTGGAGTCGCTCAGATCCCTGGGCCTGTCCCCTCTGCCCCCGGCTGCCTGTGGTAATTGAGGCTTGGATGATTTTTAAAAAAATTTCTTTATTGATTAAGGTATTACATATGTGTCCTTATCCCCCCCCATTGCCCCCCCCATCCCCACCCCCCCTCCCCCCAGCTCATGCCCTCACCCCCTGTTGTCTGTGTCCATTGGTTAGGCTTATATGCATGCATACAAGTCCTTGGGTTGATCTCTCCCCCTCCCCCCACCCTCCCCTGCCTTCCCTCTGAGGTTTGGTGGTCTGATCGATGCTTCTCTGTCTCTGGATCTGTTTTTGGTTCATCAGTTTGTGTTGTTCATTATATTCCACAAATGAGTGAGATCATGTGATATTTATCTTTCTCTGACTGGCTTATTTCACTTAGCATAATGCTCTCCAGGTCCATCCATGCTGTTGCAAATGGTATCACACGCATGTCCTTGGACTTGGAGCTGAGGCTGCTGGCCTTTCTTTGGAGAGGCCCTGTGGGGGACTTAGCCAGTTTCTATTAGTCATCACCAGGTACTTTCACCAGAACCAGTTCTCTGCCTGGAAGGACATGCACCCGGTTCCAGTAGCGTCTCGTGTGCTCCAGCTCGCGATCCACTGCGGCTGCTGCGGCTGCTGCAGGGCTTCTGAAGCAGGTGTGCATGGTCCCATCACTCGTCAGTTTTCTGTTGCTTCTCTCTCGGTTGGAGAGGCAGAGAAAATAAAGAGACAATGGAACCCACCAGAAGAGGCCGAATTCTCTGCCATGCAGCCAGCCTGCCTCAGCACGAACCGGCCTGGACAGGTCGCGGTGTTCAATCATCTGTCATAGTTGCTAATGGACACAGTGCTGCCTCTGGCTGGTGCTCCAAAGTGCCCAGCGAATGACTTCTGAGCCCCAGGTGAGAACTCTGGATCTGGAAAGTCGTGGATCAACTAAAGACACATCTTGTGCACATTTTAAACCTCCCAGTAATGTCCGTGCGTGTGGCCTGATGGCACTATAGAGGTTTCGGGATTGGTACATATATTAGTCACTGTAATTAAAATCCTGGGGTTATATTATATGTTATTTGTATGACAGTTTGTGATGCCTTTAATGCTCCCAGTTTCAAAATTATTAAAGCTGCTGTCCCTGGCCGGCCAAAGTGATAAGCAAAATAAGGATGCGATCTTATTCCCTCTCGATGGGGCAGGCGGGGAGGAGGGTGCGTGCGGGATTTCCTTATAAAGGGACCAGAGCGCTGAATCCGAGAACTCCCGCTGTGCAGCAGGAAAGTTGAAATGGTTTGTTGGGATCGTTAATATCGCAATGAAAACTAATTAAGCCTGGAGCGAGGAGGAGCTCGCTAGTGGTTTGGAGCCAAGGGGTCTGCCTCTGCAGTTGGCTACAGCACCGAGGAACTGGGGACGTTGTCAGCTGAGCTCGGGGTCACGCAGCGCTCTCCTTTATGTGCCTCTGAAATTGGGCTGGCCCTAATATAGACGCTCGGCAGGTGGAAGCCGCGAGATTTCCTTGGGGAGCCGGCAGTGCCTCTCCTGTCCGGGCGGTCGTCCCGTGCAGGCTGCTGGAAATGGGCTTTTGAAGATAGGGAAGGGGTGGTAACTGACAACTTTTCTTCCAAGCAGTGAGAGGTGCTGCACCATCGCAGCGGCATCTCCTCGCACCGTTAGAATGAAAAGCGACCCACGGCTCCCGCAGCAGCTCTGTGCACCGAGGTACGTGCACACACGTCGCATCTGCTCTTCTCACTAGCACCCACAACATGCCTTTGTCATTTCTTTCCCCAAGTTGATTCCGAGAGAGGGAGGGCTGCTCTGTCGCAGGCTGGGTTTGGCTGGCAGTGTTCTATGAAGGAGGTCCCTGCGGACCAGCCCCTATAGGAGGGAGCCGGTGGGCAGAGGGTGAATCAGCTGTGAGCCCTCCTACACCTGGGAGCTTGGGGCTGGCGTGGTCCTTCAGAGGCATCCTGAGGGGTTGAGATGGTTAGTTCTTCATCCTTTAGCTTTGATCACTCATTGAACAGGGCTGCCTGGGAAGGCTGGGACCTTGGGCTAGATGGCTCTGTGCTGACACCACCTGGGGTGGCTGAAAGCTAGTGC
Source organism: Myotis lucifugus (assembly GCF_000147115.1). Classification (NCBI taxonomy): domain Eukaryota; kingdom Metazoa; phylum Chordata; class Mammalia; order Chiroptera; family Vespertilionidae; genus Myotis; species Myotis lucifugus. The sequence continues at coordinate 1,877,470 of NW_005871254.1, forward strand.
CCGCTCCCCCCCTCCCCCCCGCCCACACAGCACCCCTGCCAGCTGGGGCAGCAAGTCCTTTCTCCTGGGGGTTCTGGGCAGCACATCCCTGCAGTTTTGTTCATCATGAGCTCCCTTGACCCCAGCTCAGTACCTGGAACATAGGTTTCTAATGGATATTTTTTAACACAGAAAATTCCCATTTCACACAGAGAAAACCAAGGCTGCGACAGTGAAGTAAACGGTGGAACTAGACTTGGAAGGTCCCTAACGCCAGAATCCCGCCCTGGCTGTCTCTCGTGTAATTCTGCTTAGGGACGGTGAGGCACAGTAGGCAGCGCTTCTCTGGCTCCTGGTACAGAATCAAGTTCATCCTTTAACACCCAAGGGAGACAGGTAGGTTTTCTCTTTCAAGGCCTTTCCCCGGGTCCCCAACTTAGGCCAGCGTTGGGGTGGAAGGTTATCACTGATCACAGAGGAAGGACAGGGGCTCATCAAACTTGGCCTTGAGTGCCAGGACCCCCAGAGTGGAGGGAAGGCCCTGCTCTCCACACCATGACTCGACTCGGTAGCTTTGCCAGCCCACGGAGCTTCCTGGGACCGGGGCCGAGCACAGAGGACAGAGCCCGGGGATGCCGCCCAGGGCTGCAGGGAAGTTGCCCTGAGATGCCCTTGATAGTTTGTTACATGATCTCAGCCTCCGTACTTGCATTTTAGGCAAAACCAAGTGTGTGAATCTGGTAAGCAGACAGATAAGACAAAAAATGTTTATCTTTCTCGATTTTCTGGTCCTGAATTCAGCACTTCTCCCTGTGCTGTGCGTGGGTTTCAGAAGTGCCACCACATTGCTGCTCTCAGCCCTGGGGACAGTGAACTGGCAGCGAAGGGACATGGTCACCCCCACCACAGGCAGCCTCTTCTGTTCACTCCCATGTCACACAGGCGCCCTAACCCAGGGAAGGCTGGGAGGAGCCATTTCAATCACTTTGTAGGGAGCTTGTTTTGAATGTTGGAATAAAAAGTTCATGCATCCCGAGGAGACAAAAATAACACATTATGCTAAACATCGGCCTCAATTTTCCAAGTCAAATCCCACATCCTGAAGGAAATGGCCCCTCTCTCCCGGGGCCCTGAGCAGCCGTGGCTTCACTGCGGGGTCCCCGAGGTCCAAGGCTCCTGCGAGCATCGTTCCCGAGCCCCTCATTTGACAGGTGAGGCACACTGAGGTCCCGGAAGGTGAAGCCCTAGCAATGGGCATAGAGGCGAGGTAGGCTAATTTGACAAATTATTAACCTGATCATTATCCTAGAATGATCCCCTCAGAGCTCATGAAAACAGATAATTATTTAATTGCATACTTTATCTGCATAGTATATTTTATGCATTGTATAATTGTCACCATCGTAATTAATGGTGGTTAATTTCTTAGTAGATAAAAGCAGTCTGCTGAAGGGGGTGTTTAGACATCTTTTCTTTTTCCCTTCAAGGTTGTGCCGAGGTCGTCTTTGCTTTTGTTCGCCGTGGGCAGCAGAGAGAGGGCAAGAGGAGCAGGTCTGCAGGACGCCCCTCACTGCCCAAGGCTTGATGTCCAGCCATCACTTCCCACCGTGAGAGGAGGAGCTCTCGCCGGGTTAGTTCGGGGTGCTCCTCCGTGCAGGCCCCCAATACCATCATCCTCTGAAAAGAGGAATGGAAATCTCAGCAGTCAACTTTGAACCTCCTTGACTACCTTCAGTGATTTTTAATGTTTTGGGTTAAGTTAACTGCAGTGATGAAATCCCAGCATCTCAGTGGGTTAGAGGCGTCTGGAGCCAGGCAGTCCGGCACTGGAAAGGCATCCCGCGGTGTCTGCGTGCGTAGGCCCCTCTCTTTCTGCTTCACACCCATAAGTGTCGCTTTCATCCGCCAGGTTGCCTCATGGGCCAAGTTGGTTGAAAAGTTCCAGCCATCACATCAGCATTGCAGCCTGGCCCCAGGAAGGAAGCAGGGGTTGGGGGGCAGGACTAAAGAGGGCTCTTCCCGGCATTCCCATAGAGCAGTTCATTTCTATTCCACGGCCAGAATCCGTCACAGACTGCCTTTAACGGCCAGGGAGGGAGGTGAGTCCAGATTCTAGCTGCTGCGCTCTCTCCTAGCTCAGGAGCCAGCGCGCTCTACCCCGGAGAAAGGAGCATGATGAGTGGACGTGGATCTCCACTGTCTCAGTCACCGGATTCCACGAGGTGACACGTGCCGAGCCTTGAGCACAGCTCCTGGCACATGGTTAGGTTCTTGCCAATGTAGCATGATTTAGGATGCCTCCATCGCTAGGGCTGAGGCTACTGGGCGAAGGAGGTCCCTGTTCTCAGGGCTCTTGCTCTAGTGCTCAGCCAGGTCGGGAGGCACAGGCCATCTACCAAGCAGGCGAAGCACCTCCGAGCAGACCTGCCTCTGACAGACGGCACCTTGAGGTTTTCTCTCTTGAAGTGGGACTGACCTCTGAATTCCAAGGCTAAGGCCGAAAAGGCGCAGGGCTGCAGCCCTGCCCACCCCACCATGCCACTCGGGGCTCTGTCTGGCGCAGAGCCTTGCCCTCCTGGCTCGCTTCCCCTCCGGTCAGCGGTCAGCGGCCAGCGGCCCAGTGCCTTGCACACCATGGCCCACCTGCTGGTGCTGCTGGGCGCAGTGGGCAGGGTAAGAGCCCATGTTGGGCCTCACACCTCCTGGCTCCTGTGTGCTGTTGCCCCCTGCACCCTGCGGCCCCTATTCTTGCCACTGTTCCAACCGGGGCCAGACGCCCAGGTGCTGTGCGTGGCCCGCGGGGACTGCTGTGGCCACCAGGAAAGCCTCCCCGCCCCATCCCCGACTCCAGTGCCCTGATCCTGGGTCCACTTCCGCCAAAGGAGAGCTTTGCCCAGGCAACTGCCCGAGACTGAGATTGAGCAACTCCAAGGTCCCTGGACCCCAAATTTCTGCCAGCCAAGGCAGTTGGCTGGCTGGCCCCGCCCTGATCGGGATGTTAGGGGCGATCCAGCCTGGATCACGCCAGTTCACTGACCACAGTGGGTGTTGTAGCGACCAGTCGTTAGGTCATTATGGTTGTGACGGCATTACGGTCTCTGGCTTTTTCTATATATACTAGAGGCCCGGTGCACAAAATTCATACACGGGGGGTAGGGAGGTGTCTCTCAGCCTGGCCTGCACCCTCTCCAATCTGGGACCCCTCGGACATCCCTCTCACGATCTGGGACTGCTGGCTCCTAACTGTTCACCTGCCTGCCTGCCTGATCGCCCCTAACCACCTCTGCCTGCCTGCCAGATCACCCCTAACCACTTGCCTGCTATCTGATCACCCTAACACTTGCTGCCTATCTGATCACCCTAACCACTGGTCTGCCTGACTGATCACCACCTAATCACTCTGCTGCCTGCCTGATCACCCCTACCACTTGCTGGGGGGCGGGGCCAGCCCGGCGAGGGGCCATGGTTGTTCTGGTCTAACAGTTGTTATGATCGTAACACTGTTACGGTCTCTGGTCTTTTACTATCCACTAGAGGCCCGATGCACAAAAATTTGTGCACTCGGGGGGGAGGGGGGCCCCTCAGCCTGGCCTGTGCCCTCTCGCAGTCTGGGACCCCTCGGGAGATAACGACTTGCTGGCTTAGGCCCGCTCCCGGGTGGCAGAGGGCAGGCCCAATCCCTAGGTGCAGCCCCTGGTCGGGCTCAGAGCAGGGCCGATTGGGGAGTTGGGGTACCGCCCCTTGTCATGCACAGAGCAGGGCGGATCAGGAGGTTGCGATGCCACCCCTAGTCATACTCAGGGTAGGGCCGATTGGGGGGTTGGGGCACCGCCCCCTGTCACACTCAAGGCAGGGTCGATAGGGAGGTTGCGGCGCCACCCCGTCACACACAGAGCAGGGCCCATCAGGGGGGTTGGGGCTCCGTACCCTGTCACGCACAGAGCAGGGTCAATCAGGGGGTTGGGGAGCTCCTCCCTGTCATGCACAGAGCAGGGCTGATCAGGGGGTTGGGGAGCTCCCCCCTGTCATGCACAGAGCAGGGCCCATCAGGGGGTTGGGGAGCTCCCCCCTGTCATGCACAGAGCAGGGCTGATCAGGGGGTTGAGGAGCTCCCCCCTGTCATGCACAGAGCAGGGCCCATCAGGGGGTTGGGGAGCTCCCCCCTGTCGTGCACAGAGCAGGGCCAATCAGGGGGTTAAGGAGCTCCCCCCTGTCACTCACAGAGCAGGGCCGATCAGGGGGTTGGGGCACCGCCACTGTCACACTCAGGCAGGGCCGATGGGGAGGTTATGGCTCTACCCCATCACACACAGAGCAGGCCCATC
>NW_005871254.1:1881873-1895762 GCF_000147115.1 Myotis lucifugus
CCAGGCTGACAGGAAGCATTAGGACATCAGCAGGCAAGCAGAGTGGTTAGGGCAATTAGCCAGGCAGGTAAGTGAGCAGTTAGGAGCCAGTGGTCCCAGATTGCGAGAGGGATGTCCGACTGCTGGCAGTCAGATATCCCTGAGGGGTTCCCGATTGGAGAGGATACAGGCCGAGCTGAGGGACCCCCCCTCGTGCAGAAATTTCATGCATTGGGCCTCTAGTACAGGATAAAAACCTTAGCAACCGTTACGACCGAATGACCAGAATGACTGGTTGACCAGTTGCTATGAAGTGCACTGACCGACAGTGGGCAGACGCTCAATGCAGGAGCTGCCCCCTGGTGGTCAGTGTGCTCCCACAGTCAACCTCCCATGCTGGCCAACCTCCCACATCCCTCCCCCTGGCTAGTCCCTCCCCCTGGCTAAGGTTCCGGGCACCGGAGAATCTAGGTCCGGGAAGCCTGTAGGAGGAGAGTGACCCTGACACTGATTGAGACAGAGTAGTAGCTCAGAGGGGGCAGAAGGGGAAAGGCAGCAACCTAACTGCAAAGACGTAAAGTAAGTACCACCACCATCTTACCTCCCACCACACCATATGTGCCATCGCCCTTCTGCTCCCATCAGCCACTTCTAGCTCTGTTCCATGCCTTTATGGGCTCCGAACCACTGATTGGCTAGTGCTCCTATGGCAGTGTGCCACCATTGGCCGAAGTCAGCTATCTATCATGCTTGGGGGCAGAGCCCCAAGAAAATGTGCAGCTGAGGTAGGAGAGATGACCTGACCTGTCTGTCTATCAGCAACTTCGTCCCGGGGAGAGTGAGGCGGCCTGAGCACAGGCAGCAAAGTATAGCTGTATTTCCACCTCAGAGCGTAGCTGGTGTTCAGGCCATTTTGGGCGCTCTGTCTGTGGTCTTTGCTTGCCGCTGCCTCAGCACATCTACACAACTAGATCGGGGCCTGCTGGCCAACCCCCCATGGTCCCTTCCCTCCTGCCCCCTGTGCACAAATTCGTGCACTGGGCCTTTAGTGAATAATGATGTTGTATCAATGTCAATTTCTGGTTGTGATCTTGAAGTACAGTTATAAAATGTGTTACTATTGGGAAAACTGGGTGGAGGGTTTACTGGATCTCCCTGTTTCGTATCTTTTTTATTGAATTTATTGGGGTAACATCTATAATAATAAAAGTGTAATATGCTAATTAGACTGGACATGCTTCCGGATGACTCTGGGGCTGCAAGGGAAGCCTGGGTCCCGGGTTGAGCCTAAACTGGCAGTCAGACATCCTCTCACAATCTTGGACTGCTGGCTCCTAACTGCTCACTTGCCTGCCTGCCTGATCGCCCTCAACTGCCCCCCTGCCAGTCTGATCACCCATAACAGCCTTTGCCTGCTGGCCTGATTGCCCCTAACTACCCCCCTCTGCCTGTCTGGTCACCCCTAACTGCCTCCCTTCACTGGCCTGGTAGCTCCCAACTTCCCCCCTCTGCTGGCCTGGTCACCCCAACTGCCCCCCCTGCTGGCCTGGTCGTTCCATGCAGCCTGCTGTTCAGTCGTTTGGTTGTCCCTCACTAACCCCCCCGCCCCCACTGGCCTTGTCGCCCCGCACAGACTGCTGTTCGATTGTTACTGTTACTGTGATGGCATTCTGGACAATTTGCATATTCCTCTATTATTAGTAAAAATAGTACTGGTTTGGTGGTAATGAACTCCTTTAGTTTTTTCTGGTCTGGGAAGCTCTTTATTTCTCTTTCAATTTTAAATGATAGCCTTTCTGGATAAAGTAGTCTTGGTTATAGGTTCTTGCTTTTCATTACTTTGAATATATTATCCAAATCACTCTGGTCTGAAATGTTTCTGTTGAGAAATCAGCTGACAGTCTTATGGGAATTCCCTTGTAGTTAATTAACTGTCTTTCTCTTGTTGCTTTTAAGATTCTCTCTTTGACTTTAACCTTTGGCATTTTAATTATGATGTGTCTTGGTATGGGTCTCTTTGGGTTCATCTGGTTTGAGACTCTCTGTGCTTTCTGGGCTTGTGTGTCTTTTTCTTCACCAGGTTAGGATTGTAATGTCTTCAGTCATTATTTTTTCAAATATGTTTTGATTCCTTGCTCTCTTTCTTCTTAATCTGGTACCCCTGTGATGTGGATGTTGTTATGCTTCATATTGTCCCAAAGGTCTCTTAAACTGTTCTCATTTTTAATTTTGTATTGCTCTTATTTGGGTGTTTTTAGCTACCTTGTATTACAAATTGCTGATTTGATCTTCTGCTTTATCCAACCTACTCTTTATTTCTCCTGTTGTATTGTTTACTTTGGATATTGTATTCTTCACTTATGACTGGCTGTTTTTAATGGTTTCAATGTCCTTTTTCATGTTGTTGTAGTTCTCACTAAGTTTCTTGTGGTTATCACTAAGTTCCTTGAGCATCCTTATAACTAAATTTTTCAAAACTCTATATCTGATAAATTGCTTGCCTCCATTTCTTTTTTCTGGAGATTTCTCTTGTCCTTCTTTTGGGGCATGTTTCTTTGTCTCCCCATTTTGGTTACCTCTTTGTATTTGCTTGTATTTATTATGTGTATCTGCTATGACCCTTAGAATTGGTAGGGTGACTTATGTAGTAGGTGTTCTGTGGGAAGCATGGGCACACTCTTTTTGATTACCTGAGCTAGGTGCTCCAGGAATGCTTCTCGTGTGGGTTATGTGGGCATTTCTGTTATAATTGAGTCTTGGTTATATGTAATTTCTATTGGCCTATTCGTGCTTGAGGTCAGCCCTCAGGCTGGCTGACTGTGAGAATCAACCTCATCCACAGTATATGAGTCACTGTGCAGGTGCTGATGACATGAAGCTGAATTTGTCTAAGCAGTATCTAATGCCTGCTGAGATTTCCCTATGGATATACTGCTTGTGAAGCTAATTGAATTCTGCTCTGATGATGTCTGAGGCCTGCCACTGGGTATGTTGGTTCTGGGGCCTCTTGGAAGGGACTCTAGTGCAGGCCAATGTCAGACTCTGCCTGTGACTGGCCCTGGGCAACCTACTTAGAGCTACAAAGAGATCCAAAGTTTGTGGCTGCCTTTTCTAGGCCTGGGTGTGCACAGAAAGGACTAAGCTGCACACCAACAATGGCTTTTACCAGCACCAGGCCTGAGGGCAGGTCAGCCAAAGTCCCAAGGTACCCCGAGATCTGCCTTCACCTGCCTACCCCTGCCAGCTGACTGTTAGGCTTAGTCACTGAAAGAGCCCCTGGGGATACTTAAGTTGCATGAGGTAGGTTCTCAATGAGTCACCAGGTAGTGGTATGGCATTCACCATATTGATATAAGTTCAAACTCAGCTCTGAGGCCACTCAGCAAATGTCCCAGGGTTGACCAAGTCTAGTTACCATCTGCTGGGTGCTCACACACCTTTGTGGTGGGGAGAGCAGGGACTCATTAGGGTGAGGCCAGTGGAGTTTGTCAGGCCCGAACAAAGAGATTTGGTGATGTGAAGGGAGGCCGCTACACCAGTTGGGCTGGGAGGAAAAAATGGCTCCTGTCCCAGAACCACACTACTCAGTCTGTCCCAGATTCTGCCCAGAATTAGGCAGTGCAGAGACACCAGGAGTTGAGTGGGTGGGGCCACCAGAAGTTGGGAGAATGGGGTTAGTGGATCTCCCATGAGAGGGAGGCAAGTAGAGGAAATGGACCCTGCCCCAAAGCCACACAGTCAGTCACTAACACCTTCTAAGTCTGCCCAGACCTCTACACTCCTGCCCAGGCAGCTATCTCCTCAGCAGGGCACAGGCTCCACAGGGTGGGGCTATTGCATTCCCCCAGCCTGATGCTGCATGGAGGGGTGTGTTCCACCCAAAATAGATGGCATAAGGTGTGGGAGAGGGACTCAGCACAGGGATTCTGGTGGCTGCCCCTTCAGCTCTCTCCAAAGCCACAAACCCAGTCTCTCCTCTCCTCTCACAAAGCCACAAATCCAAGTCTCTCCTCTCACAGCCGCCCTCTCTCTATCAGAATCCACGGTGAGTGGCTGTGAATGAGATTTTGTGCATTGGTTCTTTAAGAGAGCACCTGTCTAGCAGACTCCTGTCTCTCCCCGGTGAACAGAATCCCTGCTGATTTTCACAGCTGGATGTTATGAGGGCCCCCTTTTCTAGTTCTGATGCTCAGGCTGGATGCCAAGTGTAGATTTGAGACCCCCCACTTCTCAGTGGGAACATTTGTAGCTTATACATCCCTCTAGAATTTAAGCTGCCACCTGTGGAAGCGGGGAAGCCCCGTTAGCATCCCCACTCTTCCTAGCAGTCTCAATGTGGCTTCTTCTGTAAATCCTTAGTTATAAGACTTCTCTTCAGCTAGTCTTCAGCTGGTTATTCAGGTTGCTTGCTCTATAATTCAGTTGTGATTCCAGTTTGATCCTGGGAGGCGGTGAGTGTAACATGCACTTACCCCAGCACCATCTTGGATCCTGTGTATTGTATCTTCTTATAACTTGCCTGCCAATCGCAATGATCTCAAAATAGAAAGTTAAAAAAATATATTTTTGACTAAAAATGTGAATCAATTAAATAATTAGAAGTAAGGTACTTGGGAAAAGCTAATACTGTATTGTTCCTGAATTTATATATTTTGGTGCTTCTCTGATTATTTTTTCTTAAGTTAGATTTGTAGAAATATAATTATTGAATCAAAGAGTATACTTTTTTAAAAGAAATCTTTCATCTATCTCTGCTAACTTCTCAGCCTTGTTTTATTTTTTAATATTTTAAAAATTGTTTTTTGAGAGAGAGAAAGGGAGAGGGAGAGAAAGAGAAACATTGATGGAGAGTGGAACGTTCAACTGGCTGCCTCCCACATCTGCCACCAGAGACTGAGCCCTTAACCTGGGCATGTGCTCTGAGAATAAAACCAGCAACCCTCTGGTGCACAGGACAATGCCGAACCAACTGAGCCACACAGCGAGGGCACAGAGTGTCATTTTTGAGCCTTCTAATATATATTATCAAATTGTTTCCAGAAAATTTGCACAATGTATGCAACCACCAGAGTTTGTTTTATGGTGTCCACAGCAGTATTGTCTTTTTCAATGTTAAAAACAAGAACAAAACTCTTGTCCGGCCACTGTGGCTCTGTGGTTGAGCATAGACCCATGAACCAGGAGGTCACGGTTTGATTCCCTGTCAGGGCACATGCCTGGGTTTCAGGCTCGATTCCCAGTAGGGGGCATATAGGAAGCAGCCAATTGATGATTCTCTCTCATCATTGATGTTTCTCTCTCTTTCTCCTTCTCCCTTACAGTTTCTATGAAATAAAAAAATATATATATTTAAAAAAAGAACAAAACTCCCTTACTCATTACTCATTGCTAATTACATATGCACTAGATAATACCTCATTATTTTAAGTCCCACCCCATTGATTACGAGTGAGGTTGATCATTTTTTCACATACTTATGGCTTATTGGTCATTTGCCTTAATATTTAGTTCATATTTTTATTGGGGTCTTACATTTTTTACTGATTTGTAGAGTTTTTTTAAATCATAAGAATATTAACCCTTTTGTCATTTTGTTGATAATACTCATTTTTAGATTTTTTTGCCTTTTATCTTTAAGTGTGGCATTTTTGATAGCATGTATATATAAAATACATACATAGATTATGCAGTTTAATATACCCATATTTTTTTATTGCTGATCTTAGATGTGCCTCCACCATCCCAATAGCAGTAATTATTGGCATATATTTACTTCTTTTTCCTAGGGTTTAATTTTAAATAAAAATTCTATTTCATGACTAATCTGTTCCTTCTCCCTTGGGTGTGATGTTCCCTTTATCATCTTCTCAATTCTTAAATATCTTTGAGATTTCTTTCTGTGCTTTCTTGGTCTGCTCCATTGATCTGCTTGCAAATTCTTCCACCATAAAACACTTAATCACTGGAACTTTAGAATACACTTTAACATTTGGCAGAACAGGTGCCCTGCTTTTAAAAAATGCTTCCAACCTTTCTCACTTGTTTATTTTTAGTTAAAGTTTAGAGTTATTTTATAATATTTGTTTCATTAAAAAATGTCATCAGTATATTGAGAGTAATTGTTTTATTTATTTACTAGAGGCCTGGTGCATGAAATTAGTGCACAGGGATGGGAGGGGCCCCCTCAGCCCAGCCCTCACCCTCTTCAATCTGGGACCCCTCGGGGGATGTCCAACTGCCGGATGTCCCTGGGATCAGACCTAAACCAGCAGTCGGACATCCCTCTCATGATCCGGGACCTCTGGCTCCTAACTGCTCACCTGCCTTCGAGCCTGATCATCCTTAACTACCTCTGCCTGATGGCCTGATCACCCCAACTGTCCTCCCCTGCCAGCCTGGTCACTCCCAACTGCCCCCTGTTGTCGGCCTGGTTGCCCCTAACTGCCCCGCCCCTGCCCCACCGGCCTGGTTGCCTCCAACTGCCCCCCTGCTGGCCTTGTTGCCTCATGCAGCCTGCTGGTTGGTCATTACTGTTACTGTGACGGCATCCCGTCCTGGACAATTTGCATATTCTTCTATTATTAGTATAGATTTATTGGACTCTGTAGCAACTTCACAATATATTTGCAGTTTTTCTCCATTTATTAAAATACTAGAGGACTGGTGCATGAAAATTCATGCACTGGAGGGGGTCCCTCAGCCCAGCCTGCCCCCTTTCACAGTCCGGGAGCCCTCAGGGGCGAGAGGTGACCCGGCGATCAGGGGAAGGTGACACTGCATCACACCTTTGCTGCTGCCACTGCTGGGAATGCAAGCCTTGGCCGGCCCTGATTACCTGAGCCTCGGGAGGCAGCCAACATCTGAGGCTTGCCTGCACCTCTGGCCAGCCCTGAGCAGCTGTGGGGATGAGAGGATTGGGCACCACCATCTTGTGGCTGTGGACGCAATCATCTTGAGGGCGCGACAGTCAATTAGCATATTCCCTCCTTATTGGCTGTGGGTGCTGCCATCTTTGAGGGCAGGACAGTCAATTAACATATTCCCTCTTTATTAGATAAGACTAGAGGCCCGGTGCACAAAAATTTGTGCACTCCAGGGTGTCCCTCAACCCGGCCTGTGCCCTCTCGCAGTCTGGGACCCTGCTGGGGTCCAGCCCCAGCGGTCCAGGGGTTCCCAAAGGTGTGGACAGAGTCAGCGAAGAATGTTTTACACGGAGACAGTGTTCAGAACTCTCTAGCTTTCCTTAGTGTCCACTTGCCAGTGGAGAGCAGGGCCTAAGCTGCAGTCGGACATCCTTAGCGCTACTGAGGAGGCTGGAGAGGCTCCCACCACCATCGCTGTACTGGCAGCCGTCAGCCTTGCTTGTGGCTGAGCAGAGCTCCTCCTGTGGGAGAGCACTGACCACCAGGGGGCAGCTCCTGCATTGAGCATCTGCCCCCTGGTGGTCAGTGTGTGTCATAGTGACCAGTCATTCCCAGTCTTTCTGCTGTTAGGGTCAATTTGCATGTTACCTTTTTATTATATAGGATAGAGGCCTGGTGCATGGGTGGGGGCCGGCTGGTTTGTCTTGAAGGGTGTCTGGATCAGGGTGGGGGTCCTGCTGGGGTCCCTGGCCAGCCTGGGTGAAGGGCTGATGGCTGTTTGCAGGCTGGCCATGGCCCCAGCCACCCAAGCTCCCAGTGGAGGCTGGCTGGAAGCAGGTATCTGGGATTTATTTATCTTCTATAATTGAAACTTTGTTGCCTTGAGCGGAGGCTACAGCCGGCCAGGGCAGGCGGGAAGCTTGGCTTCCTCCATCGCCGGGGCAACCAAGCCTCCTGCTTGCTCCAGTTCCATGGCTGCTGGCCACTAGCCACCATCTTGGTTGGGTTAATTTGCATATAGTTGCTCTGATTGGTTGGTGGGCATGGCTTGGAGCATAGCGGAGGTGCGGTCAATTTGCATGTTTCTCTTTTATTAGATTAGATTACTTTATATATTTCAGTAAGCTTTCCTGTTGATTGCACATTCATTGTAATAGTCATTCATAGTTATTTAACACTTAAAAAATCTATTATAAAGTTACTTTCATATTCTATTTTAGTAGTTATTGGTGGTGATGTTTATTTATCTGGTGCTTGACAATCTTATTGATTTATACAGTTTTTCCTCCAAGTCCTCCTGTGTTGTCTTGGTCTATAACCATATTGTTTGTGAATAACTTGATGCTGCATTTTTCTTCCCTGGAGTCCTTCCACTTCTCACTGTCCAGCCAGAACTTTCCAATCAGAGTTCATCAGTATTGGTGGTAGCTGCTTCTTTTTATGGGTTTCATTTCAAAGGCAATAAAGCTGCATAGTGATAAATTAAATATTATTATGGCTTAAGGTCAGCATTTACCATTCAAGAATAAAGCAGTCCCTCCTTATCCATAGTTTTGATTTCTGGGTTTCAGTTATTGTGGTGAAAGGTGGTCCAAATATATTAAGTGGAAGATTCCAGAAAGAAACAATTTATAAATTTTAAATTGGACATTGTTCTGAGTGATGCATCGCAATCTGTCCCAGCTGGGACATGAATCATCCCTTTGTCCAGCATGTACACATTGTATACACGCCCACCTACTAGTCACTGAGCCATCTGGGTTATCAGACTGTCCTGGTATCACAGTGCTTATGTTCGGGTAACTCTTATTTTACTTAATTATGACCCCAAAGTGTAAAAGTTGTGATGCTGGCATTTCAGATATGCCAAAGAGAAGCCATTGAGTGCTTCCTTTAAGTGAAAATGTATGTGTTTATGGATAGGAAAACCATAGGGTATATAGGGTTCACTACTACTCATGGCTTCAGGCACCCACCGAGACTCTCGGAATGTATCCCCCATGGGTAAGGGAGGACTACTACATAACATTCAATTTTTAAAATTATAAGGTAGTCATCTCTGTATTCAGTTTTATCAAATGTCTTTTCAGTATCTGTTAACACCACCATTCTATAATACATTTCATAGGGATGTCAGTAGATTTCTTAGTATTTAATCTTCCTTGAATTTCTCAGATGAAATCACCTCCATCAAGACAGATTATTTTATTACACTATCCTATTTGATTCATTAGCATTTCTACTAGTAGCTACATAATTTGCAGGGCCCGGTGTAAAGGAAACATGTGGGGCCTCTGTCAAAAGCATGAAGAATTTAATGTGGTGACAGAGTGAGACCCTGCACAGTGTCCTGTGCCCGCTCATCCCACCCTGAGTCTCGCTTTTATGTTTGTACGTGAAATTGAAATTGCCCCATAGTTGCCTTTTTGTGCTCTCTTGGTCAAGTTTTGATACTTGAGAAGATTTATGTTCATTCTAGAAGAGGAATAGGGTAGCTTATCGTATTTTTGCCTTCCAGTAGCATTCATTAGTATGGAGTTTAGTTGTTCCTTGAAATGTGAAGGGGACACATAGACCCTTGGCTATGGGGTATTGAGGAGTTACTTCGAATATTAAGAAAAAAATTCAAGGTTTTCTAATTTTCTAAAGCCAACTTTAATCATTTGCCCCTTTTTTTCAGAAAATTGATCCACTTTATCTGGATACTTGAAATTTCAATGTGAGATTTATGATAATTTTTGTAATTTCCTTTCCTTTGCTACATTTCATTTCACATAACTAATTATTTGTCTATCTTTCTCTTTTCTTGATTGCACTTCCAGAGACTTTTCTATTTTATAGTGATGTTCACCCACTCCCTCCGCCTCTGCCCACACAAACAGCCAATCTGAGGAAGGTTTATTAATTGCTTCCTCATAAGATGGGGGCTTTGTCTGCCTGTTTGTGTTGTTTGCTGCATTGAGTTCCGCTTTTACTTCTATTGTTGCCATTGGCTTGTTCTACTTAGGCTTTTTTTTCCTGCTAACTCCTAATGCTCTCTCTCTCTCTCTCTCTCTCTCTCTCTCTATATATATATATATATATATATATATCCTATCTAATAATAGACAAACATGGTAATTGACCGTACCTTCGTTACGCTTCCCATTGGCTAATTCAGGGCGATATGCAAATTAACTGCCAACAAAGATGGCGGTTAATTTGCATATGTAGGCACAATGCTGGGAGGCAAAAGGGGAAGGACGGAAGAAGCCGCCTGCTGCTGATGGTGATCGGAAACCCAGGTGGCAGGCAAGAGCCGGGTGGCAGGGCAAAGGTGGCCCTGGGGGCCACCTTTGCCCCCCCCCCAGGCCCCGGAACCGAAAAACTGGGGCCGCCTTTGCCCGCACCCCGGCTGGTGATCGGAGAAACCGGGCGGGGCAGGGAAGAGGCAGCTGCCTCTTCCCTGCCCCCCACCCCCCCTCCCCAGCTGGTGTTTGGAGAAGTACCTGTATTTTTTTTTTTCAAAGTACCTGTATTTTTAATAATTTCTTGACATGGTAAAAGAATTTTACATTATGATCCAAGGGTGGTGGGGTGAGGAGAAGGAGCAGCAGAATAATCCAACAAAGAAAAAGGGAAACAGAAATGCATGGTGGAAGGGATTTGAAGGGTGGGTAAGGGCATTGCCCAACTAAAATGCAATTGGTTTGTTACTGAGTACTACTCATGGGAAGACAGCATCCTGACTCCTTCTCTATACAGCATATTGGGAGTAAAAATGATGCATCCAGGTGGAAATATGATTAGGGGTTGGAAGGCAGAAAGGGAAAGAAAAAGTCAGAAATAGACACTGAGAGAGTCACTGGCTGGCTGGCTGCAAATACTGACTCTCCAGTAGTGATAGAATAAAAAAAGTGGGGGATATCTCTGGAAGATTCAAGAGATAGGGGACAACTCTTCTATGGTTTTGACTTGCCCAGCAGATTTCCACATACACACGTGTACACGCCTATGTTTGCATGCACACACATATACACATAACTGACTGCCCTCCCTGGAAGCACAGAAGAAGAAGAAGCCGCCAGAAGAAGAAGCCGCCCACCTTTGGTCCAGGCGCCAGCGCCTGTGGCTGGCTGCAGCCCAGGAGACGGACAAGCCACCCACCCAAGGTCCCAGGCTGCAGCCACCCGGAGAAGCTGCCAGCCCTGTGGTCCAGGGCGCCAGCGCCTGTGGCCAGGGAAATAGGTTCCCTCTTCTCCTACTGCAGTCATTACTTCAATATTCCCCTTCTGAATTTCTCTCCTGTGCTGCAACCCAACTCCACTTTTCATCAGAAGGATATGGAACAGAGAGAGCAGTGTTAAAAGCTTACATTTTTAAGCCGGTAAGGTTGGTACTTAAACATATAAATGAAAAACTAGAGTCCTTAAGATAACAAAGGCTACAAAGGACAGGGACAGCGCATGACCTATTATATCCAGCAATCCATATGGGGACTGAAAACTTTGCAATGATGACAATTAGTGAAGATATGAATCAACTAAAATAGTTGACAGGGACAATTCTTCCATCTTTGAAAATATCTACATCAAATCTGTTTAAATAGATTTTCATCTGCATAATATAACACATTCTGACAAGATCACCACCACCACCAATGTGGTCAGTGTTGTGCCGATAAATGTTTAATAACTGAGGGACCCCCGCCCCCCGAGTGCACAAATTTTTGTGCACTGGGCTACTAGTATGTGTGTGTGTGTGTGTGTGTGTGTGTGTGTGTGTATATATATGATTATAAACTTCCTTTTGCTTCTACTTTGGGCCACATTCTATGTTCTTTGAAGTTCAGTGTTTTTTGTTGTTGTTAATCCTCACCTGAGGATATTTTTTCATGGATATTTTTTAGAAAGTGGAAGGAAGTGGGAGAGACAGAGAGAGGGAAACATTGACGTGAGAGAGACACATCCATTGGTTGCCTCCTGCATGCACCCCGACCAGGGCCAGGGACCAAGCCTGCAACCAAGGTACATGCCCTAGACTCGAACCGAACCCGGGATCCTTCAGTCCATGGGCCAACACTCCATCCACTGAGCCAAACCGGCTGAAGTTTAGTGTCTTTATTTTTGTTGTTTTTCCACCAAGAATTTATTATGGTAAATGTGATTTCTATGATTCAAGTTAATTAAGAGCTCCCCCTCTTTCTTGTTATTTTCATGGGGCTAAATTTCATTTGTTTATTTAAACTTTTTCATCAACTTCTAACTTGCTGTGCTGCTATGGACATAATTCCACTCTTTTAGGTTTCTGTGCCTTCTGTTATAAATGTCCCAGGATGCCGGATTAGCGGGAGCATTCTCTGTACAGCACAGTCTAAATTCTACCCACAATCTTATTGCTTATACATCTCAGTCCTAGGTCCTTTATTTTTCACTACTTGGCTTGTTGAAGGTTAAAAGATGTATGTTAAAAATCTGTAGCCACGATTCCCCCCTCATTGCTCTGCCTCTGTTGTGCTGTGTCTGAAGGCGAAGCCTTGTTGAGTGTGACACAGTCACCCTTCTGCAGTGGCTTCTCTAAGGCACGCGTCCTTTGCTGAATTCAGAACACTCCCCCTCTGTGACGCATTCACTGGTCCCGGTTTAGTTCTTCATTGTCCACCTCCATGCTATTCCTTATAGACCCTGAGGGCAGGGCCACCTGACCGCTCACCCCCTTCTGCCTGTGTCAGGCATAGCCCCGGGCACATGCCAGACCTCAGTCGCCATGCAGTCAGGGACGGATGACAAATGACTCTCTTTGACATGTGAAATAGTTGTTGTTTTTTTTACCTAGATCCTATGTTGCCTGGAAATAGTTCGATCATTCCTGTTCCTTCTTCCCTCTCCCTCCCCTGGCTCCTGGTAGAAAAGTGAGGTCCCGCCCTAACTGGTTTGGCTCAGGGAATAGAGTGTCGGCCTGCGGACTGAAGGGTCCCAGGTTTGATTCTGGGCATGTACCTTGGTTGCGGGCACATCCCCAGTGGGAGTGGGGGGTGTGTAGGAGGCAGCTGATCGATGTTTCTCTCTCATCATCGATGTTTCTAACTCTCTATCCCACTCCCTTCCTCTCTGTAAAAAAATCAATAAAATATATTTAAAAAAAAAAGAGTGAGGTCCCTGGCTGTCCCTTGCTCCTGCTCCTGTAGCTGCCCCTCCTGGCCTGTTTGCCCCACTGTGTATCTGGTCCCTGTATGTAGAGGGCACAGCACAAGGGGTGCCAGGCATGGAGCAGGTGTCCAGGCCAGAAATCCAGGTGCCAGCTGAGCTGCCTTGAGGACACTTTCATCTCTTCTGGGCCTCTGGCTTCTCTGCCCTGAGATTGTCAGAGGATGTGCATGAGCCACTGACCTGAACGGAACGGACACTCCCGGGCTGCCTCCCAGGACCGCTCCTTAGGGGAGCAGCAATGAGCGCCGCCGGCCAGAGGCGCTAACTGACCTGTGGGCGGCCCGCTGGCTGCTGGTGCTGGTGCTGCGCTGGGCCCAGGTGGGACATAGCCCTGTGCTAGCCTCGGGGCGACCAACCTGGAGAACCGAGAGTCTCCAGCACATTAGCTTGTCAGGGCCCCTGCCCTCCACGCGGGCGCAACGTGGGAGCGGTGGCTCTCTGCAGTTTATTGGGGAATGGCGGTAAGAGGTTCGTCCTGAGGCAGACAGTGCATCGTGGGAGCTGGAGTTATTACCCTCCATTAACACAGGCCTCACCCGGGAAGCTCCGAGGCCTCTGGTCTCGCCTAAGGTTCCCTACCAGCATCTGCACCATGACTGTGACCTCGCTGGTGCTCCCAGGGACACCTGACCTACAACCCACTGTCGTGAAGGGAGGAACACGGGCTTTGGATCCAAATATGGCTGTTCAACCTGAGCAAATTCCTTGTGATCCTGAAGGTTGAGGTCCTTGATTATCGATTAGAGAGAGAAAACCCAATGAGTCTGTTGTGAGGACCAGAAGGATCAAGTGGAGAGAACGCGCATAAAGTAAAGGCTTAACACCAGTGAAGGGACCTGAGATGACACCTGGCGCTCAC
>NW_005871254.1:1895862-1952989 GCF_000147115.1 Myotis lucifugus
TATATAGATAGATATAGATATGGCGACCACACCCGTCTGTGGATATAGATATAGATATAGATACAGATACAGATACAGATACAGATACGGAGCTCGAGTTAACCATTGTGGTGGAATTCTAGGGGCGATCAGGCAGGCAGGCAAGCGGTTAGGAGCCAGCAGTCCTGGATTGCGAGAGGGATGTCCGACTGCTGGTTTAGGCCCACTAAACCGTCAATTGAACATCCCCCAAGGGGTCCCAGATTGCGAGAGGGTGCAGGCCAGGCTGAGGGACCCACCCCCCCGTGCACGAATTTCATGCACCAGGCTTCTAATATATATAGATAGATATAGATATAGATATAGATGATATAGATATAGATATAGATATAGATATAGATATAGATATAGATATAGATATCTGGGGCATCAGAGAAGGAAGATGGGTCAAAACAGATGAAGAGACCTGAGGCCCTTTTCCAGGCCCCCGGTCAAGCCCCGAGAGGAAGGGTGTTCTAACACCAGCCTACCCTGCCCGACCACCCCCTCCTGGATTCCCGAGCCCTGACACTGGCAAGGAGACCTCCCCTATCCCCCAAGCTCTGCCTCTGTCTGGTCTGTCTGAGGTCAGGCTAGGGGCCGGCCTGAGGAGGGACCTCTTCCAGGCCTTTTGGATGCAGGACCATCGCTGAGGGGGAGAAAGTCCCTCGGTTTTATGAGCCAGTGGCTGAATTCAGTGTCCTCTCCCACTCGCCACCCACATAGCAACCTCCCCTCCGTGTCTGCCCACATCTAGGAGGTTCTGGTGTGTCCAACCTGCTCCAAGCCAAGCACCTCAGCAGCAAGAAGCCACTGTGTGTTCCATTTCCAGCTGCTTATTTCTCTCCCTGCGCCCCTCCTTCCACAAGCACTGCCTTCAGCTCCGGGACCTGACCCTCTCCTTCCACAGGCACTGCCTTCAGCTCTGGGGCCTGGCGGATGGAGGCTGCGCCCCGCAGCAGCGGCTTGCTCTCGGCCCTGAGCCACGGGACCCACCAGGCCCACCCAGAGGCCACGCCGTCCAGACTCAGCTTTGTAAAGGGCTCCTGGCTGTGCAGCCCCAGCAAATGTTGGCTCTCAATCCCTCTAAAGTAAGAGGAACACTCTCTCCCTTCCCTGGGGTGCCCTGAGAGTGAATTATTTACTATTCGTAAAGCACTTTGTAGGTTCGGGATCATTACGCAGGGACCGCAGGGATCAGAGCAGCCCTGGATGCCTGAGAGGGTGGTTGTTACTATTAAGCATTTATATAGCACTTTACGTCTGCCAAGTGCTTCCCAATCGCTTATTAGTTAATTCTCCAGCACTCCCCGTGTCAGCGGACTCATCGCCATGCGCTCCCACCCGTAGGTGTGGTCAGAGGAGGCTGGCGGTGACCTTGCCCAGGATCACCGGGCACAGGGGCTCTGCCGGCGACCCATGAGCGAAGCACAGTTTTTTTTTCTTACCACCTCGCCGCTGACCCGCCCCAGTCCACAGCGAGGCCCCAGCCAAGGGCTGCAGTGGACTGTGACCTCGCTGGTGCTCCCAGGGACACCCGACCTACAACCCACTGTGACGTGAAGGGAGGAACAGGGGCTTTAGATCCAAATATGACTGTGCAACCTACATGAAGTATGACCTGAGCAAATTCCTTGTGATCCTGAAGGTTGAGGTCCTTGATTATCGATTAGAGACAGAAAACCCGATGAGTCTGTTGTGAGGATCAGAAGGATCAAGTGGAGAGAACGCGCATAAAGTAAAGGCTTAACACTTGTGAGCTCCAAGCCTCTAACTACTGTCCTGGCACGACCAGCTTCAGCTTCAGAGATGGCACAGGACGGCCGACTTCCGCTTTAGAGATGACACAGGCATGCCCGTGGGAGCATGGCAAAGGGATACTTTGGCTCGAGGAGACCCGCCAGGCGGGCTGGAGTGGCTCGGTGGGATGAACATGGTCCTGTGCACTGAAAGGTTGCCGGTTTGATTCCTGGTTGGGGCACATACAGAAGGCAACCAACTAATTGATGTTTCTTTCTCTCTCTCTCTCTCCTCGTTCCTCTCTCTAAGCATGTCCCTGGGTGAGGATTAAAAATAAAACCCACTGGGACTCTATATAGTTTTTGCCTTCAGCTTAGGAGCCTAGAAGTAGAAAGATAAGGAAAAGGAAAAAGATGAACCTACAGCTATTTTCAATATACATAATAAGTCATGCTAGTTAGAATCCACACTGCACTTCAATTACTTTTTTTTCATTAATTAACAAATATTTATTAAGCACTTACGGTGAACCAGTCACAGTTCCAGGAGTGAAGGACTTGGCAGTGAGAGAGACAAAGACCAGAGATGCTTACCAGGCAATGGGTAGGGGCAGGCATGTATTAGAAGGAGAGCATGGCATGTGCCAATGCCCTGGGGAAGGGAATACTTGGGAATGCCCGAGAAACTGAGAGTAAGGGAGAAGATGGTGAGGACATGAGCTGGGTGATGACAGCAGGATCTGCTCACACAGAGCCCTGAACCCAAGTGAGGGGCTGGATTTTATTCCCCTTAGAACACTCCTGAAGGCCGTAAGTAAGGGGTGGAGTCATCCTGCAGGTTGCAGTGTACACCATCATTCGTTCATCAGGCAAGCACCTGATGGATGGCCCAGCCCTGTGAGGCTGTTGATCTCTCAACTCCAAGAAGCCCATGGTGTGCTTTCTTAGTGATGCAGACTGACCCAAGGTGCATGTGCTGAAATCCCATCCTCAGTGTGATGGTATCAGGAGGTGGGCCTGTCACGAGGGTGGAGCCCTCATAAATGGGATTAGTGGCCTTCTGCAAGAGATGCTGGAGAGCTGCCTCGCCTTCTGCCTGTGTGGACACAGAGAGAACGCGATTGTCCAAGAACCGGGATGCGGGCTTCAGTAGACACAAAATCTGCCAGCACTTTTGTCTTAGATTTCCCAGCGTCTAGAACTATAGGAAACAGCACTATTTATAAACCTCCCAGGCTGAACAGACTGAGCCATGTAGAGCATGACTGAAACACAGAGCCCAGTGAAGAAAACCTGATGTCCTTTGTCACCGAGCAATCCCATTGCTTCAGGACGGCCTTTGCAATGCCCTCGTACCCACAGCGGTCTGTGACTTCCCATACAACCCACCGGGCTCAGCGGGATGAAGCAGCTCCCAGGGCTCCAGTTCCTCAGCACAGGTGTTAGGGCTGACTCTGCATCGCACCCCGACAGGCTCCTCCGCCCTGAGCTCAGCTGTCCTCCCTGCCTCCCCAGGTGAGATTTGCCCACACACTGGCCAAGGAGGGCTAGCTCATCGTCTTCCTTTTCCTGGCCATCTGGGGAAACCATGCCGCTTACCAAAGAACTCCCTCATCCCAGCCAGACACGGGGGTCCCCGAGCCCCGCCTGGGTTGCTGACATGGACTGCATATAGCACAGTCTGCTTGGGAGTCGTGGATCTTCCTAGGGTGCCCGGGCCTGCTGGGAGCGTGCTGGAGAAACAAGACTTCGGTGCCTCAGAAATGGCTCTCATGGAGGTGCAAACGCTCTGCTGGGAAAACCTTAACCTCTGGTCGCTCAAGAGAACGCTGCAATCACCAGGCAGCCGCCCTCAATACATTTTTGGACACATCATTCCGACTGTGTGGCTAGGAGTCTGTGCCGGCTTAACGGTGCGTCCCCCGAAACCTCAGCACTGGGGAACCCATTGTTGAAAAGCTTCTGAGAAAAATGGGGCTGAGGCCTGAGGTCATAAATGAACCCACAAAGCACTTAAGCATATATTCTCTTTGCATTCGACACAATTCACAAAGGCCACATACTAACTAAAGACAAAAGCATTGGCCTCTTACACATCATAAATTTGTAATGACAGGAAGTTTACAATTAATTTCCATTAACCATCCTTTCCTCTCTAGAAACTATGATATCTCTTCCTCACAATTTCGGAAGTTGCTTGTAAATTCTCTTGGCTTGCATTCAGAGCACATGTTTAAAGGGGATAATGTTTGAGAAGTGTTTTCATATCTACTAACTCTTCATGCCCTGGGCTGCCCACCTGTGTGGGACAGAGTTCTTACCAGCAGACAACAAAATCCATACCAGTTAGTTTAATCAGAAAGTGGATTTAAAAATCATGTTCGTTTGCTTACAGGATCTCCCGGGAAACCGGGAAATAAACTTGGCTGCCACACAGCCAGGAAAATTGCCCAGGCGCACACAGGACTATTCTAGCAAAATGCCACTGCTGCCGCCACCCGCTGCTTGGCACTCAGGACGCCAGGCACTCAGAATGCCAGCCCAGCAGCCAGGAGCGCCAGTGGCGTCTGCAAAGAAGCTTTCTGGAAGACATCATGCCCGGTCATGTGGCCGGAGCCTCTTGTCCACTTCATTTTCCAGGTTTTGAGTCAGAGTGTCAGTGTGGCAGGTGCTAGGTCTATGTGGAACTCTCTGGAAAGGGGGCGTCCAGCCCCGTCTCTACAGCGTAGGCGGTCTGGTAAGAAGGGAGCGGCCCACGGGCCAGCTCACAGGGTGTGCGCCACCGAGGCGCCAAGGCTTCCGGCAGAGAGCAGATATTAGCCAGAACACCATGTCGTTACTCAGCTCTGACTTTTCAAATTAAATGCTTTCGACTCTTTAACAGGACAATAGTCTTCAGAACCAGGTTTTGTAGAGAGAGGAAGCTTCTATAAGTTCTCACTGCCACCATTACAATGTTAGCCGCCAGGCTCAGCCAACATGAACATGAAGGTTACAAAACACAAGGATAGAGAAACTCAGAGATGATATAATCATAGACTCTGCTGAGGTTTCGGCCTCAGAGGACAAGGAGGTGAAAAGCTCACCGTCCACCCTGCTGGGCTGCAGCAGGAGAGAGGAAGAGGCAGGACAAACTGCAAACGCAGCCTTTACCTGCCCCTCTTGGGGATACACTTGATGGGAGCAGCGGTGCTTAGAAACATTTCTCAGCCCCCAAATCTCAGCAATGCCCAGCTCACTCCCCTGCACATATCCATGGAGGCTCTGGGCCGGGAGGGAAGAGAAGGGCCAATTCATAACCACAGTTTACCTGCGGTGGGAGCGACCCTG
Source organism: Myotis lucifugus (assembly GCF_000147115.1). Lineage (NCBI taxonomy): Eukaryota > Metazoa > Chordata > Mammalia > Chiroptera > Vespertilionidae > Myotis > Myotis lucifugus. Next base: position 1,900,950 of record NW_005871254.1, read on the forward strand.
GGCCACTGGCTGAGAGGCACCTGGGTGGATGCGCGGGAGGAAGGGTGTCTGGCCAGGGGTGCCACACAGTCATTCAGAGACCCCTGCTCTTCCGTTTAGTGGCTTTGTGCCCCCTTAGCTCTGAGTCCCTGCTGTATCCTCTCTATTGACCAGCCAAACAAGCCAGTAAAAGGAAAGCCCACAGAGGTTTTCGGGGCCTGGCTGGCAGGCGGCATGCACCACTCCCACCCGCACCTTAGCCAGAGCTCGATCCTATGCCCCACCCACCCTATCGCATGGGAGGCTGGACAGCGCAGTCTGGCTGTGCACCCGGGAGGGAAGGAAGCACAGAGGGTTTCTGTCCCAGGCCAGGGACGCAGAAGCGTTGTGTTCCTTGGTGACAAGACACAGGTTCTGAGGGACACAAGGTTGGAGTGTTCTAGGAGTCGTCATAGGCAGGGACTCCGTGGGCAAGTGGAAATGGTGGATCCAGAGACCTTGGGGCCAAATGGAGTGAATAGCCCCCAGTGGACAGCAACCCAGGTCATGACCTGATCAGCCAGGCATGGCAGAGGTCAGTGAGGACTCAGCTGAGGTCCCAGGGCGCCTTTTTCCTGCTCCATGAGGCCATGGGAGCCCGCCACATTCCCAGATTTCATCTTTGTCTGAGGGCATGGTCTGCTCTCTTTCACATCTTCTCCCCCACCGTCTTTTGTTCTCCTTCCTTTAGGACAGGATTAGGGCACGGAGGGATGGCTCAGGAAAAAGGCAAAGCCTTTTACATAAGTGACCTGGCTTCTCTGGCTGGTGTTGCATCTCTGTTGGTGCGTTTGGTGTGATCGGTGTCCACACCTTGGTGTGTGTGAGGTCTTCGGGGACCCTTCTGCAGGGCCTCTCCTGAGATGGGAAACCGAACTTCAGCACCATCTCCTTCAGCTCCCAGTGGCCTCCTTCTGCTGGATCCCATCAAGCTCTTGGATGGCGCATCAAGAAGATAGCTCAAGTCTTCTGGGGCAGTGCTTGGCACACAGGTAACTCATATTCTTGCTATTCAGATTCCAAGGGTGTGACCTCTTGTAATCACCCTCTCCTTGGCCATATCACCCTTTTCTTGGCCATATCTTTTTTCCATTCCATTTTCTTGGCTCATGTAGGTATAGGGCAGATGAATAATTCTAACTACATGTCCAATCAGGGACTGAGGAGCAAATTTCTCCTTTTTGTAGGCATTCCTCTCTTTCTTGGATTAGGGGGTGAGGAGTGAACCTTCCCCCCAAGATAGGGGGATTCCTCCTGAAGCCAATGACACATTTCTTCCTTCTCCCTAGCCATGGTCTTCTGCTTCTATAGAATTTAATGGGGTGAAGGTGGGAAAGTGGCAGGAGTGAGGGTGTGTGCATTAGTCAGGTTCTCCAGAGAAACATAACCAATGGGATGTATATTTATTTATTACTAGAGGCCTGGTGCACAAAATTTGTGTAAGGGAGGGTGTCCCTCAGCCCAGTCTGCACCCTCTCCAATCTGGGATTCTTCTGGGGATGTCCGACTGGCAGTCAGACATCCCTCTCACAATCCGGGACTGCTGGCTCCTAACTGCTTGCCTGCCTGCCAGCCTGACCACCCCCTAACCACTCCCCTGTTGGCCTGATTGATGCCTAACTTCTCCCTGCTGCCCCGATCGCCCCCAACAGCCCTCCCCTGCCGGCCTGATCACCCCCAACTGCCCTCCCTTGCTGGCCTGGTTGCTTCCAACTACCTCCCCTGCCAGCCTGATGGCCCCCAACTGCCCTCCCTTGCAGGCCTGGTAACCCTTGTGGAAGCCGCACAGAGCAGCAGCCAGTACCCACCCCCTGGTGGGGCTGAGGGGACTCTGGCAGAAGCTGCGTGGAGCAGCAGCTGGGACCCGCTCCCCGGCTGGGCTGAGGGAACTCCAGTGGCAGGCGCACGGAGCAACAGCCAGGACCTGCCCCCTGGTGGGCCTGAGAAAACTCCAGCAGCAGGTGTGCAGAGTGGCCGGCCCCAGGGGTGGGGCCGGTCACTGTGCAGCCTGCCGCTGGGCCCCGCCCTTGGCACAGCCGTGGAAACCCTGGCAGCAGGCGTGCACAGCGGTTTCCAGGCCTCCTGACCCCTCACCCCTCGTGGGACCATGGGAACCGCCGTGGCAGGCACACGAAGCAGCAGCCGGGACCCACCCCCCCAGCGCGGCTGAGGGAACTCCAGCGGCAGGCACGCGAGCGGTCAACCCCACTCTGGCTGTGCGTGCCGCCATCTTGTGACGGCGTTATGGTGTGAGGGTCAATTTGCATATTACCTCTTTATTATATAGGTAAGAGATTGGTTCATATGATTATGGAAGCTGGCAAGTCCAAACTTTGAAGGGGTGGCTGGCCGACTAGAGACCCAGGGGAGTGCTGATGCTGCAGATCAAGTCTGGAGGTTGTTCTGCGAGGCCCCCGAGGAGCCAGCGCTGCAGGTCCGGTGTGAAGGCCACCTGCTGCAGAGCTCTCTCTTGCTCAGGGGAAGTCGGTCTTTTGTTCTATCCTGACCTTCAACTGGTTGGATGAGGCCCACCCACATTGTGGAAGACAATCTCAATGTCTAATGATTTAAATGTAAATCTCATCCAGAAGCAACCTTACAGAAATATCAAGAATAATATTTGACCAAATAGCTGGGATCTGTGGCCCAGCCAAGTGCACACATTAACTTAACTGTCACAGTTGGGGCAGCCTGACTCCAATTGCTGGTCCCCCCTCTGCAAGTCTGTGGTGACCCTCTGGAATGCGGGGCCCTCAACACCACTCAGCCCCAGCTTTTGTCCACAGTTATAATTTGGGGGCAATAAAACCAGTTACAGTAAAATTGAAACAAACTCCCTCCCTGTATAATTTCCCAGAGATAACAATTACAGATGGTTTATAGCTTTTCAAATTTTTAAAGGACATATATTCTCTGTCTCCCTCCCTTCCTCCTCCTAATTAATTCCATATCTGTGTTTATCTCTGTCCAGGTTTTGTTTATAAAGCTTCATTGGATAAAATTCACATAATATACTAGTCACTCATATAAAGTGAATATTCGGAGATATGTGCAACCATCACCATAATCAGCTTTAAAACATTTCATCACCTTTAAAAAATAAGCACCCATACTCTGCAGCTCACTCCCCTAGCCCCGTCTTCATCCCCCACCTCAGCAACCGCTCATGCGCTTTCTCTCTATATAGATCTCCTCATTCCGGACTTCGTATGAATGCAATCACGGACTCTGTGTTCTATTGTGCCTGACTTCTCTAAGTTAGCATGATGATTTCTAGGTCCGTCCATGATGTAGCGTATGGCAGGATTTCATTCATGTTTATGGCTGAATAATTCCTTGTAAGGATATACCACATTTGCTTATTCATTCATCACCTGATGAACATTTCCATTGTTTCCACCTGTTGGCTATTGTGAATAAAGCTGCTATGAACATTGTGTGTAAGTTTTTGAGTGGACATATGTTTTCATTTCTCTTGGGTATACACGTAGGAGTGGAATTGCGGGGTCATCTGGGAACTCTATGTTTAATCATTTAAGAAACTGTTTTCTGGAGTGACTGCATCATGTTCCATTTCCACCAGCAGTGTATGAGGGTTCCCATTTCTGACAACAGTTATTATTACTCACTTTTTGCTGCTAGCCATCCTAGTGGGTATCTCACTGTGGTTGTGATGTGTATTTTCATGATGACTAGTGATGCCCAAGCATATTTTCCTGTTTGTTACTGATAAAATGTGGGTTGGAATGTCTGGCTGCCACCAAATTCTGTTTAGCTTTGCTGGAAAACTGAGTCCCAGTAGTGCCTGGGGTTGGAGGGCTGGCTCAACTCAGAGACAGCCTTCCCCCTTTATCTTTTTCCCATTCGTGGTTATTTGTCTAGAACTTCAGCTCCCCTGGCGAGGTAGAGCTGGAATTGCCTGCATTTGCAATAGACCCGCAGCCCCTTCTCCCCTCTGGTCCTCGCCTCCATCCTCCATAAGCTTTTTCTTCTCCTGCGCCCCAGCCTGGCCTCCCCAGAGCTCCTTCCTGCACAGGACAGCTCGCGCCTGTGGCTGACATCAGAGGGCCTGAGGGGAGCCTGGGGATTCTATTCCTTGTGTTTGGCCTTGAAGGTCGTTCCGGTGAGGGCTGACCATGTCTAAAAACATATCATATGAGGTCATGTATGCTCCAGCAAACCAAAGTGATCTTTTCTTTCACATACCCCTGCTGCCTGCTGAGAAGCATGTGGTATGCTAACCGGAAGTCTTGTTTGCTGAGAGTAGACCATTATCATGCCCTGTGCAATGGCTTCCATAGACTTGAAAACATTGCTGATTTGGGAGTGTAAGTTTAAAGGCAGGAACTAGAAAATAGTAAATTGCTCTCCTTAGGAGAAAGGAGTGGCAAATTGAGTGGTTCTGGGGAAACTCTAGGAGTGGAGGTTTTAATAGAGGAGATTTTGACCAGAGATTGGCACACTTTTTCTTAAGGGCCTGACCATAAATATTTTAGGCTTGGTGGCCCATTCTGTCTGTCTCAGCCACTCAATGCTGACATTGTAGTGCGACAGCAGTGCAAGTGAGGTGGAAATGGGTGCTGTGGCTCTGGGAGGATTAAAGGGATGGAGTGGGAGGTAGGAAAAGAGAGGGGGGAGAGAGAGAGAAGGGAGGAGAGAGAGAGGAGAAAGAGGGAGAGAGAGGGGGAGGGAAGAGAGAGAGAGAGAGAGAGAGAGAGAGCTGAGAAATATCAGTGTAAGAGAGAAATGTCGATCAATTGCCTTTCGTATGTGTCCTGACCCGGGATTGAACCCACAACCCAGGTATGTGTCCTGACTGGGAATCAAACTGTCAGCCTTTAGGTGCAAAGGATGGCGCTCAACCAACTGAGCCACACCGGCCAGGCTGGAGAACCCCTTTTAGATGAAAGCTCTGCTTTCCCCATCGGCACTAACCTTGTCACACGTTACTGTGTGATTGCCTCGTGTGTACTACAGAGATGAGGCACAGGGAGGAAGAGGCATGGCGGGGTGGCAGGCCTAGATGGCAGGGAGGGAGGGCCACCGGTGGGCGGTGGTGTGGCCTACCACCACCTACTTGACTGTTAACTGGGACAAGTGAGTGTCAGGCCCTGGCATTCTTTTCTATCACAGTTTCTGGTTGATTTATTTAAAAATTCATTCCTGGAGAAATAGACCTTTTCCCCCCTATAGAATTAAGTGTTGTGTCATCTTTTTTCCTATGGATTAGGTTTATTTGGCTCCTATAATGCCCTACTTTTACTAGTCATGAGACTGTCTGATTTGGTTGCTAACAAAACAGTACAAAGACTACATCAGGCCATTTTTAAAGCTAGTTATTTTGATCATGGAGACAAAGCCAGGCCCTTCGGTTTGTTTTGTTGTCTTTGGCAAGTTATCTCAAGAGGAAGTCATTTCATAATATTCTATGTTCTGGGTAAATATAACTGTTTATTTTGTAAATAAATGGACGCGGAGCTCCTCTCAGGGCGAAGGCGAGAGGCACATCACCTGGCTCTCTAGTTGCTATAGCCACACATTCTCCTTTCATTTAAAGTGGATTTTTCAGGAAAAACATCTGAGGCAAACACGATATGCAAGGTAATATCTTTATTACTCAAAGACTCATGTGGAGCTTGAAGAACATTAAGACCTCACCAGAGGCACAGAGACAGGAAAACTCACAAAGGAAGAATCAGAAGATGCAAACGACACAACCCCAGCACCAGTTAAAAAATTAATGCTCACTCCTAATGGTTAGTCTCAGATGGTGAAAATTGAGTCTCAGATGGTGTACTACTTTTTGGAAAGCAATTTGGCAAAATGCTTCAAGATTCATAAACATGAGCATGTCTCTGATCCATATTCCACTTCTGAAACGCTCTCCTCAGTAAAGAACCCAAGTCGGGAAAGCAGTGCCTGTTTGAGCTCATTGAGTGCAAGCTACAAGTTCAACAACAGGGATGATCTAGTGCAGTGGTGGGCAAACCGCGGCTCGCGAGCCACATGCGGCTCTTTGGCCCCTTGAGTGTGGCTCTTCCACAAAATACCACGTGCAGGCATGCACGTACAGTGTGATTGAAACTTCATGGCCCTTGCGCAGAAGTCGGTTTTTGGCCTGGGCGAGTCTATTTTGAAGAAGTGGCATTAGAAGAAGTGGGGGGTGTCGGTCGGTTGGACGACGGGAGACTAGGTGCAGGCGGGACATTGGTTTGAGGTATGTTCGCTGAGGTCGACCCCTTCCAACTCTCCCATCCACACTTGTCTATCTGAAACAAGTATACAAGACGAGTGTGGATGGGAGAGTTGGAAGGGGTCAACCTCAGCGAACGTACCTCAATCAGATTGAGGATGTTTTTAGCAAAGGCCAGCTTAGGAGTACCCTAATTAAGTTAATAACAATGTACCTACCTATATAGTTTAAGTTTAAAAAATTTGGCTCTCAAAAGAAATTTCAATCGTTGTACTGTTGATATTTGGCTCTGTTGACTAATGAGTTTGCCGACCACTGATCTAGTGTATTATCTGGCTTATGAATTAATATGCATCCATCAACCAGCTAGTTATGTGACTTTGGTAACATGAGAAGCAAAATGGACAGGATTCAATTGGTGTATGCATCATTCCAAAGACTAGAAGAGAAAAATACATAAAATAGTATTGTTTCTCAACATACATAAGTTTACCTAAGTTTCCTCCAATTCTAATCCAACACCACAGATTTCATTTCTCCCTCTCACTTTCGATATCCATAACGCCTGTCTCTAACCAAAACAATAGATTGAGCTAATATTACTCGCAATATATTTGTTTATTTGGTCCATCAAGTAATTTCAAGTTTTGTCTTCTAATTGTGTGGAGAGTATGGGTTTTGTGTAGTTTTATTTTTCTTTCCTACATTCTCTCTGTCCCTCTCATCCTCCCTCTTCTTCTCCCTCCTTCCTTCATTCCTTTTGAAAGTTATGTTGGGAGATTTGATTTAACAATTACCATCATCTTGGCTACTAATAATAATTTCTTAACATTATCCAATACTGTTTGTGTTTAATTTCCTCGGATTTTCTATAAAGTGTCTTTGTTCTAATTAGATCCACACGCATTTCACACTTGTAAACACAAGTCCTTAGTTTAAAGCAATTTAAATACTGCATAATAGCACCCCTTTTCCATGTAATTTATTTTTGGAGGAACTGGTCATCTATCCCGTGAATCTTCTTCCACAGTCTGGGTTGGCTGGTTTTATCCTAAAGGTGGCATTGGACTATTTCTCTAGCCCTCAGATTTCCTTTCATTGGCAATTAGGCCTAGATACTTGCTGATGTTTACACTCAGTGTTGTTCTGTTTTGGAAGAAACCCTTGTTAGATGACATCATGCTCTTCCTATTACCCTGGGCTGAAGGGCAGGCCCTGAGCTGAAGGGCAGGTCCTGGGCTGAAGGGCAGGTCCTGGGCTGAAGGGCAGGTCCTGGGCTGGAAGGGCAGACCCTGGGCTGCTGAAGGGCAGGTCCTGGGCTGGAAGGGCAGGTCCTGGGCTGAAGGGCAGGTCCTGGGCGGGAAGGGCAGGTCCTGGGCTGAAGGGAAGGTCCTGGGCTGGAAGGGCAGGTCCTGGGCTGGAAGGGCAGGTCCTGGGCTGAAGGGAAGGTCCTGGGCTGGAAGGGCAGGTCCTGGGCTGGAAGGGCTGGTCCTGGGCCGGAGGCCTGAACAATCTCTTATTTAGGGCTCCGCCTATTTGTCCAGGTGGCCCCGTGGCCTTCGACACAGGGACCCGGGTCCTCACCACCAAACATGCTCACAGAAGAAAGCAGCTGCATAATTCGAGATAAATCCGGATTTCCCCGCGGCCTGGAGGGAGGAAGCTGGCCCAGGAGGCTACAGGAGCGTGTGCTGGAGGGCAGGGCGGTGTCTCCCTCCAGGTGCCCAGCACCTGCGAGCAGCTGGGGGCACCGGCCCTTCCCAGGAACAGGGCGGGCAGCGCATTGAGTGGGATCAGCACGCCAGCACCTTCTGGCCATGGGGTTCCAGGCAGGCAGGGTTATTTTTACCCCGAGTTTGGAGAAGCCTAATGGCCGGGAGTGCTCCTCCCTGCGTGAAGTTTAAAAGGGGAACGGAGTGCGCTATCATCCCACAGCGGGCGCCGGCTGCCTCCGACCATTAGTCCCATTAAAGATGTAATATCTGTGGCGTCTCAGGAGAAATTCCCACTTATTTATGCTTAGTATTAGGGCAAATATTAGTTAGAGCCAAACAGGATGCAGTCAAGTCTAAGCTGATGTCATGAGCAGAGCTTGCCTGATAAACAAAATAAGTGGCAATTCCTTTCGAGCAGGACTAATAATCTTTTCAAGGAGTCCGTTCTGTTCTGTGCTCACAGCCCGGCCTTGGAGGGCAGGTGTCCCCTGACAGGCGGGCGGTTCTAATCGCACTCTCTCCCCTGCACAGAAGAGGCCAGGCTGCTCCGCTCCCCTCCGCTCTCCCTCGGGGACGGTAATTAGGAAATACAACCCAATAAAGGAAATGAGCTTTGCTGCTTTTATGGGATTTTAAACTGAAGAGCTTTGCTCCGTGACCGGAGGAGCAGCCCGCTGCCCAACAGCTGCCTCCGCGCTACCTGGGGCTTCACCTGCAGGAGGTGCCGGATGCCCCCTGGAGGGGCCTTTCCGGAGGAAAAGGGGGGAGGCCCAGGAGGGTCCTGGGGCCGGACCGCATGGGTCAGGAGTGGGGCAGGACCACATGGGTCAGGAGTGGGGCAGGACCACATGGGTCAGGAGTGGGGCAGGACCACATGGGTCAGGAGTGGGGCAGGACCACATGGGTCAGGAGTGGGGCAGGACCGCAGGGGTCAGGAGTGGGGCCCAGTGCCGGCCTGGCTGCAGATGGCCAGGCTGGCTCTCCAGGTGGCCCTCCCTCTGCACTGCCCTCTTCCCTGGCAGCTAATGGCCGCACACCTTGCTTCTTTACCTCAGACTATGGCAGCTGGGCTTCCAGCACATTCTCCTGAGGCACAGGATCCCGAGCCCAGGACTGTTTGCCCGGACCTCTCGGGTGCTGCAGGCGCCGGCACTCAGGACTGACTGTGCCCTGTCCCATGGGCCCTGGCGGCCTGAGCATATGAATAGCACCCAGACACCCACGTGACCAGCATGAGGGCCTCCCAGAGGACAGCGCCCTGTCCCAGGGCCAGCGCTCTAGCCGTTCTTTCTGGGAGGAGCAGCTGCTCTGACTCTGTGGTCCGAGGCTGGGCTTTTTCTCTGGAGGAGAGATGGCCCCACCCTTGAGCTGGCAGGCATCGCAGGCCTTGCACAGGGCTGTGGGTCGGAGTGTGCATGGGGCAGACACGGGTCTCCTGAGGGACCTTGGTTCCATATCCACACCTCTGCCCACTAAGGCCAGGGCTGGTCCAGGCCATGAAAAAGCCTGCCGGAACTTCCCCTTCATTCCCCTCCCAGGCCTCATCCTCTCCACACACCTCCATCCCATCTCCCCTCTCCATCCCATCACACGTATTTTTATATGCACACTTACTGCATTATCCAATATTTCGGGATTATAACTATCCTTTTCCACTCCTTTCCACTTGTTCTGCCTATTCTATGTTCCTTTTCTCTCTCCTTTTTTGCCTTCTTTTTGGTTAAGTATTTTTTATTTCCTTCTTTCCTCTTTATTAGAAAGTTTCTTACATTTTATTTTACTGATTTTGATGGTTACCCTGAAGACTGGCACATGCATCACTGACTTATTAATTTGTAGCATAGAGTAATACCTTGATCACTTCCTGTACAGTGTAAGGGTGCTATTCTGTAATTACATTTATTTGCCCTGCCTGATGTGTTTTATTGAATGCATTTCAACTGTATACCTATTTAAACCCCACAAGGCATCATTATTATTGTTTTACAGAGTCAAGAGTCATCTGCTTTTACTTATATTTTCTCTTTCTGTTGCTCATCTCTTCCCCCCACCCCCCATTTCTCTGCTTCTATCTGGAATCATTGTCCTCTGTTGAAAGAGGAAAATGATTAGTATTTCCTTTAGTGTTCAGTCTGCTGATGATAAGTTTTATGTTTTTATTTGCCTGAAAATATCTTTATTTTGCTTTTATTTTTGAAAGATATTTTTGCTGGCCATAGAATTATAAGTCTGCAGTTGATTTTTCTTACAGACTTTGAGGATAGAATTCCATTGTTCTCTGGCTCCCATCATTTCTATTGGGAAGTCAGTGTTAGTCTTATTTTTGTTGTGATCCTGAAGATAATGTGTCTTTATTTCTCCTCCTGGCTTCTTCAAATATTTTCTATTTGTGTTTTATTTACTATAGTTTTACTTTGATGTGTGTAGCTGTAGGCTTATTGGTATTTATTCTGCTCAAATGGACACCTACCCCTTGAGTCCATCCTCATTGTTTCACTTTAGAGATTAAAAAATTGAGCCAGAGCAAGGATAAGAGAGTGATAATTTAGGCTCTGGAACATTTGGGTCAGTATTTACCAATCTCTAACTGGCAACATCAGACCTTTCTCCTACCTTCACTATCTTCTATCTTACTCCAGAAGTTTTAGTAGATAATATAAACAGTTTATCAGGTATGGAATAGTTTGTGTTGAGGCAAACTTTTCTAGACCACTACCATGCTCAGGACGGTGTGATGATATCAGATATGGTACCCCTAGCCATTCTTAGAGAAAGTCTAGATTAGTAATTAAGATCTGCTTTGAGATCAGACCCCCTGGGTTTACATTCTAGCTCTGCCACCCTTTCTCCCACTAGCTGTGTGATCCTGGAGAGGGAAGCCCTCTATCCCTCCGTTTCTTTTCTGTAAAAGAGAAGGCACTAGTAGTGCCAGCTCACAGTGGCAGCACATCATACTGTGTGTGCTTTTCCCCTTGAAGAAGCAAATCAGTTAATATCAAAATAGTCATTTATTATGTGCAACACCCTGTCCCTCTCTTGAGGGTACACACTGTCGCTGGAGCTGGTGAATAAGTATAATGACAGACCATGCAGGGAGTCTACAGCTGCAAAGGTTCAAACTGGAGCATTCCTAGGTTCCCTGTGACCTGAGTCCAAAGCATGTCCGTGTCCCCCAGACCACATGTGTGTGCAAAACCATGCCCCTAAGCCAGCTTGTCAGACATGTTGGTGACCCACTTCCAAGGAAAGAGAATTCTGTTATCCAAACAAGATCATGGAACCAGAGGTGTGCGCTACTCATTGGCTCAGCACTAACAGGGCCTCAGTCTCCTTTCTACATTCACTGGACACTACAACTCTCACTTCGCCCTCCAGCAGTTAATAGAGGAGCCATCTAGGGCTTTCCAGGAACAGGAAGAGCCACTCAAAGTGGCCAAAGTGTTCCAAGTCGCGCTTGTAACCACAACATAGAAATAATGCTTCCTTCTAAAGGCAGCCGCCCTTCCTGAAACACCCAGGAAACAGATGGCATCCTCAGTCCAACCCTTTTGCTGGTTTTTTAAACAATGTGTTTCCTTTGGAACATGATGGTATTGTGCAAGGTACACGTCTTGGAGACAGACATGCCCAGATTTTGACTTTGGTTCCTCCTTGTGCTAATCTGGATGAATGCCCCAGCCCTCTCTAGCCCACTCTGAGATCCTCCATCTTAGCCTCCCAGAACTGCTGGAGGGAGCGCAGCTGGGCTGTGTGGGGAAGAGGTGCTCATTGCCTTTCAAAATCCAGGCAGGGGGGCTCTTCCCCAATCCCAGCTATCGGGAAAGCCTCTCGGGGCTCCAGATCCCGACTTCCCAGGGCCTGGCATCTTCTTGACCACTCTGCCTGGAGGCCCTGACCTCACTGTGTTGGGGTCTGTCTGTAAACCGATACGAGGGTGGGGCTGAGCTCCAGAGAACCCAGTCACTCACACACTGTGGAAATGGGCCTGGGAGGACTCCCATGAATGGCACAGTGCAAACAACTGAAGTCATGCATTGAGTCCTCTTATGCAGAAGTCCCCACAGGTGGCCTGTTCCCCAAGCCCCCGCTGCCTTCTCACGCACTTTGCTTCTGCACCTCCCTCTTCCCATCTGCATTAAATGACCCAGGGATTTCAAATTGTTCTCCTCATTCACATCCAAACCTCTCGGAGGGTCAGCAGGCCACTTGGCCCTTTATTAAACAACTAGAGGCCGGGTGCACAAAATCTGTGCATGGCAGGGAGTGTCCCTCAGCCTGGCCTGCACCCTCTCCAATCTGGGACCCCTAGGGGGATGTCCCTGTGGGATCAGGTCTAAACCAGCAGTTGGACATCCCTCTCATAATCCGGAACTGCTGGCTCCTAACCACTCGCCTGCCTGCCTGATCACCCCTAACTGCTCCCCTGCTGGCCTGATCACCCCCAACTGCCCTCCCCTGCCAGCCTGATCATCCCCTAGCTGCTTGCTTCCCCGTGCTGGCCTGATCTCTCCCCTAACTGCTTGCTCCCCCACACTGGCCTGATCCCCTAACTGCTTGTCCCTCTGCCAGCCTGATTGCCCCTAACCGCTTCTGACTGCCGGCCTGATCACCCCCTAACTGCTCCCCTGCTGGCTTGATCACCTCTAACTGCCTCTGCCTCGGCTTTTGCCACCGTGGCTTTGTCCAGAAGGAAGTTGGACATCTGGAAGATGTCTGGTTGACCCAATCTAATTAGCATATTACCCTTTTATTAGTATAGACTAGAGGCCCGATGCATGAAATTCATGCAAGGGCTTGGCCCTTGCAGCCGCAGCGGCTTGCCTCAGCCCTCGCAGGCCTGGCTTTGTCTGGAAGTTCGTTCAGCTGTCTGGTCTAATTAGCATATTATGCTTTCATTATTATAGACATTCACCTTTCTGAGAAGACAGCTGAGAATATAAATTGCAAAGTTCTTCCTTCTGTTATTTCAGTTGCTTTAGTTTGTGTTTCCCCAGAGTGGAGCCCAAGACAAATCCTTGGTGCCAAAAATACATTTGGGAGGCGAGGCCAGGAAGCAGGGCTGTAGTGTCAGGTGAAGGTGGGAAGCAGGGGTGTAGGGCAAGGCGAGGCTGGGAAGTAGGGGTGTAGCGCCAGGTGAGGCCGGGAAGCAGAGTGTAGCACAAGGTGGTTTCTCAAGACAGTGGAAGCTGGGCTCTGCCGTGACCTCTGAGATGCCTCGCCCAGAATCGTCTGTTTGAAACTCAAGAGGCTGAGGCATTTGCGTTTTCATTCCTTGGCACATAGAGCTGTCCAGGAAGCAAAAGCCCCCACATCTCTAGGCTGCCTATGAGCTGAGTGGGATGTGTGTCTTCCAGGAAAGCTCAGAAGCAGAGAAGGGAGCGACCCCAGGCTCAGGCTGAGCAGGACGCACACTCCCCTGCCCACCTGCTGTGCTGAGAGTCACTGATGGTGTCTGCCACGCAGTGGAGCCTGTGGAGTGCCCGGAACAGCGCTCCCTGCCTCCCGACTGCTGGCTGGCCCGATGTGCCGGGGCCGGGGCTCCAGCCGGGCTGTCTGACTTAATTTTAGCCCCTCTTTTCATGACCTCAGCGTGTATTTGATTTACGTACAAGCTGAAGCAAAGCTGTTTGGGTTCTCAAATTGTTGGTTTGTGTCTCTGGGAATTAGATATTTGCTAACTCTGGTGAAAGGAGACATGAAACCACAAATCCCGCCAGCCACAGTCTGTGTGTAAGAGAACAACAAGTCAAACTTTGCTCTCTGTAAGCGTGCAATGTTTGGGAGAGAAAATGAGCAGAAGGCGGAGTCCGGACTGTGCATGGGAGGGAGGGGGAGGGAGGGGACCCGTCACAGGGCAGCTCTGGGGAGACAGGCAGGATGCTGACGGACACACCTCCGAGCCATTTGGTGCATCGAAGCTTCAGAGAGCGGCCTCCCTGGATGGTGGGGGGCATGGGCTGACCAGGAGGCCACGGGAAACACTCATCTAACTCATGGCCTTTTGCCCAGGACTCTCATCTGGTATTCCAGCCTGACTTAGGGAACATTAGCTCTTTTCCCAAACCAGAGGAAGTAACCCTGAGAGGCAGGAGTCTAGGAGACAGGAAACCTGAGCCAGGCCACCGGCCACTGATGTAATAGCAGGTCCCCTCCTGTCTCCAGGCCTCGCGTGCTCCAGGTGGGTGGTCTAGGGATTCTCTCAGGTCCCTTCCGGCGGATCAGTCTGCGCTTCCTCCCCTGGGAGGGCTTTCATGGACACCAGCTGCCTGGGGGATGGCAGACTCATGAGCAATGAATGCAGCACTAAGAAGGCCTTCAAGGTGTGGGGACCCGGTGGCAACCAAACTGTAGCAGGAAATGCTTTTGAAGGCGGAAGATGGAACACATGGTCTGACCAAAAGCGTTTTCCTACCCGCCCAGCTCGGGATCCCCGAGTTGTTTTGTCCAGAATCCCTGCTGTCCTAACAGCTTGCACAGGAATCCACTCCTCGGATGGCCCTCGCTGACCCGGCGCCGTTCCCGCTGCAGTCACCCCGCTGTGCGTTCCTGCTGCAGTCACCCCGCTGTGCGGCGGCCCTGCTCACACTGCAGAGATTGTAGATGGTCCAGAGAAATGCATGTGGCGGCTGCCAGGCGATTCCTTCATGAACTGCCCTTGCAGTGCTGACTGTCTGCAGCTGTGCTCCCCAAATCACTCCGCCCCGAACCCGGAGCCACTCTGAAGATTTGGCTTATTTGCTTGTGAGTCTAAACCCCATTACACATTTTTAGCTCAAAGCAATGAACCTGACCCAAGCTGAAGCCCTTTAAATAGAGAGATGTTTTGTACATAGACATTCTTCTTTTGCTTAATGCTGTATGTTCTGAAAAAGAATATGATGGAATGAAATTATTTGAGCTGAGGCTTACATGAAGTCGATGCTGGAACTGAAACCCATTTCCTTCCCAATGGAGAACATGGGTTCTCAGGAAAGGAGTGAGGCTGTGCCCAACCTCTGCTCTTGGCCTTGAGAACTGAGCTTAGGCCTCCAGTTTCTCACTCAGCCAACTTCCTGCCTCGTCTCAGATGACTGACTGCAAAATACCGGTCTGCCTCCGGCCTTTGAGGTGGAAAGCAGTTTGTGCAGACCTGACTCCAAATCCTTTGGGTAAAGTGAGAACTGAGACAATTACAGGGCAAATTCAGCTCATAACCACCCTCCTGCCCATTAGACAACAGGTTCACAGCCCTTGCTTCTGCCCAATACCCACCCACAGGAAGAAAGGCAAGACAAGTGCACACAGAAAACTCCTGGCACAGTTCCCGTGCTGAGGGGAATGACTGTGGGCCCTGTGCTGAGGGGATGGCTGTGGGCCCTGTGCTGAGGGGATGGCTGTGGGCCCTGTGCTGAGGGGAATGACTGTGGGCCCTGTGCTGAAGGAATGGCTGTGGGTCCTGTGCTGAGGGGAATGGTGTCCGGCCTGGTGCTGCAGTGAATGGCTCCGGCAGTGCCCAGAGGCCAGAGGAATTCCTGTAGGAGGTACACCTCCCAGCACTGCCCCCACCAGGTGTTCCCCGCTGCTGAGGACCTGGACTGTGTCAGGCACCTGAGACCAGGGGAGACCTTCTGTGAGAACCGGGTGGAGGGTATGAGAGGCGCTCCCTCCTGGCTGGCCATTCTGGTATGTTTCATTAGTCATTTCTCCAGGATTTTTGCGACCATCTGTGCAAACACATTGTGTGTATTGTTTTCTCCTCTAATGGGCTTCTCCATGTTGTCACTTTGGGAAAACATTGTTATGAGTGTGTGTCCGGATCTGTTATGCTCCTCCTTGAGCGTTTGGTTTACTTCTAACTTTTCATCATTGTAGGTAAGCTTGTGCACAGGGCTCTTCTCCATCTTTGAGGTTCTTTTCTTAGAGAAAATCCCCGGCAGTACAGCTTGCATGTCAAAAAACACACCCATTTTGGAAAAATTTTGTTAGAAATTATCCACTGTCTTTCTCAAGGAGGCCCCACCGACAGCGTTACTGTCCATGGGGTAAGGCTCAGAGTTCCACCTTATAGCAGTGGCTTTGGCGTCTCTAAGCTACACTCTGATACTGTTCATTCATTCATTCATTCATTCATGCATCCATTCACCCCTGCTGCCACCAGAAATCGCTGTGTGTCCTGGAAACAGAATGACTCTGACACAGCCGGCTGCTCAGAGAGCTCAGACTAGAAGAGAAGGCAGGTAGTGAACCAGCGTAATTTGTGTGGGTGAAGGTGGGGCCAGGCGCCCTGGCGCTCCGTCTGCCACGGCCCAGAGTCCATTGTGGCTGAGCAGCCCTTGTGGAGGCCCCTGCAGCTCTGCCCACCCCCCACCCCCCGCCCGGCCCAGGCTCCCATTCCCTAGGCCCAGGGCCCCGGGGCTGCCTCTCTTTTCCCTAGAATCCCTCTCCTCTCGCCTCCTTCCCTGGCCCCCGAGGCCCTGGTATTCCCGCACAGAAGCTCAGTTCTTCTGAGTCCATCACTGTGCCATCCGCTTCGCCCAGGCCGCCCGCCCTCTGCGGACTGGCTGTGCCCCTGGCCTGCCTGTCCACCTGACCTTCTGGTGCTTCGGCCTTTCTCTGAGCCAGGCCTCCCAGAGCCGCTGGCTGGGCTCTCTGTGCACCTGCCCCTCCTGTTTCCGAGCCCCGGCCTGGGAGGACATTTGGGCAGAGGCAGCAGCAGCGTGGCCAGGACAGACGGACGCCCCTTGGAGCATCTCCGCCATCGCCGGGCCTCGCGGGAGACGTGGGAAAGACGTGGGCAATGCCCCTTCAGAGATTTAAACAGATGCGGATGTTCAGGGCCCAGAGGACTGGTGCCTTGCAGCTTTATTAGGTCCAAGCTGTTGGCCTGGGGTTGGAATGTTTTTTTATATATTTTTGTCTCCGACTCTGTTTTGAGGTAGAAACTGTTCATGCAGTTGGTGCCTTTCCCCCAGCTCTGGCTCCGAGGAGAAGTCACTCAGAAGGAAGCAGCTTCCCCGTCCCCGGGCACGGCAGCAGGAACACTTCAGCTCGCCTCTAATTACAGCCACCATGACAGTTCATATGTTTCAGCAATAAAAATAACCATAAACCTTACATAATCATTAAAGTTAAGCAAACAGCTCCTCACTGCATCATAATGTACAGGTAGTTGCTAATAATCCGGGAACAGCGTTGGGGCATTCAAGGAACATCTTTCCTATCTTCACAGTTTCTTAAACAACTTCAGAGACATATTTTTATTAAGTATATGCAAGGCAGATGATCTTAAACCTCACGAAGAGTGTGCATAATAATTGTGTGCTCTTCTAATGCTCTCCGAAGACCTATTCAGAGTCCATTCTGAAAGACAATAATATATCAAGAAGTTCTGCAAACTTCCTCCTAATGAAGACATGCCAATTTGAGACCAAGCATGCGGCCTCCAAGGACAAAGTAACCACCGCGCTCAGTCTCTCGGTGTTTTGCTACTTTATTTCAGAGTGATTCAAAATCTAATTAAATTTCTAAACTCTAATGAAATTACAGAAGAAAAATCATTTAGGATTATATTATGTACAATTACTCACAGCTAAAAATTACAGTTACCCTCTTTCACCATGGTGGAGTCTCCTGGGAAAACCCCTGTTATTTATCCACCATATAAATCTGACACTTCTCCACCATTTACAGGTTGGAGGTAAAGCTGAATTAATTAAATGTATATATTCTGAACTGCAGCAGATAAGTGCGGAGAGAGAAGGCACATGGGCTGATATTACCTATGCAAGAAAGTCTGGGGTTAGGTAAGGAAAGACTGACCCTAGATTTCTTCTAGTTGGGAAGATGCTCAGAGGCTGGGACCTCTTGGTAGCAGATAGAGTGCACATGGGAGAGGGGCGAAACCTTAGATCGTATGAGCTCAGGGTGTGGGATGTCCATTCCAAACTCCATTTGCCTTTGAGAATCTTAGTTCATTTTCCTGAAGGTATGACAAGACTGTGCCCCCAGAGGTCGGCTTAGGGATGGGATCTGAATTTCCATTTTTAAAGGATTCAACAACTTCCTCAAGTAATGCTAATAGAAATAATCAGACTCTTTTGAGTCTTTAGCAGTTGGTTAACAACTTCAGGAAACCCTTCTGCTCTAAGGCCTTAATTTCTATAAATAGGAAGCTTTGAGGGTGCCTAGCATACTCACAGGGATTGCTTTGCATGGCACTAAGTTTGACTGTGAGGACCTGGACTTCCAGGAATATAGATTACGTAATTTGGATCTTTCTTCTTAATAAGAATGAGCAGAAAAGCTAGTCAAAATGTATCTGTAAACATCTATTTAAAGTCATCAGAGAGATAATAAGGTGATGAAGAAACGTGGAAACAAGATCTGGGAGAAGAAACTCCAGATGAGTTTTGAAGAGTTTTTTGGGCATCTTTCAGTCCTCGCGGAGGAGGCTGCGAGACTGAGAAACGAGAAAAGCTTTGGGCACATAGGATCCAG
The DNA here is from genome assembly GCF_000147115.1 of Myotis lucifugus. NCBI lineage: Eukaryota > Metazoa > Chordata > Mammalia > Chiroptera > Vespertilionidae > Myotis > Myotis lucifugus. Next base: position 1,919,352 of record NW_005871254.1, read on the forward strand.
ACCCTGCTAAGGAAGCGGGCCCTGGGAACCTCTCCAACTTCGGGTCAGGATGTTGAAGGGCTAATCCCCAGGAGAAATGCTGAGCTAAAACTAAACCAGCTCTCAGAGGACTGAAGTCCTGCTTCAGTTCAGCTTTACCTCTGACATTGCACTTAGGTGTTGCAGTTTTTGCTAGTGAGAACTAGAAGGCTGTCAAAATATAAATCCATCTGAAGAAAGATAACATTATCCTAGGCTTTAAATAATTTTATTTTTCTAATTTTTCACCTACAATATCAATGAGTCAATTAAAAAAAAGGTATATAAAAAGATCAAAAACCACATTAGAAATAAAAAACACAAGAAAAATAATAGACAATAGAAATAAACCCATATTCAACCCAGAAAATTGAGCTATTAGAATATAAGTGTTCAAAGAATTATACCTACCCCATTCAAAGATACAAAAGATAAGACTGTTTTGGCAGAGAATTGGAAAATATAAAAAAAGTTTCAAATGAAAATTGTAGAACTGAAAATTACAATGACCAAAATGAACTCAATAGATGGTTGAACATCAGATTATATGCCCCTGAAGAGAGGATTAGTAAACTGGAAGATACTTTAGAAGAAAATATCTATACAGAAGCATGGGAAGACAAACAGATGAAAAACACAGAAGATAAAGTGACAGAGTCTAACGTATGTGTAATCAAAGTATAGAAGGAGGGGATGAAACAGAAACAGTATTTGAAGAGATCATGGCCAACGATTTTCTAAAACTAATGAAAAATCCTAAGTCACATACTTAGAAGAAATCCTAAAAAGTCGAAGCAAAATAAATCAAAAGAAAACCACAGACACATCAGAGTGAAACTGGTGGAAATGAAAGAAAGAAAAACTTATAAGCAGCAAGAAAAAGAAAAAAGATCTTCAAAAGAGCCGAAGGTTGCATCTTAGCACAAGCATGTTCTGGAGCCACACTGGAGGGATGTGAGCAGTAGAAAAAAATAAGCAGGCAAGCAAACAAGCTAACAGCGTGAAGCATACAGAAGCTGGGAGCAAGTCTACAAAGAACTCTTCCAAATCTTATAGCTCACATGGAAAAAAAACTTGATGTGACTCTTCCCAATTTTGACAATAATCATACATTTTTAAAAATTGCTAATAAAGTATGATGCTAAAGAAACATTTTAAAACAATTAACAAAATTAAATCTCAAACATGCTAGAGGAAACTTTCTCTTTACTCTTTTAAAAAAATGGGAGAGGGAGAGGGAGATAGAAACATCAATGATGAGAGAGAATCATCGATTGGCTGCCTCCTGCATGCCCCCTACTGAGAATGGAGCTGGCAACCGGGGCATGTGCCCTCACTGGGAATCGAACTGTGACCTCTTGGTTCATGGTAGATGCCCAACCACTGAGTAACACAAGCTGGGCTCTCTTTACTCTTAAAAGTATTTGACATATGAAGAGACATTTAAAATATATTGCAAAAATAAAGGAAAAAGTATTATACAGTTTTGTTTGGTAGTTAGGTAATAAAAATATTTTCTCTTTCTAGGTTTGACTATGTAGTATTTTAACTTTTTATAAATTTGTAATTTTAACCTAATTTTGCATTTTTAGTTTTGTATTCCTTTTTAGATAAGCATTACTAAATATTATAAGCTTCAGACTACATAAAACTCAGATCTTCCGATAAAGATGCCTTTTAAACAAAACTAATGAAAGTCCATGAAATAGTATTTTAAATGGTAAAGGAAAAGTATTACTTATCTTGAATTCCAGCAAAAAAAAATCCAATAAAAATGAAAATGAAATAAAGACTTTTTCAGAAAAAACACACAGAGCACTTGTCATCAGCACATTCACATTGAAAAGTAAACGGAGGATGTTCTTCAAGGAGGAAAGTGACCCCAGATGAAAGCTAAGAGATGCAGTGAGGAGCTAAGAACAATGGGAAGGATATTTGTATAAAGAAATCATCGTCGTCGTCGTCATCGTCGCCTACATCATCATGTTTTCATCACTGTCATGTCACTTAGTAAGTAGCAGTATCTGTTAGGGCAAGTTCCTCTCCACCAACACCATCATCCCCGTCCTGTCTGCATGCTCTCTTCAGAATCCTCTAACTATTCTGGGTTTTCTATTTTCTACATAAGTATGTGAAGCTTCTAAGAATTCACCTGAAGTTTTTGTCGTTTTATTGAATCTATACATTAGTTTGCAGACAATTGTCATTTTTATAATGTTAACTTATTCCATATATAAAAATGGTGTTCTCTGCATTTATTATCTTTTTTAATGTACTTCACCAGAGATTTATCTCCAAAAGTGATTTGTGCATTCTTCATTGAATAAATTTCTATATAACTTATCGTTTATGTTACCATTGTGAATAGATCTTAATATTTGAATATATTTAATTTTTTTATTGTATGAAGAAAGCTATTGCTTTATATAGTTGCTTTGAATTCAAATTCCTGGCTTTGCTGCTTTATTAATTCTCACAATTATATATTCTGTTGAGGTTTCTATTTAGGTAGTCATTTCATTTGGAAGTAATGACAGTTTTGTTTCTTCCTGTTTAACACAAAGCAATTTTTTTAAAACCATAACCAAGTGTTGAATTTTATTAAATGTATTTTCTGTATCGGATGGTAGATGTGGGGAAACACGGAACTTGGTTGGAAAGTCTGTAAGGAGGAATCTCCAAAAGGTTGAGGCCCTCTAGGGGGACCTTGCCGAAGGTGGCAGCCCCTGCCTTGACTTTTCCAAACAAGTCTGAGCCCCTGGGTGTTTACTGAAATCTTTATGCTTAGTCTTCAGATGTCCTTGCTTAAAGGACATTGCAGATGCATGTGTCTTCTCAAGGATACTTACGCAGCTGATTGTATATTAACTGCTGATGGAAGTTAATTTTAGTTTAAGCTGTTGTTACAAAAAAAGCCTAAGGAGGCAGGCAAACGGGGCCATTTGGTTCCTATAGCCAAGCAGTCCCTTAGCCTCTCTTTCACAGAAATGTGTGTCAGAGTAATCATTCATCCGTTGCTCAGGGTCTACTGGTCAGCCCCAGCAGATCATGTAATTTTTCTCCTTTGAGTCACAATTACAGTCAATTATATTGATAGATTTTTTATTTTAAATCATTTTTGAATCCTTTGAATAACCCAATTTGGTCATAGTTTTTATTAGTTTTTTTTAAGTAAGCAGTTAAATTTAACTTACTAATATTTCATGTAAAACTATTTATATTTATGTTTATATTATATTTATATGTATATTTATATTATTATCTAGATCTATATTTATATTTATAATCTTTATCTTTATCATCTTTTTTTCTACTAACCTTATTTGGGTTTTGGCATCCAAAAAATACGAGCTTTTATCAACTTAATTCCATTTTTTTCTGTAAAAATTTGTAGAAGAATGATTTGTTCCTATAAAATTTGGTAGAACTCACTTATAATGGAATATAAACATGGACTTTTAAAATGAAGCATGCTGACTTCACGCAGCGCTCATCCTGATGGCACCTCCTGCTGGCCCCCTTCTCCCGGGCTCCGCGCCTGCGAGTCACAAGTCAGATTCCTATTCGCTGTCAGAGAATGGGCAGCGCTGGTTTGGGAAACAAGTGTTTTTCAGCAGACGTGGGCTAAGGACTAGACACTAGATCAGCGATTTTCAGCGGTGTGCCACAGGAATTTTTAAAGCATGCACTACCTGATTATTTAATCAGGGGTAATGACCTATTTTCCCTTAGATTGCCAAATAAAAAAAATGACAACAGCCCTGGCTGGTGTGAGTCACTTGGTTGAACGTGGGCAAGTGCACCGAAAGGTTGCTGGTTCGATTCTTTGTCAGGGCACATACCCAGGTTGAGGGTTTGATCCCCCACCCCTGGGGTTCTAAGGGAGGCAACTCGTTGATGTTTTTATCTCCCTACCTCCTCTCTTCTATCTCTAAAAATCAATAAAAAACATATTAAGAATAAATTAAAATGAAGCATGCCTTTGATTATCTATTTTATTTTTTTGTGGCTATTGGTACATTTGTCTATTTCTTCTGGTACTAAATTTGGCATTTTATATTTTTACCAATTTTCGTCCATTCTTTGAGGTTTTTATTTTTATTTATGTAAATATTGATAAAATACCTTTAAAAAAACTCTTAATTATGCCACAGTATCTTATTTATGTTATTTCTCTTTTCCCCCTTGATAAGTCTTACTGGAGGTCTATTGTATTAGTATTTGAAACAATGTTTTATTAATCATTTATAACATAGCCCTCAATTTTATGCAGGGCTCATGAATGCAAGACTATTTTCCAGCATCTTTGAAGTTAATGTGGTCAAGAACATGATTAAGTTTTTGCCAATCTATAATAATAAAAGCATAATATGCTAATTAGACTGGACAGCCAAACAACCTTCCGGAGATCATTCTGGACCTCCCTTCGGATGAAGCCGCAGTGGAGGGGGCCAACGCAGAGGGGTTAGGGGTGATCAGGCAGGCTGACAAGTGGTTAGGGGCGATCAGGCAGGCAGGCAGAGGGGTTAGGGGTGATGAGGCAGGCAGGCAGAGGTGGTTAGGGGTGATCAGGGGGGCATGAGGCAGGCAAACAGAATGGTTAGGGACTATCAGGAAGGCAGGCAGGCCAGTGATTAGGAGCCAGTGGTCCCAGATTGCAAGAGGGTGCAGACTGGGCTAAGGGGACACCCCTCCATGCACGAATTTTGTGCCAGGCCTCTAGTCATAATAATAAAAGGCCAAGAGGCAACATGACCAAAACAACCAAACGAGTGGTCACCATGAGGTGCATGGAGCACCTCTCCGGCCCTCCCCTGTGGTCCACAGGCTTCGATCACAGCAAGGCTGGCGGTCAGCGGGCGGATGGGCGAGGTGAGGTGGGTGCGGTGAGGCAGGTGCAGCTGCGAGCGTGGCTGCGAGCATAGCTGTGAGTGCGGCAGTGGGTGGGCAGGACTGCAAGCGTGGTGGGCGGGGCATGCACAGGTGTGTGGGGCTGCGTGATATCGTGTGCTGGGCCTCTAGTCTACACTAATAAAAGGCAAACATGCAAATTGACCATACCTTCGCTATGCCTTAAGCCATGCCCACCAGCCAATCAGAGTGACTATATGCAAATTAACCCAACCAAGATGGCGGCTAATAGCCACAAAGCTGGAGCAAGCAGGAAGCTTGGTTGCCCCAGTGATGGAGGAAGCCAAGCTTTCCGCTTGCCGCGGCTGGCTCTGAGCTCCACTGAAGGCAACAAAGTTTCAATTATAGAAGATAAATAAACCCCAGATACCTGCTTTCAGCCAGCCGTGGACATTGAGCTGGAGTGAGCAGGAGGCTTGGATTGCCCTTGGCAATGGAGGAAGCCAAGCTTCCTGCCCGACCCTGGCTGGCTCTGAGCTCCACTCAAGGCTACAAAGTTTCAATTATAGAAGGTAAATAAATCTCAGAATAAAAAAAAAAGAAAAAAAGAGAGGCTTGGAGCTTCCATTGCCAGGGGGCTTGGCCAGGCTGAAAACAGCCATCAGCCCCTCACCCAGGCTGGCCAGGCACCCCAGCAGGACCCCCACCCTGATCCGGGACACCCTTCAGGGCAAACCAGTCAGCCTCCACCCATGGACCAGGCCTCTATCTTATATAATAAAAGGGTAATATGAAAATTGACCCTAACAGCAGAACAACTGGGAATGACAGGTCACTATGACACACACTGACCACCAGGGGGCAGACACTCAATGCAGGAGCTGTCCCCTGGTGGTCAGTGTGCTCCCACAGGGGGAGCTCTGCTCAGCCACAAGCCAGGCTGATGGCTGCCAGCACAGCGGTGGTGTTGGGAGCCTCTCCTGCCTCCTCAGCAGCACTAAGGATGTCAGACTGCAGCTTAGGTCTGCTCCCTGCTGGTAAGTGGACATCCCCCGAGGGCTGCCGGGCTGTCAGAGGGAGAGGGATGTCTGACTGCCAGCTTGGGGCAGATCCCCTAGGGAGCGGGCCTAAGCCAGCAGGTGGACATCCTCCAAGGGGTACCAGACTGCAAGAGGGCATAGGCCAGGCTGAGGGACCCCCCTGAGTGCACAAATTTTTGTGCACCGGGCCTCTAGTCTATATATATAAAAGGCTAAGTGTCTGTCCATCCTACCAGTAGCTATGATGCGCACTGACCACCAGGGGGCAGATGCTCAACACAGGAGCTGCCATCCTATGCGCACTGGCCATCCTATATAATAAAAGGCTAATATGCAAATTGTCCCCTCGTGAGTTTGACTGACCGGAAGTTTGACCTCTTGCTATGACGTGCACTGACCGCGCACGGGCAGCACAGAATGAAGGAAGTTCCCGGGTGGCAGCCGGCAACTGGGGAAAGAAAGGCCCCGATCGGCCCTGATCGTTGGCCAGGGCTAGGGACATTACCCATGCATGAATTTCGTGCACCAGGTCTCTAATTTAAAAATAAATGGCTTCATGGACCTGGCGCCAAAAAACCAACACTTGGCTTTCCCCAGGTGGAACACAGGCCCCGCCACCACCCCAGAGCATCACTCCACCAAATCGCAGCAAATGCTGCCAAGACCCTATGGCGCAAAATGCGGCCCTCAGCCCAGCCCGGCCCAGAAATGGTGCCTGCGTAATGACATCACATAGCAACGCTCGGCTTCCTCTCCCTAGCGACTAGCCTCTTTGGAGTTTCTTCAGCCCAGGAACACGACTTGCTTTATAGTGCAAACATTTTACACTTTAACCAAATGTCTGTGAAGTATTTTCCCATGCCTCATCTCATTTGATCCTCACAGAAGTCCTGGAGTAGGTAGATAGGAGACTCGGTGGAATCCTATTTTCTTTTCATTAGCCAGAAAACAGAGATTTAGAAAGTTTAGCAACTTGACCCGACTGAAAAGAAGTAAGAAATGGTGGACCTTAAAAATGACTTCAGGTTTTCTCACTTTGCAGAATATAGTCAAACACTGCTGCAGTTAAATATTTCACCCTTTGTTCTCCCTGCGTGATCTATAATAATAATCTGCTTTGTGTTGATATTTACTGCGATGTTGCTGACAGTTACCTGAAAGAGAAGTTGGGGTGCTTCATTGGGCTGGAAAAAGTTTAGCTAAATCAGAAAGCAGGTCTAATTAAGCAAGTTCATTCTATATCTATAAAAGGCTAAGTTGACTTGCACATGCACGATACATATAAAGTTCTCACTGGCACCAGTTGCACATGTGTGTTTTGATCTGTCATTGTCGATTGTGAATTTGGTTGACATTTCTATTTTAGAGAAAGGGCAAATAGCAATATTAAAATATTTCTTCTAATTAATTTCCTTTCAGTGGGCACAAATCCGTGCACCAGAACACTAGTGAGATATAAGAGGAAATGATGTGTCACAAAATTTGTATTCTCTCCTTTTTGAACCTAAATATTTTAATATGAATTTATTTATGACAATATTCAACCAGTCTACTTCTTGCTTATTTTTGTCTAACTGATATCTGTGTGACACCTTTCAAAATAGATGTGTGACACCCTTCAACTATAATTGTTTATTTCTGCTTGTAATTATTTCAGTTGTCAATTTTTTATATTTTGGGATTATATCTTTAGGTGTCTACTGTATATTATTATAATATTTTCTTTGTTTTTTAGCAGTATAATATCCACTGTTTCCTTTAATGTTATTTTGCACCTTAAATTTTGTTTTATTCAATATTAAAATGACTTCTCTGTATTTTGTATTTGTCTGCTACTTCTTGCTTATTTTTGTCTAACTGATATCTGTGTGACACCTTTCAAAATAGATGTGTGACACCCTTCAACTATAATTGTTTATTTCTGCTTGTAATTATTTCAGTTGTCAATTTTTTATATTTTGGGATTATATCTTTAGGTGTCTACTGTATATTATTATAATATTTTCTTTGTTTTTTAGCAGTATAATATCCACTGTTTCCTTTAATGTTATTTTGCACCTTAAATTTTGTTTTATTCAATATTAAAATGACTTCTCTGTATTTTGTATTTGTCTGCTACTTTTTGTTTATTTTCAATATTTATGAATTTCTTTTAAAAATATATCCACTTACTGGGTGGATTTAGAATGATATTCTGAATATCATTTAACAATATATGGCCAACATATGCAGAATTTTAAAAATCCAATATTAGGGTTTCTGTCTTATAATTAGTGAGTTACCCATATTCACGTATTTAATTTTTATTGAAGTTCAATATACATGCTGCATTGTATATGTTAAAATACAGAGCTCAAAGACTTTCCATAAAAAGAAAGCAAGCCTTTGAACCCTCCAGTCTATTATCAGAACCTCTGAAGTCTCCCTGTGCCGCATGCAGTTACTACTCCCCAAAGGAAGCCACTCTTGACTTTTAAGAGCATAGATTAATTTGGTTTATTTTCATACTTTACATAAATGTAACTGACTTCCTTCGCTTATGTTATGTTTGTGAGATCAATCTATATTGTGTGAAGATGCTGATGAGTTTGTGCTCATTACACTATAGAATCCATTTGGATGATTTCCTGGGTTTTGTTATTGCTAATTGGGCTGCTGTGACAAGTTTACAGTGCATGTCTGGTGGCGCACGCACGTTTCCCCGTATACATTTCTCTTGGGTATACAACTAGAAGCGGGAGTGCTGGATTGTTGTGTGTGTGTATGCTTAACCTTAGTGGAGACTGCCAAACATTGTTCAGTAGTATCTGAAGAATCTGGTAGCTCTACATTTTTTAAAAAATATATTTTATTGATTTTTTTACAGAGAGGAAGGGAGAGGGATAGAGGGTTGGAAACATCGATGAGAGAGAAACATCAATCAGCTGCCTCCTGCGCACTACCTACTGGGTATGTGCCCACAACCAAGGTACATGCCCTTGACCGAAATCGAACCTGGGACCCTTGAGTCTGCAGGCTGACACTCTATCCACTGAGTCAAACTGGATAGGGCTAGCTCTACATTTTTACTAACTATTGGTATTTTCTGTTTTTATCATTTTAACTATTTTGGTGGGTATGTAGTGGAATTGTATTGATATTTTAATTTGTATTTCTCTGCTAACACATGTAACTGAGCGCCTATTCATATATTTCTTACTATTGACATAGCCTTTGTTTGGTGAAGTGCCTCCTCAAGTCTTTTGCCCATTTTTCTATTGAGAATTGTCTTGTGTTAGAGAAACATGAAGACCTAAAAATGAAGGCTGGGTCAAATACATGTATTATCAATATCTTCTTCCATTTTATGAGTTGTATTTTCACTCTGTTATTTATGTCTTTTGCTGCACAGTTTTTAATTTCAGTGAAGTATAATTTATCAGTTTTTACTATTATAATTTTTGTCTTAAGAAATTTTTGTTTATGCCTAAATCACAATGATATTTTCCCACTTACATTTACTTATTTCATAATTATTTTTTTATAATTTATTTCCACCGTATTCTTTTACCTTCTCCTTTCACTCTTTTTGTTGTTGTTTATTGTTTTTCTCCTTTTACAAAACTGATTTTTCTTCTGTTTATTTAAAATTTAAATAGTTGAAGTTTGTTATTCTGATATATATCCCTAACCTCTCATGATCCATCCCTATGATTTTCTCCCCATAAATTTCCTGAGCTCACCAATACCTCTGTCTTCCTTGCGATAGGCGTTGGCATGTGCTTACTTCCACCTGATGTGCTCCCAGTCTTTATGTTCATCCCACTTCCCACTGCACGTTAGAATATCTAGAATTTTAATTTTGAAAATGTCTGCTCACAAGCATATCCAGAATTATTTTAAAAATCAAAAGAGAAAGAAAGTAAAGAATGGAAAAAGAAGCAATGTAAGAAAAGAAATATATTTCTCTTTATTCTTTGGATAATTCCACATTTGAGTAATAGACTTAAAAACATTTTTTAACACTAACTTCCATTATCTTTCATTGGCTTTTTAGATTTCTCTTTTTGCTGGTGTATTTCTTGTGAGTGTTTTGAAAGAGATTCTGAAATTTTGCATGACAGAATATTTTTGTCTTTGCATTTAAATGAGTTTAGCTGGATATAAAATTCTTGGTTTAAAGTTTCTTTTATTCATACTCCATTTTATGATTACTTCCATTGTATCTGTTGAGATATTGGATATAACCTGATTTTTTTCCTTTGTCAGTGATGTATATTCTCTCTCTTGAAGCTCTTAGAAAATTTTCTTTTTCTATGACGTTATTCAATTTCAATAAAATATACTTAAATAAAATATACTGTCCCACCTGAATATATGCTTCTTAACATTCCTGAGCCATTTCAATCTGAAATCATTAATCTTTAATTCTGAGAAACTTAATTTATTATTTCTCCAGATATTCCTTTTCATTTTTCTCTTCTTCCAGTATTCCAATTATATTGATGCTGACACTTTTACTTCTGCCCTCCAAGCTTCTAAACATTTATTTATTATTCTTTTTCTTCTTTATGCTGTTTTCAGAGGGAGTTACTAAACCTTTTAAAATCACACTAATTAATTTTTATGCTGTTTTTCTTCTGTTCATGTCCTCTATGGTGTTCCTTACTTACATACTTTTATACCCAGTGACTCCATTTTTTCCCCCCATTACTGCTTGTTTCTGTTTTCCACTAGCCTCTCTTACTTCTCTGGGTATATTTTTTTTATGCTTATGTTAAATTATTGTGTGGTGTATGTTTTTTTTTTCTGCTCCATTAACTCTAATTCCTCTGTCATCATATGGTTGGCTTTTCTACTTTTCATATTTAGCACTTGTGGTTTTCATATGTCTTGTTACTTTTCCCTGTGAACTCGTATTATTTTAGGATGATCTGTTGCCTTGGTTAGTGATATAGACTGAACATCAGCAAAATCCCAGCTCCAATTGTGCTGTACTAAGAGGGCTGTGACGTGATGGGTGGAGATTCCTCTGGCTTTAGGTTCTGGGTTCAAGCACTGCTTATTTGCATGCTTCCTCTACTTCTAAGCCGTAAAGCTTCAGAGCCCTCATGCGACTGCTCAGTAACTTGGCCCTCCTCTCAGTTCCAGATACAGCTGGCTTCCGTGCTGTAGGCATATGTGTATTGAGAGTGGAGAAGGGGCGGAGGCAGTGTTGGAATGTGCTCAGGGGTAGGCCAATCAACATCCACGTGTCATCGGTCAGTTCCCTCCGGTGCTGCCATGATGATAATGCACCACCTCCAGCTGGCCTGCTGTATTTTTGCTTCATCCAGGCGATGTACGGGAGGGAAGGTCAAGTAGAGAGCTCTCCCTGATCCTGAGCCTGGGGTGTGGTGCCTGGCTGCCACTTTCCACCGCACATGTTGAGACCCAACCACCTCTGTCTCCACACAATTTCTCACAATTGTCAGTGTAGCCCTTGGGGATTCACCAGTTTTCTTCTGTGAGGCCCTGTGCTGGTCCCCAGGGGCCTTATGCTAATGCATGAGGGAATGTGTGGGAAGTCCCCACTTATTTAAGTCACCCCTTGTATCTGTCAGTATAGATTTGTAGTATTCATTTTATAGGCCACTCACAATTGGGTTCACTTTTTGTAAATCAACATAACAAAAAATTACATCAACCACTTACACTTATATTTACAATGCACCGATCATTATTGTAGGAGGAACATATGTACTTATTCACTTACTCCTCATAACAACCCTATGAGTACATTTTTATTTCTCTTTTAAAAATAAAGAAACTAAGAAGCAGAGAGGTTAAGTTTGGGTCAAGACCATCTGGCCCCCAACTCTATGTTCTTAATCACTACATTATAACGGACTCTAAATTTCTTTTTAACAAGCCTGACTCAACCCCAACACTATTTCTCTCTCCAACGTTTTTGTCTGCTTTAGTAAGCAATACCCTGGTGGGGTATTTCCCAAGCAGTTAGATTTGGGGATTTGTTTGGGTAAGAAGAGATTTTTCATGTAGGTCCATTTTTAGAATCTTTATTTAGATTATAACATTTGTTAATACAAAGGGAATTAGTATTTGTACTAAATTCTTGTGATTCTGGGCAGAATCCCATCTGTGAATTGGGAATTAGTAAATGACTCAAGCCTCGTTTCCTAGGCAGAGAAGCCAGGGAAGGTTGTAATCCCTCCTGGCAAGATGGGTAGAATGTGAGACCTCCCATCATTTGCAGCCTTCTCTTAGAAGCTGCCTGACGCCCAGATAACAGACAACCCATCACCCAAGGTTGAAGTCAAGACACAGGGCATCTGCATGGTTTGCATTTTTGCTGGTCTTCAAATTTGATAAATGCTAACTTTTGCAACCTTCTAAGAGATATGGGCTAAGAATGAAGTTCCTCTTTTCAATAGTGTGGGAAATATTGCTTACACCAGAGTTTCCTATTTCTCACACAGCCTGCAGGTGGCGACGCGTGGAGGAAATTAAATGCCCACCGGGAGGAAGATGCTCTGTCCCCTAAGCTCCCCTTAGCAGCCATGCTAGGTTTCTCTGGCTGGAGCCCCGAGCCAAAGGAGCTTTGAGCTGTTGAACTTGGCGTTAGTCCATGGCTTCCCCAAAGTCACATTAACGACCGCCCTGGTCCTCAGCTCCCACGAAGCACTGGGAAAAAATTGAAAATGAAAGTTGCTTTTGGGTTTTGCTGCTTTCATTATTTTAGGATTAATTACTTTAATAATGAAATTTGCATTAGTACCTTAATGGACTTTATACTTTTTATCATGACCTGGACATATTTGAGAAAATTTAGAATCACAATATTATTCTTGGGTCAGCAACAGAACTGTGTACAGTTACGCAGAGATAAGGAAAGAAATTAAGCCATATGTAAAGGCATAAGTATAACTTTTATAATGAGGAAATAATAGTGAAACAACACCACATATATATGTATTTATGGTGAGACCGGATCACATTTATCTCTATGATTCCCTGTGGCCTGCCCCTAAATGCCCACATTTCTTTCCTTTACCTTCTTACTTCTGCTAACCACAGTCCAAGGTTGCACTGTCAAACAGCGGCGTTTCTTACACACTTGAGTTCGTGGCTTGGCGGGTGTCAAAAAGGAGAACAGACGCCTGGGCCCCGCATCTGTGGGGAGCGCTGGGGGCTCCGGGGCGCCCCGCGGGTCTGTGCGCTTGGAGGGGAAGTCCCGTCTCTGTCTGCAGTGTCTCCTGGAAAGTTCGCCTTCCTCCTGGGAGCGCCGGCCTGACCCCGTTCCCCTGCGGCATCAGTGTGGGCATCGCCCAGTGCGCACATGCCCGCGCGTCACACCCTCCAGTGTCAGTGCAGTAGATGTCTCCCTCCCACTTACTGGGTGGATATAGAAGCACATATATTTCTATGTCATAAGTCCGTTTTCTAAGTATTTTTATAACTGCATTTCAGTATTAGCTGGCTTTTTTTATAATCCCTACACTTTATTTGAGGAATTTAAAATGTTATTCTGAGACGTGGGCCGGGGAGGGCAGCTTTCTGACCTGCCCAAGGCGGGGACTGACCCCTGCAGGAGCTGGGCACCAGGCCCAGCGGCTTTGCCCACATCCTCGTTCCCCCTCTACCTGCCCTCCCCACCCCCCGCCAGGCCTGGGTCTCTGGGCAGGAATCTGCACCCAGCTGTGTTTCCATCTTGTGCTGTGTGTGTGTGTTTTTGGGGGGGGGGGGGGCCCGGGCGGGGGAAGGGAGGGTTACAGGAGGCAAACCAGCGCCCAAACATGTCCCAGTGGCCCTCGCCGTGGGCCGCAGCCCTCCACCCCCCTGGCAGAGGCCGGGTCGGGCCTTCCGGCAGCCCTGCCCACAGACAGGCTGGGGAGGAACTAAGCAGCGTGGGGCGTGGCAGTGGCTTCCTCCCCTTCCAACCCGTGGGCTTGGCTGTGGTCCCCAGGAGCTCGGGCCACACAGCCTGCCGGCCGCTCTGCAGGGCCGGGAGCAGCCAGCATGGGCTGGGTGGCCGGCTTTCTGAGGTCCCTCCTCCTCCTCCTGGGTAAGTGGGGGTGCAGTGAGGGGTGTTACTCTGCTGGGGGTGGGTGGGGAGCTGGGTGAGCATTTGCCCACTGGGGCTCGGTCCCTGAAGCATGGCTGTGTCCCTGTGCTCATTTTGATGGACAGTGAGCATTGCTCTTGTCTGGTTCACTCCAGCTGCAGCTTACAAATGCTCCCGGGCCTGGGAGAACCGGAAAGGGTGATGTAGCAGGAAGAGCTCTGGGCTTGGGACCCAGGCACCTCTGGCTGTGACCGTGGTGGCTCCATTGCCCACAGAGCAAACCCCAGGCCCGCTGAGCATCAGTTTCTGAGCCAATAGAACGGGTGATAATGCTTATCTTTCAGGATAGTGTGCACATTAAGTTCAACTTAATCAAGTCAAATCAAAATAATTCCACAAGATGAGAAAATGCAGGCCTGTGGATGCCCCTCTACAGCTGGTGGGAGCGTCTGTCAGGGAGGGAAGAGGCCATCTTACACGGAGGCACCTTTGTTTCTTACCTTCTAACCCTGTGCATCAAAGAAGGACCAGGGCAGAGGCAGAGGCCAGCGAGAAGCGCAGCCAGATGTGGGGGGAGAAGCAGACGGTCAGCGACACAGGAAGAAACCCAGAGAGGCAGAGGGAAGGCACAGAGGGACGGTAGAAATGTGCTAGAGGGAGGCAGGCAGAGGAGGCCAGAGCCACGCAACTTGGCAAAACCCCCTTTGCCAGCAACCGTTATGTCTTAAAAAGGCAATGGGCGCCTCATGTAGACAAGGTGCTCTTTCCCAGAGCTCGCCCTGGGCCAAGACTCAGAGGCCAGCAGGCGGCCTAATGTCACTCACACGGCGGGCCTCTGAAGCCGGCAGCAAGCCCAGCAGAAAACTGCAGACAGACAGCCACAGCATCCACCACTTGACACATGGGGACACTCCCTGACAGTGGCAACGAGGGACGGGAGGCCCAGCGAGCAAGACCAGGGCCTGCAGGGCAGCTCGTGCCAAGTGCGCTCAGTAAAGTGGCAGAAGGTGGCAGAAGTTCTAACCCCGCTTCTGCTTTTGACCTATTTAGATCATCTGTCCTGCGGGAAAAGGAAGTTAAGTTTAAGAAGCCCGACCCCAAAATGTGCAGATTATACAAAGAATTACCAACCAATAGTAAGCCTTTCCAGTGCTCGAGCTCACCAATAAGGAAAGAAGCAAACACACCTGAGGTCTCCTAGTGCCTCCCTGGCCTGCTGGCCTGCTGTCTCCGTTAGACGCTGCATGCGCTCACTCAGTGCCCACAGCAGCCAGGGAGCAGGTCCCGCTCTTGCCTGCATTCTACGGGTGAGGCTGTTAGGACGTGGCCACGGTGTCCCAGCTAGTGGTGCTTTCAGAACTCCGAGTAGAGTTGTGGTTAGGAGTGAGCCTCTGCCCTAACCCCTGAGCATCCACCCTTGCTGGACTCAGCAGCTCAGAGAGGGGCAGGTTGCTCATCTCTGCGGGTACATTTCCTCTCTGTGACTTGGGGATGCTAACAGCACCCCTCCCAGGGCTGGGCTGGGAATTCACTCTGTCCCGCATGCTGAGCACCCAGCCCGCAGCCAGCATCTGATACGAGCTGCACACTCACCACCGGATTCTCAGGGAACTCATTGATCCAACCTTCCCAGAGGCAATTTGGCAATAAACCAGAAATCCCAACTTCAGGGTTTATCTTAATGAAATAATAGGGCGAAGCTCCCCAAATATTTAATAGACTCTTACCCAGCACTGCTGACCACGGTGAAAAGCAGAAACAGCGATATCGGCAGGAATCTGGCTCACGCCCTATGCTCTGTGGTTTCAAACACCCAGGGTGTTTGGTGAAAGACACTCCCAGGCCTGACGCCGACAGAGGGGGAGTGACACGGCCACAGATCAGCAGTCACGATGGTGCGATTAAATGTTGTGGTTGTTTGCTCACCTAACCAAAACCTGACTGCAAATGGTGAATAGTATCCTTTAATCTTCTTAGAAAATAGGATGACCAGGCATTTTTTTTTTTTTTTAGTTTCTCTGTGTTGGAATTTTTCATAATGATCATATCCTATCTAATAATAGAGAAACATGGTAATTAACCGTAACTTCGCTACCCTTCCCATTGGCTAATCAGCGAGATATGCAAATTAATTGCCAACCAAGATGGTGGCCGGCAGCCAGGCAGCTGAAGCGAACATGAGACTTGCTTCCTCCAGTGACGGAGGAAGCCAACGTTCCCTGCCTGCCTTGCCCTGCTCTAAGCTACACTCTAAGCAACAAAGTTGCAATTATAGAAGCTAAACAAGCTCCAGATACGTGCTTTCAGCCAGCTTTGGCCTCAGAGCTTAAAACGGCAGTGATGGCAACAATGTTTCAATTATAGAAGCTAAACAAACCCAGATACCTGCTTTCAGCCAGCTGCAGCCTCAGAGCTGGAGCCAGCTCTCAGCTCCAGTGACAGCTATAGAAGGTAAATAAATCCCAGAATAAAAGAAAAAAGAAAAAAAGGAGAGGCTAGGAGCTTCAGTTGCCCGCCAGCCTGAAAACGACCCTTAGCCCCTCACCCAGGCTGGCCAGGCACCCCAGTGGGGACCCCCACCCTGAAGGGGGTGTGACCAGCTGCAAACAGCCATCAGCCCATCATCCAGGCTGGCCAGGCACCCAAGCGGGATCCCCACCCTGATCTGGGACACCATTCAGGGCAAACCAGCCGGCCCCCACCCGTGCACCAGGCCTCTATCCTATATAGCAGAGGTCCTCAAACTTTTAAACAGGGGGCCAGTTCACTGTCCCTCAGACATTCCACACATGCGCACTGCGGGCCCTGGACGAGTCGGCTGCTAAGCAGGACAGGCAGCGGCGGCAAAAACACCCGGTGGGCCGGATAAATGTTTTCGGCTGGCCGCATGTGGCCCGCGGGCCGTAGTTTGAGGACCCCTGCTATATAGTAAAAGGGTAATATGCAAACTGACCCTAACAGCAGAAAGACTGGGAATGACTGGTCACTCTGACACACACTGACCACCAGGGGGCAGATGCTCAATGCAGGAGCTGCCCTCTGGTGGTCAGGACGCTCTGACATGGGAGGAGCTCTGCTCAGCCACAAGCCAGGCTGACGGCTGCCAGTACAGCCGTGGTGGTGGGAGCCTCTCCTGCTTCCTCAGCAGCATTAAGGATGTCCGACTGCAGCTTAGGTCTGCTCCCCGCTGGCAAGTGGACATCCCCCGAGGGTTGCCGGGCTGCCAGAGGGATGTCTGATTGCCATCCTGGCCCAATCCTCCGGGGAGCAGGCCTAAGCCAGCAAGTGGTCACCCCGAGGGGTCCCAGACTGCGAAAGGGCACAGGCCGGGCTGAGGGACCCCCCACCCCCGAGTGCACAAATTTTTGTGCACCGGGCCTCTAGTATATTCATAATTCCAATAAATAAATTTCTGTGAACAAAAAAAGTATAACATGGCAGCCTATTGAAAGCAGCAAGGAGAAGGGTTTTCCCTTAATGGGCTGGGGGAGGGCCCTAGGGGGTTACCCAGTACAACTTACTAATGAGTGACCTGGGAGGCCAGGTGCCCAGCCGGTCCCTCGGGGCAGAGTGAGGGTGGGTAAGAGGCCTCAGGGACAGCGAGAGAGGAGCATCTCTGCCTGTCACCCCAGTGACATCAGGCTCACAGGGGACCCCCACAGTAATGGGAGAGTTTAGAAAAAACGGTTTTTGAATATCCTAAAAGTATTTTTTGTTATTAATCCTCACCTGCGGATATTTTTTCTATTGATTTTTAGAGAGAGTGGAAGGAAGAGAGGAGGGGGAGAGGGAGAGAGAGAGAAACATCAATGTGAGAGAGACTCATCGATTTGCCTTGACTGGGAATTGAACCTGTGTCCCTGTAACACAGGCCAGGATTAAAAATATTTTAAAAAACTGATCAATATAATAAACGTTCATGGACCCGACATCATGAATTAACACATTTAAAACTTTGGTTGTTTTAAAGGTAAATGTATTTAAAAGTATCTAGATGATAAGTTGACATATTCAGCAAAGAAACCACATCAGAGATGGAGTTGAAGCCTTTTGGCTCCCTCTTCTGTCTTGCGCCCTACCCCCCCCCCCCCCCCCTCCCCTCGCGCGCCTGGGTTTGGCTGTACTTCCTTCCTGTGCCACATTCTAGGTCAGCGGTTCTCAACCTGTGGGGCACGACCCCTTTGGTGGTTGAACGAACCTTTCACAGGGGTCGCCTAAGACCATCCTGCATATCAGGTATTTACATTACGATTCATAACAGTAGCAACATTACAGTTATGAAGTAGCAACGAAAATAATTTTATGGTTGGGTCACAACATGAGGAACTGTATTTAAAGGGCCAGAAGGTTGAGAATCTAGGTGGTAAAGACGTGACCTGGGTCCCGGGTGCACTCAGCACACTCCACACGCGGCAGCGCCCACCGCATCTGACCACATGAACCAGACGTACTCGTGCAGCTGCCTGTGCCGTTGGTCCCGACACTGCTTGTGGCTTCGTTGTCCTTTCTGGTGCTGGTGGGGCTGAGTGGTTCCTCGCTCTCCATGACTGCGCTGCTGCGGCCACCGGCCCTCCTGGTCCCGCCCCCAGGCCTGGGGTGCAGTGTGTGCCAGGAGGCGCACCTGGGAGAGGAGATGCTGAGTCACGGTGTGCACGGCTCCCGTTATTGGTTTTGCCAAATCGCTTCCCACCGGGAGGGCTGGGCTCTCTGTACCCCACAGATGCAGGCACACTTGGTGTGATCAGACTTCTCATGCTTTGCCAGTGGGGGGATTGTAAAATGTTATTGCCAAGTGTTCAGGTTATGTGTTCCTGATTACTAATGAGAAGAACCATTTTCCTATATTTACCACACAGTTAGGTTCCTTTTCTGTATATTTCATTTTAGTTTTATTTGGTTATTGGTCTTCTGTGTATTTTTTCTGGATATTAATTATTTGTCTGTGCCATGTGTTGCAAATATTTGCAAATATCTTCTCTCAGTATGTTGTTTATCTTTCATCTTTGTGGCATCCTTTGCTCTGCAGAAGTCTCTAAATGTGATATAATCAAATCTATGCGAGAGAGAGAGAGAGAGAGAGAGAGAGAGAGAGAGAACTTTCTTTCTGAGCCATTTGAAAGTTGCACACATGTTTGTGTGTGTGTGTGTTTTATTTTAACTCCTAAAAGCATTCATGTGTATTTCTCTAGAGGTAATCTCTTATATAACCACAGCACAGCGATCAGCTTCAGGAAATTTAACAGCGACAAATGCTGTTACATAACCTGCCGTCGCCCCGGCTGACCCACGGCGCCCTTGCAGCTTTCACTGCGCCTGAGCCAAAGCCGGCGGAGGCTGGGCACCGCGTGCAGCCACGCCCGTCGCCTTCTGTGACCTCACATCTCAGCCTTGGCTCTTTCATGACATTGGCATTTTAGACCTTCCCTCCCTTTCTTTCACAGGACATTTTTCATAGAACCTTTGGGGCCTGCACGGTATCCTAATGGTTAGATTCCGGTTTCCCTTCCCCACCCGAGAACGCACATTGCCCTGTGCCCTGCAGCGTCACAGCCGAGCCACAGGACACCAGCTGAGAAAGGCTGGCTGCTTTGGGCATAATGACAGAGACTTACAACTAGGTTTTGGATTGTGCTTGTCACAATGCTAAATAAATTATGTGCAATTTAACCATCAACGGATCAATATTTTTAAAGTTTGCTAAAATATTGCTCTAAGAATAGCTATTGAAAACAACTGATAAAATTTTTAGACATTTTATTAGAGGTTTGCAACTTCCTTTTTATTTTTATTTTATTTTTTAAAATATATTTTTATTGATTTCAGAGAGGAAGGGAGAGGGCTAGAGAGATAGAAACATCAATGATGGGAGAGAATCATTGATTGGCTGCCTCTTGCACACCCCACACTGGGGATTGAACCCACAACCTGGGCATGTGCCCTGAGGAGGAATAGAACCTTGACCTCCTGGTTCATAGGTCGACGCTCAGCCACTGAGCCACACGGACTGGGCCGCCCCTTCCTTTTGCAAAGCTGGCGTGTAATATATTTCTATGGGCTCTAATTCCAACCCAAATGCCAGCCATCTGTCTCCATTTTAATCCCGTTGGAAAGCACCCACTGAAATCTATGCATTACTATAATCACGTTAATAAAAGAAATACAATATCACCTTAATTATGTTCCAGTTGCCTAAAACATCCTTCATTAAAGGAGCCAGAGTTATTGAAGAGAACAGCCTTTTCCCTCACCTTAATTTATAATGAAAAGATGGCAGAGGCAGGGTACAGAGAATTAAATTCGTTTTTATCTTACAAGTCAAAGTCATCACTCTATTCCTTGGCTCAGAGTCCCTGAGATCTTTGTAAAAATCTTTCCTGACAGCTTTCCCCGGCTCCAGGCTCCTGCCAGGAGGATGGCTCAGATGGTGTGCGGATTCCAGTGAGAGAGAGCTCTTGATGAATTGTTTCTTTTTCTGTGTAACAAATCACCGCAATGCAACACAGGAAACGAATACCCCAGGCCTCTCAGAGAGTCAGCCCGGGGAAAGGGAGATGCTGGGCCCCAGGAAGTGAGAGATTTCCTGATACGGGGAGCCTTTTTGTCATGGCTTTGCTCATTTTCTAACTGGATTGCTTGTGAGTTGTTTTGTGTTGTCTTTTTTTAAATACCGAATTTTAAGAGTTCTTAATATATTCCACATGAGTCCTTAATCAGATATATGATCTGCAAATATGTCCTCCCAGTCCCTTAGCTTGTCTTTCATTCTCTTCACAGGGTCTTTCACAGCAAAAATGTTTCATTTTAATTAAGTCTAATTTACTGATTTTTTTTTTATGGATCATGCTTTTGATATCATGTCTGAGAAGTTTTCACCAAGCTCCAAGTCATCAAGATTTTATCTTACATTTTCTTCTAACAGTGATATAGTTTTATACTTTTCATTTAAATCTCTTACCCACTTTAAGTTCCTTTGTGAATTTAGGTCAAGATACTATTCCCCATAAACACCCAGCTGTTCCAGCACGCTGGGCTGAAAGCCCACCTTCCTCGATTGAACTGATGCTGCTCCCTGGGCAAAAACCATGTGGTCGTACTTGTGTGGACAGTTTCTGAGTTACCTTTTCCTTTTCATTTATGTACTAGAGGCCCGGTGCATGGATTCATACACC
The DNA here is from genome assembly GCF_000147115.1 of Myotis lucifugus. Lineage (NCBI taxonomy): Eukaryota > Metazoa > Chordata > Mammalia > Chiroptera > Vespertilionidae > Myotis > Myotis lucifugus. The sequence goes on from NW_005871254.1 coordinate 1,940,474, forward strand.
AGTGGGGTCCCTCGGCCTGGCCTGTGCCCTCTTGATTCCGGAACCCTTCAGGGAATGTCAGACTGCCAGTTTCGGCCTGATCCCTGCAGGCCAGTGCACGTCATAGGTACCGGTTGAACAGTGAAATACTCAAATGGTCCTTAAGGCTTTTATATATATAGACTAGAAGCCCAGTGCACAAATTCATGCACGGGTTGGGTCCCTCAGCCTGGCCGGCGATTAGAGCTGATTGGGGCTGGCCGGCCAGGGAGAGGGACTGCAGGAGGTTGGCTGGCTGCAGGAGGTTGGCTGTGGGAGCGCACTGACCACCAGGGGGCAGCTCCTGTGTTGAGCGTCTGACCCCTGGTGGTCAGTGCATGTTATAACTACCGGCCGGTTATCTGGTCTGGTTGTCCGGTTGTAGCAATCATATATATATATATATATATATATATATATATATATATATATATATATATATATCCTAGAGGCCTGGTGCACAAAATTCGTACACAGAGGGGGTGTTTCCTCAGCCCAGCCTGCACCCAATCCAATTGGGGATGCCTTGGGGGATGTCAGACCACAGGGATCGGGCCTAAACCGGCAGTTGGACACCCCTCTCACAATCTGGGACCGCTGGATCCTAACTACTCACCTGCCTACCTGCCTGATTGTCCCTAACCTCTCTGCCTGCCTGCCTGATAGCCCCCAACTGCCCTCCCCTGCTGTCCTGATCTCTCCCCCAACAGCCCTTCCCTGCCAGCATGAGCTCACCCCTAACTGCTCTCCCCTGCCAACCTGATTGCCCCTAACTGCCTCTGCCTGCCTGATCGCCCCTAACTGCCCTCCCCTGCCAGTCTGATCTCGCCTCCAACTGCCCTCCTCTGCTGGCCAATTTGGTTCTGATTGGTCAGTTTCTATGCCAGTCAGCGTCAAAAGCTCCACCTCCTACGCAGCTATTGGCTCCTCACAGTTGACCCAGATTTGGTTCTGATTGGTCAGTTTCTATGCCAGTCAGTGTCTCTGGGCCTATCAACGGGGCCTGATTAGAAAGGCGGGGCTAATCAGCAGCCCCTGTGGAGGCCTGGAAAGAAATGGAGGCAGGGCTGTTGGCCAGACCTGGAGAGAAAGAGAGGCAAGTTCTGATCAATGGCTGCCACAGAGGCTTCAGATCAGACCCTGCCTCTCTCTCTGCAGGCCTCTCTCTGGGCCTGATCCACAGCCCTCTAGGCAGTCAGTGCTGGGTCTGCATCGCCCCAGTCAGTGTTGGGTTGCCAGCACTGACTTCTGGTCTGATCCAACCGTCGGTCTTACGACCCTGGCTCTTTATTATATAGATGTGTCTGGTACTTTGCCAATAACACACAGTCTTGATTTCTGTAGGTATATGTATTTTAAGATGGGAGAGTAACTCCTACATTATTCTTCTTTTCAAAAAAGTTTTTAACGATTCTAGTTTCTTTACCCTTCAATAATCTTATCTATAACAACAAAAATTTTGCTTGGATTTTGATAGAATTACATTAATTCTTTATCATTTTGGGTATAGTTGACATATTTGCCATACTGAGTCTCCATGAATTTCATAAATATTTCCATTTAAGTTTTTTTTATTTCTCTTCTCAGCCTTGTAGAGTTTTTCATATGAAACCAGTACATGTATTATCAGACTTGCACCTAAGCATCTCTAAGTGATTGTGAATTGTGTTGTATTTACATTTTCTCTCTCTGTGTGCAATTGTTAGTACACAGAAGTGCAATCGAAGTGCTTGTTAGTCTTGTACCCTGCCTCCTGCTGAACTCACTTGTGGTTCTAAGAGTTATTTTTTAGATGTCTTGGGATTTTCTACATAGACCATGGTGTCATCTGCACCTAGGACAGTGGTGTCTCCCTTTCAAACTGGTACTAGTATTAGACCTTTTATTTCCTTTTCTTCACTTATTGGGTTGGCAGGACCTTCCTGTACTACGCTGACGAGGCATGGTGATGGCTGATATCTTTGCTTTATCCTTGAACTTAGTGAGAAATCATCTTGGTTCTCACTATTAAGTATGATGCCAGCTATGGTTTGTGTTTTGTTTTTTTAGAAGTTGAAGAAGTTTTCCTCTGTTTGTAGTTTTCTGAGAGTTTTTGTTATGAATGGTGTGGAATTCTGTCAAATGCCTTTTCTGCCTCACTGAATATGACTATGTGATGTTTACCTTGTTTAGCTGGTTACTAGGGTGGATTACCTTCATAGGTTCTTGATATCGAACAGGTCTTGCATCCCTGAATAGACTCCATTGGTCACATGTATAATTCTTTTATCATGTTGACTTCTATTTGATAACATTTTGGTAAGGGTTTTGGATCTATATTCCTGAGAGACAGTGGTCTGCAGTGTTGTTTTTTGCATTGTTTTTGTCTGGTTTTAAGGTCACAATAATGCTGTCATTATAAAACGAATGAGGGAGTGTTCCTTCTTCTGTTTTCTAAATGGGATTGTAGAGTGTTGGTGCTAATTTTTCTTTAAACATTTGTTAGCATTCTCCCATAAAATGCTCTAGGGCTGTAGATTTCCTTTGGGGGAGTTTGTAGATTATGAATTCAATGTCCCAAATTTCATATGGGGTGGGTTATTATAACTTGTACTTTTTTTCTTTTTTTTTTTAAAATCCTCATACAATGATATGTTTTTTATTGATTTTAGAGAGAGGAAAGGGGAGAGAGAAACATCGATGTAAGAGAGAAACATCGAAATATCGATTGGTTGCCTCCCATATGCACTGGGACCAGGGATGGAGCCCACAACCTATGTATATGCCCTGACTGGGAATCGAACCTGCAACCCTTTGGTGTACCAGATGACCCTCCACCCAGCCAGGGCTGTGATAGTTTGGACTTTTTGAGAAATTTTATGTAAGTCATCAGGTTTTTATGTATATAGAGCTGTTCGTGGTAGTTCCTTATTTCTATTTCTGATGTCTGCAGGGTCTGTGGTGAAATCTCTGCTTCATTCTGACCTTGGTAATTGATGTCTTCTCTCTTTTTCCCCCTGTTAATCTTGTCACACGTCTGTCACTTTGATTAATCTTTTCATAGGACCAGTATTTTGTTTCACTGGTTTTCTGTATTATTTTTGCTTTCAATCTCATTGATTTCTGCTCTTGTTTTATTACTTCCTCCTGCTTGCTCTGGCTTTATTTTGATATTCTTCTGGTTTCTTCAAGTGGAATATTAGATTATTAATTTAAGATTTTCCTTTTTTCTAATGTAAAAAATGGCATTCAGGGCTATAAATTGCCCTCTCAGCACTGCATTAGCTGTGTCTCACAAATGTTGATATGTGTGTTTTCATTGTTCTTAGTTAATAAATCTTTTGATTTCTCTTGGGACTTCTTTGACCCATGAATTATTTAGGAGTATTGTTAGTTTCCCCGTGTTTGGAAAATTTCATGTAATCGTTCTATTATTTATTTCCAGTTGAATCAATTGTGATCAGAGAACACACTTTGTATGATTTAAGTTCTTCCAAATTTGTTGAGGTTTGACCTGTAGTATTGTCTATCTTAATATATCTTACAGGAGTGTTTACAGGGAATGTGTGTTCTGCTAGTGTTGGGTCCTGTTGTTTGATAGGGTGGTTGAATTTTTTAATACAGTGGAACCTTGGTTCTTGAACGTAATTCATTCAGAAGGCTGTTGGAGAAGCGATTTGTTTGAAAACTGAATCATTTTTTCCCCATTAGAAACAATGTAAATTGAAATAATTCTTCCCAGACCCCTATATGACTCCCTGTTTCAACCTTTCTTATACACAGTGCATGTCTAATGTACTCTTTAATCTATAAAAAAATACTTCTTTTCTTAAATGTATTGAACCACCCCCTCCTAGCCTTAGAGGGGTCACTTCCAGCACTGGTTCCAGGGGTGTCTCTCTGGAGGTCAGTATTCAGCATCTTCACTTTTTCACATTTCATTCCTCTAAATCAGCGGTTCTCAACCTGTGAGTCGCGACCCCTTTGGAGGTCGAACGACCCTTTCACAGGGGTCGCCTAAGACCATCCTGCATATCAGATATTTACATTACGATTCATAACAGTAGCAACATTACAGTTATGAAGTAGCAACGAAAATAATTTTATGGTTGGGTCACAACATGAGGAACTGCATTTAAAGGGCCAGAAGGTTGAGAACCACTGCTCTAAATGCTGTCACCAGCTAACTGCCCCAGGAGGTGAAGGCAGGAGGGGCGCCTGGCAGAGTGCCTGCCAGGAGACCCCTGTGGTCCTGGCTCCCTGGGTGGGGCCACAGCGGAGAGGCTGAGAAGCCAGCGCTGGCCTGGCTGCCACAAATCCTCGCACTTCCACTCACTTCCCAGTCAGAGCGCGTGTGCTTCCCCTTTAAAGTGGCCGTAAGCACCTGTCACACCCAGACCCCCATTTACCCACCAGAATTGCTTGAACCGCTTCTTTTATTAAATCTGATTCCACGAAATGACCAGCTAATGGTTCCCAGGAAGATGAACTGCTCGCGCTCTCCTGCTTGTCTGAACGAACAGATGCTCGCGCAGCTGGGAATTCCTGCCCAGGACGGGACTGTGCCCGCGCGGGACCTGTGCAAGCCTCAGCCTCGTGGCCACGGAGTTGGTGCAGGGGGAGAGGTGAAGGCTGTCCCGGAGGCCTGGGCTTTCTCCTACATTAAGCAAATATTGACTTTTTTTACCTGGTGTTTCTGGGACCCAATGAGGACCCAATGATGAGTGAGTCAGGGCCCAGCTTGGAAGGGCAGTCTATCAGCCAGAAGGAAACAGAGAAACAGAGGAGGCTCCTTAATCCAACCCAGGGTATCCGGGAGGGCTTCCTGGAGGAGGAGTTCTGCCGAGAGCAGATTGATTACGTCTCTGCCTCGCCGTGATCCTTCAGCAGCTGCTCACTGCTGCCACAGCGCCCCAAGGTGTCTGCTGTGTGCACAGGCCCCAGCTCCCTCACGTGGCCCACCCCCTGCTCCTGCTCCCAACCCCACCTTTATCCTCCCGGCCCTGTGGTCTGCAGGCCTCCTCACATCATCGCCTCACCCCTGTGCGGACTGTGCGCCATCCCCTGGGCCAGGGATGCTCACTCCGTGCTCCGTAGGGTCCCAGGAGCACAGCTTTCATGCCAGTCTGCTTGGCATCTGTGGCCTCCTTCAGGGCAGGAATCTGCCCTCGCTCAGCCACTGCTCGGCTGTGCCCTGACTGGCACTTGTTTGTGAGTGGATGCGCACGGAGGGGGTTCCCAGCACCTCATCTGGTTGGGACAGAAGGGCAGGAGGGGTGGGCGGGGCCGCCTGGATGGAGGGCCTGAGTTGAGGCTGAGAGGTGAGCCACGTGGAGGGAGGTGAGCAGCCAGGAGGCAGGGCAGCTGCAGGGGCAGGAGGACTGTCCTGGGACATTGGGGCCCGTGGCTGAGACCCAGGACTTGGCTGGGATGCCCTGCCTGTCACAGTTTTCTGCTGACTGTGCTCAGCCCCACAGAATTCAGGGATGGACTGAGGCCCAGAAGGCTCTGGAGACCTTCAGGGAGGGCTCTGGAGGTGACCTGGGGCCACAAAGAGCAAAGACCCTCTAGGCTCCACCTGAGCCACAGGACACAGTGTGCTCCTCCCCCCGCCCCCACCCCCTGGGCCCATGTGAGAGACTCCTGTGGAGCCCAGCTGGCCGGGTTCAACCCCCTGATTCGGGTGTGGGACCCTGAGAGGGTTATGTGCTTCCCCTGAAATGAGGGTGATGGTCCCCGGAGGCAGCCCTGCCCTGTCCTTCCCTCTCCCCTTCCCCTTCCCCTTGCCTTGCCCTTGCCTTCCCCTTCCCCTTCCCCTTCCCCTTCCCCTTCCCCTTCCCCTTCCCCTTCCCTTTCCCCTTCTCTGCTTTGCTGTTCTCTTTCCTTTGCTTTCTGTCTCGAGACTGTACAGCTCAGGCAGCCGTGGCTCCCCCAGCCTTCGTGCCCTCAGAGGAAGCAAGGACAGCAGAGCCGGACGGGTGGCCTGCTCATCTGAGGTTTGGCACCTGCGGTCTCTTTAATGAGACCGGAGGAGCATTGAGGAAGAGCAACTCCAGGTGGATTTTGGGTTGTGCACAGGGAGCCTGTGGTGTCTGCGAGTTGAAGCCGGGTCAGAGGAAGGGTCTGTGCAAACCCAGCAGCCACGGGAGCGGGAGCGCTGCGGAGCCCAGGCCTGCTTCAGGGCGGCCAGCCTCCTGCTCTGGGCCTCCGGCGCCTCCAGGCCACAGCTGCCACATCTGGGCTTCGTGTGCCTCATCTGCAAATGGCAGAGAGAAGGGAACTGTCTTGGGGAGTCCTCTCTTATGTCAGGGGCTTATACCCCATCTTCAGATGAGAAAAGTGAGGCCGGGGTCAAGCTGTGTGAAGCATAACTGTGCTGCCCCCTCCCACTGGCACTCCAGTTCCCTTTCCGCGCTCTCCAGCGGGATCTGGCTGGTGACCTGGCCCAAGGCCTCCAGCGCAGCCCCGCAGTGGCTGCAGGAGTGTGCCCGTGCGTCCCACCGGGTGGTGGGTATTCCATTCTCAGGCGGGGTGGCAGGGTGATCCTGGACCAACAGAGAGCACGGGACTTTAGAGGAGGGGCCCTGGTGGTAAGTCTTCAGGATAAGCAAGAGCTCTCCACGGACAGGAGGCTTCTCGCAGAAGGGCAGCCGGTGAAAGCGCAGAGCGGCAGGCGGCGCTCAACTGGGGCCGGTGAGGCTGTGCCCTGAAACCCTTGTCCTCTGTCCCATTCCTGCTTCGCCAACCCGAGTTCCAGGGGCGCCCTGGGAAGGACCTGCCACCTATGTCATGGACTCTTCGGATTCAGATGACTTACTTAGCTCAGATGAGATCAGGATGGAGAAGGTGTTTTCTTACTGAGGTGACTGAATCGTCTAGAAGAAAAGAGGTGCTTTAGGCACAGCTGGATTCAAGGGCTCAGAACTGTCTTTAGGGCTTGCTCCCAGTCTGACCCCCTTCTGGGCGCTTCCATCTCACAGGTCCCCTCCACCCGGGGGGCCTCTCTGAGCCCACAAGGACCAATTCCGGAAGAGGCCCCTGTTTCTTCATATTGTCCCTGAAGTCCCAGAGTTGAGTCTCACTGACCTGAACTGGATCACTTGCCCTGCCCATGACCAATCACTGCTGACAGGAAGAAGGAATATGCCAATTAATCAGGCATGGGTCACAGGTCCATCCTGGAGCCAGCCCTGGGCAATCGCATGCAGGTGATTCCCCAAAGGAAAACCCAGGTGCTGCCAGTAGCTGAGGAGCCAAGGTCAGGGGAGGCGGGTCAGCCGCACAGCAGTGTCCACCGCACACGAGCCGCTCAGACTCCCTTCCGGTTGTGGGCGAGGTTTTCAGGCAGGTGTCAGGATCACCAATGACCCTGGCCTTCTCTTCAGGGCAACCCTGTCTTCCCTGCCAGGCCATTGGGAGCCCACGGCAGTGCCTCGCTCCTAGTGCGGACTCAGCTAGGAGGCGACGAATGCCTCTTCTAGACACCTGGGGTCCTTCCTCTAGCTGAGAATGTGGGAATTTGTGAAATACAAAGGTAGAAGCCATTCTGCAATATTTAAGTTCCAAGGTGAGAATGGCCAGGCCTCAGTTGACAAACACTCCGGGCCACCTTTCCCTATTTTTGTTCAGATACATATGGAACAACACCCGAGCGCCGTGCACACCGCTGCCCCACTGCCCCACGCTGCAACCACACAGCCCGATTCTTCCCAAATAGGGCGCGCAGAGTGCGGCCCCCCTGTGGGCGGGCCCAACAGGGGTACACAGCACGGGATCTAGATGTCAGGGACAGGGACGGCGCTGCGAGGGTCAGATTCCAAGGGAGATGGGCCAAGGCCTCGCTGCGCCTTCCGCTCACTCTCCGGAGCAGGGAGCAGGCCTGCTGGTTGCCTTCCTCTGCTGGCTGCCCTTCCAAGGGGCCACTGGGCCTCCCCAACTGACTCTTGCAAGAGGCTCCTTCCTGTGGGGAAGCACTTGCAGAAGGTGCTCTGCAGGACTGAGGTGGGAGGGGCTGCAGAGAGGGGGCTGGAAACCAGCTGTTTTTTTTGCGGGGGGGGGGGGGGCGGGGGATGGTGGTAGAGTATCAGGTCGTCTGGCAACAGCACGTCCCAATGGACATGAGGAAGAAGCAGAGACTCTAGACTCAGCCATAGTGCCTTCGTGCACCTCAGCCAAAGGAGGCAGCCTCTGGCAGGCATAGCCTCAGGTGGGTGCCTGGCGAGAGCTCCTGGGTTCAGGGCCCGACCTGGGCACATGCAGACACTGCGTGGGCGAGGCCACCCTGGAACCTGAGCCGCCCCCTGGGGAGAGGCAGCCCCTGCTCTGCTCCAGGCAGCAGCAAGGGCAGTGCTCACCTCGGAGCCCCCTGCTCCTGGCTCAGCCGGACAGTGCAAGGAGCGCCAGCCGCCAAGGCAGACTTGGTCAGCACTGCCTACGCGCACTGTGCCTACTAGCACAGCTCCGTGCGTCTGCCGGCTGGCTCCGTCCTGCCTGCCCCCAGGGAGACCAGCCTTGGGGCAGCCAGCTCCTGCTCAGCAGCAGGGAACTCCCCTGGTTTGAGAGCCTGTCCTCTGAATGCTGGCTCCCTCTTCCTGTTTGCAGAGAACCCAGAACTTCCAAGTGCAGTGGCTCTAGTTTCTTCCCGTGTCTCTCTCAGATCTGACCGTGGGAGCACTGAGAGCCCTGGCTGTGCTTGCAGGCCAGCCCCGCGAGGGCCCTCCACCCTCCTCCATCCTCCGTCCACTGGGGAGCCTGGGAAAATCAGCACTTGGACTTGCAGGGGGCCTAGGGCCCAGGAGGCAGGGGTGGGGTCGGCAAGCCAGCGAGCTCAGGATGGACCTCACACAGCGGATCCTTAGAGCTCAGGGCAGAGATGGAGTGCAGGGGGCGGGCTGCCTGGAGGATTTCCCTCCCCCAGAAGGGACAGGCCACCTGCAGCAGCTGGCCAGCAGGGATTCCTGGGGCGGGGTGGGGCCTGCCTGAGTGCCTGCAGCTGTCAGAGCAGTGGCCGGGGCGGGTGCTCACTCAGTCCCTGACCCTGGGCCGGAGGCAGGACAGCCTGGAGAGCCTGTTTGGGCAGAGGATGTAGGGGTGCCTTGGGGCTTGTGGTGGACACAGGATGGAGCATGGGGGTGGGGCGAGGAATAGGGGTTGAACTGAGCCCAGGCCATGGGCTCCCTGCTAGAGAGGGCCAGGAGCTGAGAGGTCAGGGTTACTGGCGGGCGAGGTTGAGGAAGGGTGCTGGGTGCCAGGCCTTTCGACACTAGACATTCCTCCTCCTCTTCCTTCCCGGCTCCGGCCTGCAGGCTGAGCTGGGCGCACCCTCCGGGTGTCCCTGTGTGCAAGTTTCCTTGCGTTTCTCTCTGTGTTCCTGGCTCTCTGGCTCTTTTCACCTCACTCACGCTGACCTGTGTCCTTTCTTCTTTCTCTGTCCCAGTTCCATCCTGGCTGCACCAACGGACCCTCTCTCCCGGCCTGGGTGTTGCGGGGCTCTGGCAATCCATCAAGACTCCAAGACAGTCGGAGGCAGCCAGGGCCGCCTCTGTGCCCCTGAGGGTGGTGGCCCAGCGGAGCGGTCCCTGCAGCAGGCCTTCCCGACGAGCGGGAGGGGGTGGCCGAGGACAGGCTCTGGCCCCCCAGCCCTGCCCGGCCTGCTCACACCAGCGGTTCTGCTTTAACAGACTCGGGGTTTTCTTTCTTTGCAGATGTTGGAGGAGCTCAAGTGTTGGCAACGGGCAAGTCCACTGGGGCCGAAACTGGTAGGTGCCTGCCCAGCTGATTCTGCCCGGGAGACGAGGCGGGTGGGGCAGCGGTTGGCCTCTCACAGCTGTCACACAGAGGAAGGGCACTCCCCGCAGGCCTGCCTGCGTGGCGAGTACGGCTTTCTCCTGGACATTGTCCTGCCCAAGGGCCTGTCCTAAGGGAATGTGAGTCCTCGGGCCACCTTTGTCCACACTCTGATGTGCAGCTCCAGCACCTACTGGCCTGCCCACAGCCTCGTCCCAACAGCAGGCTCGGCCCTGCTCTGTGCCCAGGCCCCTCCCTCCAGCACGATCAGCTCTTCTCCAACTGGGAGTTCAATGGCAGGCACAGTGACCTCCTGCGGGAGAGCAGCCTCCCTGGTCAGCCCGGCCCGTCACCGGGCACTAGAGGGAGCCCTGTGCTCCCCAGCGGCCAGCAGGTTCCCCGGGAGCCAGGCCTCATTCCTTTGCCTTCAGCGCTCACAGAGCAGGCAATTAAAGGAACTAATAGAAATGTAGTGAGGAAGGCCTACAGGAGGCCAGAGAAAGGAACCGCTGGTCCCTTGGAAGAGGTTCCACAGCCCAGGGGACCCGGGCGGAGTTCCGAGAGGAGGGTCTGGGTAAAGGAGCCGGAGCCGATGTGCCCACTGGAGAGTGGACGTTAGGTCGGCCTCAGTGGGTCACACGCATGACGTGGGCTTCGTCCAGAATGTGGAGGTGGCCTGGAAGCCCTTGGCAGGTGGTGGCCCCTCAGAGCCATCGTTCAATGTCTCCTCGCCCTTCAGACATCAAATACGCCCTCATCGGGACGGCGCTGGGCGTGGCCATCTCGGCAGGCTTCCTGGCCCTGAAGATCTGCATGATCAGGAAGCACTTGTTCGATTTTGATTCCTCAGACCTGCGGAGCGCAAACGTGGGAGTCAGCGGTAAGGACACGGGGCGCTAGGCCGGCTCTGTCCCCGACAAGGACATGTTCCCGGCAGCCACCCCACAAGGCACCCAGGGCCACTGCAGAGCCCTTGGTAGAGGAAAACTAAAAGCCACGGCTGCAAAGAAATATAGTGACCCCCGCCCTGTCCGTCTTTCTGTCTGTCTCTGTGCTTTGCTCCTTAGTGGCTTCCGATGTCCTAAGAATCAGGTTCCTGGAGGAAGGTGGGAAAGATGGACTCGATCCCGGGGGTAGTGAGGCTGGCGGGCGGAAGGGGCTGCCAGCACTGACTGTGTGGCCAGTTGCATTTTTTCAAAAACAGGGAGTCCTCAATCCAGGAGGCACCTGCAGGGCACAGCGCACGCAGACGCTGGGCTGTCAGTTTGTGCGTGGCTTTTTTAAAAGATTTTTTATTGATTTTTTTAGAGAGAGAGGGAGAGAGAAATGTCCCTGTGAGAGAGAACACTGCTCGCCTGCCTCCTGCACTCCACCTACCAGGGATGGAGGCCGAGGCCCGGGCACGTGCCCTGACCGGGATCGACTGGCAAACTTGGTGCACGGGACACAGCGAGCCACACCAGCCACGCAGTTTGTGACTTTTGATGGCAAAATGCAACAGTGATGGACACCCTTTTGTCTCAAGGCGGGGCCTGCAAAAGCCACCCCCATGTGAGGGGTAATGGCATGATGATGGATGATGCAGTTTTCCATGAGGCTTTCCTGAGGGCGAGGAAGGAGATGCCTCAGCGTGTCTCCAGAAAATGCAATGGTCATCTGTGAAGATATACAGAAGGCATGGGGGCGGGTGTCTGGGCCAGGAAGAGGGGGAGCAGCAGCTCTCGGGGCCTTCCTGGGATGCTAGCGTGTCTAATTGCACAAGGAACTCAATTTGCCATAGGAGTTTGTTAACCATTGATTTTGTATCCCTGCGAACAAGGAGGGAGGGAGCGCTACAGCCTCTTCATCACAGAGCAGGCGCATGTCAGACCTCTGAGGGCAGAAGCTCCAGGGGCTGCAGGTGGAGAAGAGGGGAGGGCGGGCTGCTTAGGGAAGGCTCGGCCTCTCCCGCCTGCTAAGCTACGCGTTGTCATGGGCAGGAGCTGGATAGAGAGGCTCTGGCAGTGCCAAGGGCGGGGGGGGCGAGCCCTCAAGACCACTGCCCCACTGCCCCAGTGCCACCCCCGCCCCCCAGGGAGCCTCTCAACCCTGCCCGAGTCCAGTTGGCTCTGTCTCCCCACCCCCCCACCCCCCCACCCCCCGTTACCTGGCACTGAGCGAGCTGTACACCGACCATAGCGCCTCCTTCCTAACGCCCTGCTCTCTCTGTTTAGATACCATCACGTCAAAGAAGAGAGCCCCACGGTAAGGCTGCTGCTGGGGGACCATGTCCTTCCTGCTTCGTCTGTTCTGCTCCCGGCCTGGCAGCCCCGCCCTTTTCCGAAACACTTCCCACGGCCCCTCCTCCCGCTCTGCTCCTCTGGCCGTGGGCAGGTGTCATGAGAGGGTGTAGCAGCCAAGTGGGCTTGGGCTCGCCCTGGGCACTGGGCACGTGCTGCAGACCACGTGGCCACTCGGGCCTGTGTCCGGGCGATGGAGTGAACGCTCAGACCGAGAGTCAGCAGAGTGATCTCCCCTCCGCCCGTGGCTGAGCCATGCTCCCTGGCCAGCCGGACGCCACACCCCGAGAGGGACTCTCTGAGTTCAGGAAACTTAGTTCTGGAAACTCCAGGGCCCCTGGAAGTCTCCAGAGCTGGTCGCAGGCTCTGCTTCAGGGACTTCTTAGAACTGGAATTCACAAGAATGTCAGGTTTCACCCCACCCACTGCTTACCCTGGCAGTGTGTCTGCACGC
>NW_005871254.1:1953111-1958848 GCF_000147115.1 Myotis lucifugus
CGTGTGTCTGCATGCCGGCCGCTAGCAGGGTGGGCGGCAGGGGCTGTGATAATGTGGGACGAATGACTGACATACGCTTGAGTTTGGGAAGATCTGTGGACAGTGCAACCCAAGCAACTAGCCCCTGGTTTCCTGTTGCTGTGTGTGACCGGGTCAGAGGGAACCCTCCATCTTGCGTGTGTGTGAGTTCTGGATCATTCTGACACGCCAGAGCCGGAGGAGGCGACTTCCACACTGCAGGCCAGGTGGCTGATGGTCACCCAGCAACCAGCCCTGTGCCTGCGGTTCAGGGAGAGGGGCTGCAGGCAGCAGGAGGAAGCGGGTGGTGGAGGAAGGAAGAAGCGAAGGAGGAGAGGTGGGCGGCTGGGCCTCGCTGGCCGCCGAGCTCCCCGTGTGCGGGAGCTGCTCCTGGCCTGGGTCCTGTGGGAGCTCCCCACCAGCGCAGGGATTCTCAAAGCGAAGGGAGGCACGACTCAGATTTCTGAAACTGACACTAGATGGAGTCAGGCTGAGTGGGGAGAAGTTAGACCGAAGGACAAGCAAGTCAGTCTCTTACAGCAAAACTGCATGTGCTTTCTGTCACCCAGGGACGATTTAATAAATCACTTACCATAACTTATCACAAATAGGAGTGATGTCTACCCTCTGCTTCTGCTTTGCAGGTCAAACCTCAACTTCTCCGAAAGGTGAGTTGGTTGCGGGAGTCAGCACTGACTGAAGGAGAAGGACAGGCCGGCCCGCGCTGGCTCGCCTCGCGCCACGAGAGCGGAGCAGCCCGTAGCCAAGGGCACGCGTCCTGGGCCAGGGAGGCTGCGAGACCAGGAGCCAGCCTCTTCTAGGGACACTTGCAGAAAATCCTAGCAGGTGGAACTTTGGCAGAATGTAAAATGAAACTATGGGGCATTTGCCCGATTAGAGCTGAGAAAACGGTTTTAACAGCAAGATAGTTCATTTTTTAAATATATTTTTATTGATTTCAGAGAGGAAGGGAGAGGGAGAGAGAGATAGAAACATCAATGGTGAGAGAGAATCATTGATTGGCTGTCTCTTGCATGACCCCTGTGGGGATCGAGCCTGCAACCCGGGCATGTGCCCTGACTAGAAATTGAACCTTGACCTCCTGGTTCATAGGTCAACATTCAACCACCGAGCCACGCTGCTCAGGCGGTTAATTTTTTAATTTTACTTACTTAGACCTTCTCTTGACAGAGGCCCATCAAACAGATAGCCCATTTACTCCATTTGATGAAAAAAAAAATTCCAAACTTTTCTCTGTGTCATCAAGCTATCAGTTTGGCGAGGCGTTGGATTCTCACCTCTGCTTTGGGGTCTCAGTAGACAAGGCCTGCACATGCAGGGCGGGGCCTGCAGAGGAGGCACCTGCTCCCCAGGAAGGAGGCACCTCCTCTGGGGTTATCCGAATCCTTGGTTCTGGTTCACACTCTCGGGCCTGCTGGCTTGCCCTCAGGCGCTGCCCACATGCTCTCACTCTCCCTTCTTGGGAAACATTGTAAATATATCGCAAAGTTGAAAGAACCGTGTAATAAAGACAGACATACACACCCTTCATCTAGAGCAGTGGTTCTCAACCTTCCTAATGCCGCGACCCTTTAATACAGTTTCTCATGTTGTGGTGACCCCCAATTTCATTGTTACAAATTGAACATAATTAAAGCATAGTGATTAATCACAAAACAATATGTAATTATATATGTGTTTTCCGATGGTCTTAGGCGACCCCTGTGAAAGGGTCATTCGACCCCCAAAGGGGTCGAGACCCACAGGTTGAGAACCGCTGCTCTGGAGTCACAGGTAGCACTTGCCACTTGCGTTTTCTCTGTATACATCATTTCCTCTGATCCACTAACAACTGGTGTAGACACCAGGACATTTCATCCTAAATACCTTATCCTGTTACCTCCCACATGCTCGCCATACAATGACTGTGTTTAGAAAAATGAATGATAACTCAATATCATCTACGCAGCCCATCTTCAGAGTTCTCTGGTTGTTTAAAAAGCATCTTTTATAGCTCTGTTTCCCTAAGCCAGGATCATTGTATTTGATTTTGTCTCTTTATTTTCTCTCTCATTATTGGACAACCCCTCTGCTTCCCCCCCATATGTCAGCAATTTTCAGCCTTTTTCATCTCATGGCACATAATTAATTACTAAAATTCTGCGGCACACCAAAAGATATATTTTTGCAGATCTGACAAAAAAATAGCTATCATTTTAATTCATTCACACCAGACAGCTATTGTTGTGTTGGCTGTTGTCATTTTTTATGTGACAGTCGAAGGGAAGAGGCCGGTGCCCCTGAGTAAATAGCCGGGCACTCCAGGTTTTAAACATTCCTGCGGTGCACCGGGCGAAATCGCTGCTCTGAGGCATTGCCAATTTGGCAGTACCCAAGCCTGTCCCTGTCTGACGTCCCATTTTCTGGTTTGTTAGGTTCTGTCCTCCTGAGTAAATCAGATGGAGAATTTTGTCGGGACTGCCACGGAGGTGACCCCTGCATCCTCTGTGGTGCCGCCTCAGGAGGCACCCACGCCAGGCCCCTCTGTGGGGGGCGCTGTGTTTGCTCACTGGTCCAGGACGCAACTGCTGGACTCCACGTAGTTGAGGTCCGATTTCCCCCTGGTAACCAGTAAACAATCCAAGGGTGCCCAACAGTTCTTCACCCAGTGACTCAATGTATCTTCATGAGTTACGTTTGAATCAATTATTCACTGGGAATTACAAAATACCTAGTTTCTAATTCCAGCATTTCTTCTACACGTAACAGCTGGCATTCTACAGAGAAGGAATTTTTCTCCCCAGCCCATTTTCTTTCATTTAGTTGAACATTATTCCTATGAACTTCAATGCATTTTAATTTATTGCCATCGTGAATCTTTTTTATGCTCGAATTACCCCAAGTTTATCCAGTACAAGTCACTTCTTCGTGGCTTTTAAGGACCCCGTTAGTCACTGAGCATTTCCTAGACTTTGACACAACACAGTAACGCCAGTTCACCTTGTACTGTCCCTGCTCAGACTGGAATCACATTTCCCCCAGGGTCCCTCCCTCCCTCCCTCCCTCCCTCCCTCCCTCCCTCCCTCCCTCCTTTCTGTCCCTCACTCCCTCTCTTCCCTCCCTCCCTCACCTCCCTCCCTCCTTCCCTTTCTCCTTTTCTCCCTCTCTCCCCTTCCTTTTCTTGATGTGGAATAGTTTTCACAAACCAAGGTCTGGGCACAATTTGTGCTCATAGCTACTGAAGCATTATTGCATCTACACCCTCTCAATGGACAGTCAGGAAATGTATATTAAAATCACAAACTCAATACCTTAAGGTTCTTCTTAAGCTTTTCTTATTTTATATTTTCCCCTGGCTTCTCCAAAGTGAAAGCTCTGCTTCTCAACCATATGAAAGCTTTTACTCGTTTGCTGTATCATATAATATACACACTGACAGAGTTACAACAGAGCACAGCTACACACTTACTTAGCAACTTGAACATTCCTTTACAGTTCCTTTTTTTTAGAATTTAGCCTTCTGTGTGTACAGAGTATTGTGTTCAGATTGAGTTTATTTCTCTTTGAGGCTGCATTACCAATTTGACACAGTGAGAAATATTTGATTGAGTCTGTCTGCCGTGTTCCTGTTTTCTTTCTTAATCCTTTAGTTTAATTGTGTTTTTGAGTATGAAGAGCATGCTCCCATCCCTGTCCACTCCACCACACCTTGAGCAACTGGTGCCAACAGTTTCTATCTTACCCTTCCTGTGTTCATTTCACAAATTATAATGGATTAAAAATTTTACATATATACAATATTTTATAAAATTAAATAAATGTTTTATCTATACTAATAAAAGGGTAATATGCTAATTAGGGTGGACATCTTCCGGACATCCATCTGGACAAAGCCACAGCACCTGCGAGGCCCGAGGCTCAGGCCTTGTAGCCGCTGCGGCCGGCAGTGGCAGCAGCAGCGGGGTGATGGGGCGGCGCCTTCACCTGATCAGCCTGGTCGCTTCCCACAGAAGGAGGCCAGATTACCCCTGGGGAGCAGGCCTAAGCCATCAGTAGGACATCCCCTGAAGGGTCCCAGACTGTGAGAGGGGGCAGGCCGGGCTGAGGGACCGCCCACCCAGTGCACAAATTTTCATGCACCTGGCCTCTAGTATGTACACAAATATACAATTTTTCCAGTCCTTGTGTGGGTTTATATTTTTATTTGTCCACTGGCATTTGTTGTTGTGTGTAGTATGAGATAGAATTTAGTTTCCTCTTTTTCCCATATGGCAACCCAGTTATCTCAATATCATTTTTTAAAACCACCCTATTTCCCCCAGTGTTGTTTTTATTTATTTATCTTTATTGTTGAAGGTATTGCAGATGCCCCCTATTTTCATCCATTGACCCCCTCCTCCCCACTCCCAAGCCCTCTCCAGGCCTTCACCACACCACTGTCTGTCCATGGTCTATGCAAATATGCATATAAGTTCTTTGGTTAATCTCTTCCCCTGCCTTCCCTCTGAGATTCATCAGTCTGCTGCATGTTTCCATGTCTCTGTATCTATTTTGTTCATTAGATTCCACAAATAAGTGAGATAATGTGATATTTGTCTTTCTCTGACTGGCTTATTTCACTCAGCATAATACTCTCCAGGTCCCTCCATGTGGTTCCAAAGGTTAAGAGATCCTTCTTTTTTACAGCTACACAGTATTCCATGGTATAAATGTACCACAGCTTTTTTTATCCACTCATCTGCTGATGGGCCCTTGGGCTGTTTCCAGATCTTAGTTATTAAAAATAGTGCTGCTATGAACATAGGGTGCATACATTCTTCCTGATTGGTGTTTTAGGTCTCTTAGGATATATTCCTAGAAGTGGGATCACTGAGTCAAATGGAAGTTCTATATTTCATTTTTGAGGAAACTCCACACTGTATTCCATAGTGGTTGCACCAGTCTGCATTTCTACCAACAGTGCACAAGGGTTCCCTTTTCTCCACAACCTTGCCAGCACTTGTCGTATGTTGACTTATTGATGGTAGCCATTAGGCAGTTGTGAGATGGTACCTCATTGTGGTTTTAATTTGCATTTCTCTGTTAATAAGTTTGTGGTCTAGTTTCATATGTTTCTTGGCAATTTGTATGCCCACTTTGGAGAAATGTCTATTCAGGGCCTCTGCCCATTTTTTAATTGGATTGTTTGTCTTTCTTGTGTTGAGCTGTATGAGGACTTTATATATTTTGGAAATTAACTCCTTATCAGATGTATCATTGGCAAATATGTTCTCCCACACCGTGGGTTCCTGTTTCATTTTGATGCTGGTTTGCTTTGCTGGGCAGAAGCTTTTTAGTTTGATGTCATACATTTTGTTTATATTTTCCTTTTTTTCTCTTGCCCTAGGCCAGCGGTTCTCAACCTATGGGTCACGACCCCTTTGGCGGTCGAATGACCCTTTCACAGGGGTCACCTAAGACCATCCTGCATATCAGATATTTACATTACAATTCATAACAGTAGCAACATTACAGTTATGAAGTAGCAACGAAAATAATTTTATGGTTGGGTCACAACATGAGGAACTGTATTTAAAGGGCCAGAAGGCTGAGAACCACTGCCCTAGATGATGTATCGGTGAAAATTCTGCTCTGTGCGATGTCTGAGATTTTGCTGCCTATATTTTCTTCTAGGATTTTTATGGTTTCACAGCTTACATTTGAGTCTTTTATTCATTTT
>NW_005871254.1:1959175-1967755 GCF_000147115.1 Myotis lucifugus
TGCAATGGTAAATGGGACTTTTGTAAGTTTATCTTTCTGAGAGGTCATCATTGGTCTATTAAAAAAAAAAAGCCATAGATTTCTGGGTGTTAACTTTGTATCCTGCTACATTGCCAGATTCATTTTTTAAATCTAGTAGTTTTTAGGTGAAGTCTTTAGGGTTTTCTATGTACAATATCATGTCATCTGTGAATAATGACAGTTCTATTTCCTCATTTCCAATTTAGATACCTTTTATGTTTTCTTTTTGTCTGATTGCTATGGCTAGGATATCCAGTACTATGTTGAGTAAGAGTGGTGAAAGTGGACATCCTTATCTTGCTCCTGTTCTTAGGGAAAATGGTTTTAGTTTTTGCCCATTGAGTATGATGTTGGCTGTAGATTTTTGATATATGGCCTTTATTATGTTGAGTTATGATCCCTCTATTCCCACTTTGCTGAGAGTTTTTACCAAAAATGGGTGTTGGATTTTGTTGAATGTTTTTTCTGCATCTATTGATATGATCATGTGATTTTTGTCTTTCAATTTTTTATGTGATGTATCACATTTATTGATTTGAGAATATTGTATCATTCTTGTATTTCTGGAATAAATCCTACTTGGTCATGGTGTATGATCTTTTTAATATGTTGCTGGATCCAATTTGCTTATATTTTGTTGAGGAATTTAGCATCTATGTTCATCAGGGATATTGGTGTGCAATTACAAGTCTGTTTTTGTGTGTCCCAGAAGAATTTTCAGATTTTACTCTCATGGGTTTTCCACACTTTAGTTTCTGTTTATTCCTAAATATTTGATGTGTTTTTTGCTTTTGTAAATGGAGTTTCCTAGTTCGTCTCCTCCTTGGTGATTGATTGCTTTGGATTGGTTTTGCAGGTTAACATTGTAGCAGCTGCCTTATTGGATACTGCTATTGTTTGCATTGGTTTCCTTCTTGGTATTTTATGTGTCACCTTTGTCATGTTCTAAATTTTATGATGGCACGTCAAACTCCAGATCTTTTCAATTCTTATGCCTGTAATTGTTTTTTCCTCTCTGATCGTATCTGCTAAGACCATCAATGCTAAATAACAGTGGGAACAGTGTGCAGACTTGTTTTGTGCCTGATCTTGGTGGGAAATACACTAGTGCTTTCCACTAAGTAAGCACTGGCCTGAGGGCTGAAGTATGTGCATGTTATCACATTAAGGAAGTGCCCATCAATTCTTATTGTATTGAGTTTTTAAAATCAGAAATGTGTGTTGGATTTGGTCACAAGTCTTTTCAGCATGAGCAGGCATTAGCTCACCCGGGGACTCTCCTAGCAAACCAGGCTGGATAGACCCTTTGTTATTAGAGTTTTTGTTTCTTTTCCTCCTCTCCCTGTTGATCTGTATACTTGTTGTAGGATGTGGTAGAAGATTCGGCGTCACGATAATCCTACAGTCTCCAAAAGACTTTCTCCTTCTCTTGATGCCCAGTCTAGGTCTCCAGCCTAATTCACCTGCTAATCTAGCCAGCGATGCTCTCCCAGCTCCTGCCCAGCTTACCTTCTCCTGCAGGCTGTGGCTGGCTCTGCCGGGCTGGTGACATAGCCACCTGAAGAGGAATGGCTGCCCTGGCAGAGAGCAGCTTCCTCCGGGAGGTGGCTCGCAGGTGTCTGTCCCCAGCTCTGGGCCATCGGGGATGGGAGGAGATGGTCTCATGGCCTGCCCATCTTCTTTGGGCATCAGGAATTCAAGCGCAAGTGCTGGCTAGGGACAGCCACTGCAGACTTCCTCTGAAGGGGCCCTTTCTACTCAGGACTCGTTCAAGACAAAAGAAAGAGCTTTCTGTTGAGCCTGGGCCTCTAGGCCAATTTAAACGCTATGTCCTTCTGGTCCATCATACTTTCAAGAAGAAGCACATCACCTGACCGCAGTTAGGCCCACTCTTAGAAGCCCTTTCTCCACTGGTCTTTCTTACTATCCTTGCTCATTTCCAACTGCTTGTTTTCCATCGGCTCTGCTGCCATTCAGCTCTGCAACCCCAGCCGCTGCCTTGCTCTCCCACACATGGATGGGTAAGTACCTGCCGCCCTTTTATTGGCCGTGGGCTTGGCTGGTCTGTTGGTGTTTTCTTCTGCCCCATCCTTCTGCTATTGCTGCTTCTTCCCCCAAGGGGCGATATTAATTAAACATCAAGATATTAAGACTAAATACACACAATGGAATGGCAAGTATGCAATGTAGGCATAAATATGTCTTTCTGCAACAACTATAGATAATATTTATGTGAAACTAAGTGTTGAGGTGAGTTCAGTCACAAACTGGAGGTGTTGGGAGGCTCTTAGCTGGGAGGGGCCACCGAAGGGTCTCGGCCCTACTTTCTACTGTATTGCGATCTGGGTTGGTGAGCTCACCTGTTCTTCTCTGTTCCTGGGTTTTAATATATATCTATGCTGCGTTCCCTCCCGTCAAAGCCGATGCACTAAGTACAGCATAGCCTCACCTCGATAACAGCATATAGTTCAGACTTGAAGGTATCACTTTCCAGTTACATTCCTGTAGGTCTGTCCTCCTGTTCCTCTTCTATTTGCCCAGATCTTGCAAACTCTTCAAGTTCACAAAGTGGCACTTTCCCTTCGATGTGCCTAGTACCCTTGGGGAATGACTTCTTCCCTTTTTGTCATCGAGGTGGATGGGTGTGTGGTCTTGGTTTGGTAGGCAGAAAGCAGTCGCAGGTTGAGCTCCACCTAAAACACTCCTCTTCCATAGAAGCCACTGGCCCCCAGGCCCCTCGCTGTGTTGCGTGAGGAAATGCCCCTTGCTGAGATTTGCTGATGACCTTTCACATCTGTTTAATGGTGTGTCACGTAGCATATGGTTCTCTTCCTTTCCAGAGAGGCACAAGTGATTGAACTCTAAATGAGCAGCCACTTCCGGAGGGGCCTGGCAGTCTGATGCCGCCCACTGCAGCATGGGGAGTGTCTTGAATTTGAATATCCAAAGCTAGTGATGGACGTCAATATCCGGGCAAATAATAGCATGAACAGAACCCATCGTGCCTGTGTCCTGGAGGAAAGCATCACCTCTCTTGCAAGAAGCTTGCCCATAGCGGGAGGCATGAGCACCGCATCCAGGAGTGAGGAAGGATGGAAGCCAGTCAGTCCTCTCTGCCTGCGTGGTACCCACGCGGAGCTGTTCAGGCTTCCGTGGTGACATGGACTCCTTGTCGATGGAACCTCCCCACAGAACATGCTCAGGGAATGAGGACCAAACTCAAGACACAGCCTCTTAAGCACCAGCATCTTGGCGACAGGTAAGCAGCGTTTTCCAGAACTGTTGGCCTCACCTTCGTAGCTGCCGGAAGAAGGCCCCAGGAACGTGTAGGCGCCCTGATGCACAGAGACCGTGAGCAGTCTCTCTTTCTACAGACGAAACACTGATCTTCCAAAGAAGAGATGGCAGGCTGGGCTGGAGCGAGAGGACACGCCTGCTGGCCACGGGCTGACCCGCAGCCCTGCAGCGCTCATGGTGGGCCAGTAAAGAATTGCATGGGAAGCAGATGCTGTGCCTGGGATAAAGCTATCCCAGTGTAAGCGATTGTTGTTACACTCACAGGATTACTCCCTGGTTATTGTTACAGTGTGCGTGCCTGGTCATGGAGAGGCTCGGAAACATCTTTTTACTGTTCCCCTCAGTGGAAGGCTCTGCGGCCCAGCCGGTCCACACGGCTCTGCCCTGTCATGCTGACCTGTGTTTGTGGGGCTGCAGCTGGAGCCCTCTGTGCCTTTGCACGCGACAGAGATCGGGTGGTTCTATGGACGGTGCTCCTTGTGTTGGATTACTCTCCTCGTGTGTGATGACAGATGAGCTATATCACAAAATGAAGTGCTGCGTTTCGACAATTTGCCTGGATTCCCAGGGCATCTTTCATCTGACTTGATAACAATGTAGCTCATTAGCAGCCTTTGTTAACTGATAACCTAAAGCAGTAATGTGATAATCATACGCAGTTTTCTGTGTGTAAGAGAATAAACCATCGTGTAAGCTCTCTGCTCACTGATTTGTTTCTTTCGGCAGCATTTTAATTAAGATATCGGCTTTGTGAAAGGCAGAGACACCTGTGAACTGAAGGGGATGCCTCTGAGTGCTCAGTAATCCTTTCATTTTCTGTGGACTTGACAGAACTGTGGGGTCCGCTCCCCGTGCCCACCTCTGCCACCTTTTCCCAGCTCCTCTTCTGGGCTCTGGTTGTGTTTACCTCCCACCAGGCCTCCCGTGGAAGAGCACGGAGAAGTGTGTGGAGGCCAGTGCTCTCTCCTCAGGTTGTAGGGGCTAACGTGTGGAGGCAGAAGGGCTGGGGCCCTTTGCAATGGGTCTCCTGGGCTTATATCCAAACCCAAGCTCCGTGGCTCCCTTCTGTGGCAGCTCTACAGCCCTCCCCCTCAACAGCCCTTCGCGTGGGACCGGCTCCTGGGGATGGAGGTGCTGGCGGGCGGACCTCCTGGGTGTGCTTGGGAGCAGCCTGGGAAGTGGCTGTGTCTCTGGGTGCAATGTCTTCAGTGGGGCCATCTCGACGGCCTCGGGCTGTGCGTGGGGAGCGTGCTAGCAGAGGCCAGTGGCCGGAATAAGCCAGTGGGCCCTGGGCCCCCAGAACACATGCGGGTCCCAGATAGTCCATCTTGGTGGGCAGGACCCTGCCCAAAGCAGGGGGACAGATGACACTGGACGCCAGAGGAAGAGCCATCTCTGGGTAGGTGAGGTGGTTGCAGATGGCTTTGCTGATGCCAGAGCCTAGTACCTGGGCTAGAAGAAGGTGAGCTGGGGGAGGGTTATCTGGCAAGATCAACAAATTAAGTCTGTATTAATCTCTATATCTACAAACTTAATGATAATGTTTAGTACATACACTAAATCCATACATAAAATTAAATCAACATGTGTTTATGTTCTTCTATGTGTGTTGAAAGTATACATATCATAGAATTCTAATATATTCTTTGGTATATTCTATTCTAGAGTATATGGGGCTTGCATAAGTAAATAAATGGCATCCTTTTCCATCATCCAAGTTTTAAAATAGTTGAGAGATAGACAAACAGCAGATGGAGAGGAGAATATCAGAGTTGTGGCTTTCAAGTGAATCATGATATGCAACAACACTCCTCAGCCCCAGAGTCCTGGCCCAATTCAAGCAAGAGGTGAGAGTGGCCTGGGCCGGATGCTGGCAGCAAAGGTGCAGAGGAAGGATGGGCTTGGGGTGCTGTTTGGAGGTGAAGAGGCGAGACTTGTGGCCAGGTAGGCTTGGGGGTGAGGGAAAGGCCAGCTCAGCACCACCACTCCTAGGCCTGGTGTCAGTGCCGGGTGTGGAGGACCCAGGCGCCCTGTCTTGGGAAAGGTCTACAGCTCGTCTGCAACTACTCGGGAGCCAAAGCACGGGCTGCTTTTGGAGAGAGCACGAGCCCACATTCCTGCAGCTGTTCAAGCTTGTGAACTGGGGTTACAAACACACAGGTTGGAAGTCGCTCCAAATGTGCTCCGGCACCCATGAGAGAGTGCAGGGGCGAATCAGCGGAGGTGATGGAGTGTGCAGATGGAGGGCGCTGAACCGGTGGAGGTGAGGGGCTGATGCCTGGACATGAAGCTGAACGGGCCAGGCCAGCTGTGCCCAGGGTCCATCCTGCTGGCTGGTTCTCGCCCTTTTGAGTCATCCTATCTAATAATAGACAAACAGGGTAATTGACTGTACCTTCCCTACGCTTCCCATTGGCTAGTCATTGAGATATGCAAATTAACTGCCAACAAAGATGGCAGTTAATTTGCATATAGCGGCAGAGTGAAGACTGAATCCGGCTCCGGCCAGAGCAGCGAAGGCTTTGAAGGCGGCTCCAGCCGGAGCAGCGAAGGCTTTGAAGGTGGCTCCGGCCGGAGAGAGGGCCCGGATCCCCGATGCCAAAGGAAAACTGGTGCAGGCAGCCAGGGGAAGGGAAGGCCTATTGCATGAATCTTTTCATGCAACAGGCCTCTAGTTTGTCATAATCCCAGATGTGTCAGATAAATTAATCATCCTGCAGAGAATATGATTTTGCCCATGTGCATTATCACTGGTGACAGCCCTCTCCCAGGGTGTGTGCAGGGTGCAGGGCAGTCACTTGGGCCACCAACATTGAGCTTCACTTAGTGCGTTTGGGTCTGAGTGTTCATGGACCTGGAATTTCAACTGACAGGTTCTCTCCTCAGGTGTGGTCCCTCTGAGCAGTCAGAACCACGGTCGAGCATGTGGGCTCTCCTGCCACATGCTTCTTTGTGAGCTGGACAAACTACGCCCTCTCGCAGTCCGGGAGCCCTCAGGGAGTGGGCCTAAGCTGACAGTTGGACATCCTTAGGCTGCTGTGGAGGTGGGAGAGGCTCCCACTGCTGCTGCGCTCACCAGCCCGGCTTCTGGCTGAGCAGCTCCCTGTGGGAGCGAACTGACCACCAGGGGGCAGTTCCTGCATTGACCATCTGCCCTCTGGTGGTCAGTGTGCATCATAGTGACTGGTCTTTCCACCGTTGGGCTGAAACTGGCTCTTCGACATCCCCCGAGGGGTCCTGGATTGCGAAAGGGCGCAGGCCAGACCAAGGAACCCCACCGGTGCACAATCAGGGCCGGGGAGAGACACGGGAGATTGGTCAGCCAGGGAGGGACCACGGGAGGGTTCCAGGGTGTATCCAGCCTGTCTCGCTCAGTCCCGATTGGCCAGATCCCAACAGCAAACTAACCTACCAGTCAGAGTGTCTGCTCCCTGGTGGTCAGTGCATGTCATAGCGAGCAGTTGAGTGGTCTTGGCATATCATTAGCATAGTACGTTTTGATTGGTTGAATGGCCAACCAGACGACCAGAGACTTAGCATATTAGGCTTTTATTATATAGAACTAGTGGCCCTGTGCATGAAATTCGTGCATGGGGGGAGGGGGAGGGTGGCATCCCTCAGCCCAGCCTGCACCCTCTCCAATCTGGGACCCCTCAGGGGATGTCTGACTGCCAGTTAGGCCCGATCCCACAGGGCCTAAACCGGCAGTTGGACATACCTCTTGAAATCCAGGACTGCTGGCTCCTAACCACTCACCTGCCTGTCTGCCTGCCTGATCACCCCTAACCACTCTGCCTGCCAGCCTGATTGCCCCACCCAGTCTGCCTGCTTGCCCCCAACTGGCTCCCCAGCCAGCCTGCTCGCCCCCAACTTCCCCCCCCTTCTCCGGCCTGATCGCCCAAACCACCTCTGCCTCAACCCCACCACCATGGCTTTGTCTGGAAGGACATCCAGAAGGTCTACCAGAAGGTCTCCCAGTCTAATTAGCATATTACCCTTTTATTAGTATAGAAGATAGAGACCTGGTGCACAGGTGGGGGCCGGCTGGTCTGCCCTGAAGTGGGTCCCAGCTCAGGGTGCAGGTCCCCTTGAGGGGCAGTGCCAGCCTGGACAAGGGGCCTGAGGCGGTTTGCAGGCCGGCCACACCCTGATCGGGGTTGAGGGTCTACCCTGGGGGACGGGGCCAGCCTGAGAGAGGGGCTGAGGGCCTTTTGCAGGCTGGTCACGCCCCTATAGGGGTGAGGGTCCCCTTGGGGGGCGTGGCCAGCCTGAGCAAGGGGCTGTTTGCAGGTTGGCCAGTTGACAGCTGTTTGCAGGCCGGCCACACACCCCCATCGGGATGGGGGTCTCTGCTGGGAACCGGGTGGCCTGGGTGAGGGGCCTGGGGCGGTTTGCAGGCCAGCTAAGCCCCCAGCTTTGTCCGGAGGGACATCTGGCAGGTCTCCTGGTCTAATTAGCATATTACTCTTTTATTAGTATAGATTATTAATAACGAACTACAGCGTTCGCTAATGACTGATTACTATAATCACGTTGCACTCATTTCCCTTACACACCTTACGCGCAGGCGCACCGTTTCTCTCCACTAATACTAGCAGCGAATATTTTAGCAGCCAACTGCCACGTCATTTGTCTTGGACTGACTTGCTTGGTGTGCGCAACAGAAAATATTTTGCTTTCGGAGAAAAATAAAAATAGGTTTATTTGTGTTATGCTTATTAATTTGTACAGTTATTCAGTGTCTGGTAAATTAATGTTCAGGAAAAAAATATTAATTTTTATTAAAATGTTCTATTATTTTATGTTAACAATTACTCATTTATTTCAGCCCTTTGTATTCAGCATATCTCTATTGAAATAAACCTACGCATCTATGAAAATTGAAGCTTTTGTTTTTTTGTGGCCACATCAACTTACACCTTGTTTACTTGGCCTGTGTTAGCCTTTGAGTTTGACATGCTTGCTGTAGACTGTCCCTCAACCTAGAATTTGTCTCATGATTTTCTCATAATGATAGATTTCTCTTAAGTGTAACATAAAATTGATTATAATCAAACAAAAACCCAAGTCTTCCCTAATCTTTTCTATTATAAATAAAATCTTTATTTATAATAAAATATAATCTTTACTCATATAAATAAAATTAGCCAAATAGCTGACAAATGTCACCTAAGTTTGAACTGGGTAGGCTCAGTAAAAAGGAAAACGTTTTTTTTTTTAATGAAGCAAGGCAGGCGTTTCTTGTTAGTGAGGGCTGCTCAG
>NW_005871254.1:1968253-1972163 GCF_000147115.1 Myotis lucifugus
GATCACCCTGCGCTGGGTGGGCGTTGCAGCAGCAGAAGCTGTGCCCTGCCACCAGCGGACGTCCTCCAAGGCGAGTTTGAGTGGACTCTCCCCATCTCCAGGGCCCATCCTCCAGGGCCCACTCTCCAGGGCCCCACCATCTAGGGCCCATTCTCCAGGGCCCCACCCTCCAGGGCCCACCATCCAGGGCCCATCCTCCAGGGCCCCACTCTCCAGGGCCCCACCCTCCAGGCCCCACTCTCCAGGGCCCCACCCTCCAGGCCCCACCCTCCAGACCCCACTCTCCAGGGCCCACCCTCCAGGCCCCACCCTCCAGACCCCACTCTCCAGGGCCCCACCCTCCAGGCCCCACTCTCCAGGGCCCCACCCTCCAGGGCCCACCCTCCAGGGCCCACCCTCCAGGCCCCACTCTCCAGGGCCCCACCCTCCAGGGCCCACCCTCCAGGGCCCCACCCTCCAGGGCCCACCCTCCAGGCCCCACTCTCCAGGGCCCCACCCTCCAGGGCCCATCCCCCAGAGCCCCATCCCCCAGAGCCTGCCTTCGCTGATGCAGGTGACTCTTGGTGCAGATCCACCAGCTTTAGAGGTTAGGTCACAGGAACCACTCGATGCCCCCTCAGGCCTTGATTCGCATGCATTCGGGTTGGGTATGTGTGGGGCTGAAGTCCATAAGAAATGGCTGGTCTCAGAAGGAAGGTAGGTGACAGAACAAGAGAAAACTTGCTCAGGCACTTGCCACAGTCACCTAGACCCTATGGATACTTTATTCATTTAAATTGTCTGCACCTCCAAGCCACGCTTTGTAGACGTAGTTGCGCTCACCATAGCAACCCACGTGCTCCTTCATGGCGGGACCATTCTCTGGGCCTGGCTAAGAGTAAGGGCTCTAACCCAGATGCCAAACTCTAATTCGTCTGTCTGCCACTTCCTCTGTGCATGACTCTGCCAAGTCCCTCGGCTTGACCTCAATGCCCTTTTCTGTCGCCTGGGGAGAGTGGCCACAGCGGGGCGCTATGAGTTCCCAATGGTTATGCATGTGGAACAGATTGGACAGTGTCCAGAACTTGTACATGCTCTACAATGCTACCCACTACAAGCTGGGTACCCACCTTGGTGCGAGCAGAACGGGTGTGGTGCTTACATGGAGGAAGCTGCAGACAAGCAGGGCCAGCACAGGCACTCCAGAGGCAGGCACAGGGCACTGTGGAACCCAGGAAGGAAGAAAGACTCATGACCACAGCAGAGTGGTGCCTGGCCCGGGCGCAAGGAGCTCTGTGCCAGGGAAGAGGGCAGAGCGTCCTGGGACCTGATGTGGCCATGCCCAGGGCTGTGGAAGGCCATGGTGATGCTAAGGAGGGCCAGGGAGCCTGTGCCAGGTTCAGGCTGCCAGAGAGGAGGGGCAGGAAGCCTGTGCTGCAGGCAAGGTGCCAAGATGTTCAGTGCCCTGTTTGTCTGGATATTATGAACTCTGTTTCTCCTTCACAAAGCAAGTTGCATAAAGACAGTGAGTGGCTGTACGACAGGTCAGAGATAAGGGGAAGGATTCTGAACCGCTGATGGTCATGTAGCAGGTGTGCTAGGAGAAGCGAGAAGCAGAACAAAGAGACATAGCAAAAGAGAGAATAAACTACCATGCTGCAGAGAGCTGCCAAAACCCAGTTTAAAGGAAGGCTCTAGTGAGATAAATCCAAAGCCAGCTATACCCAGAAAAATGAAAGTAAAATTTGAGGCTACCAAGAACAAAGAAAAGCAAATGACCTATAAATATATGAGAACTAAAGGCCCAGTGCATGAAATTCATGCACTTGGGGGAGGGGGGTGTCCCTCAGCCTGGCCTTCGCCCTCTCACAGTCCAGGAGCCCTGGGAGGATGTCCAACTGTGGGCTTAGGCTCGCATCAGACAACCTTAGCGCTGCCTTGGAGGCGGGAGAGGCTCCCACCACTGCCACTCACTCGCCAGCTGTGAGCCCAGCTTCTGGCTGAGCGGCGCTCCCCCTGTGGGAGAGCACTGACCACTAGGGGGCAGCTCCTGCGTTGAGTGTCTGCCCCCAGGTGGTCAGTGTGCATCATAGTGACCTGTCGTTTCGGGGCGAAACTGGCTCTCTGACATCCCCCAAGGGGTCCTGGATTACAAGAGGGTGCAGGCCAGACCGAGGGACTCTACCAGTGCACAATCAGGGCCAAGGAAGGACACGGGAGGTTGGCCAACCGGGGAGGGACCGTGGGAGGGCTCCAGGGCATGTCCGGCCCCTCTCACTCAGTCCCAATTGTCTGGACCCCGGCAGCAAGCTAACCTAGCGGTCAGAGTATCTGTCCCCTGGTGGTCAGTGCACGTCATAGCGAGCAGTTGAGCAGCTTAGCATATCAATAGCATATTACACTTGGATTGGTTGAACGGCCTACTGGCCAACCGGATACTTAGCATATTAGGCTTTTATTATATAGGATGTGACCAAAAGTAGACTTCTGTTGGCAGGACTGAATGAAAGGACATAAAGGAGCAGTAGTTTTAAAATTCTCAGGGGAAAGTATGCCCCACAGTATTCTACACTCAAATGATCATTCGAGTGAGAAGGGGAGGAAAAGATGACAGAAATTCAAAACCCCAGTAAATACTATCCAGAAATTCTTTCTGAAAACATGACTAGAAGATGAACTTCAGCAAAATTAAAAACAAATTTTAAAGGACTATATGGAATAAAAGAAGTGGCAGGGAGCCAAGAAACTCTAACATTTATGTTTAAATTTAAATAGGTAATGATTATTTTCAAAATTACAGCACTATTAACTACATTAAATTTTACATGCTATCAGCATGGGAAGTTATATGAAAGAAAAATGAGGGAGAGAAGTAAAAGCATTATATTGTTAGGGCCATAATATAGAACGTTGATTAATTCTTAATACTATATTGATAGAAACATATAGTATTAAATTTGTATGATATAAATTTGAGTGATGCTCCTAGAATTAACAGGGGGTGGGGCTGGAAAGCTTCCAAGCAATTACAGGGCTAAGAGAAACAACAGAAGAAGAGGAAGAAGGAGGAAGAGGAGGAGGAGGAGGAGGAGGAGGAGAAAGGGGAGGGGAAGGGGAGGAGGAAGAACAAACAAGAAAACATCATAAACAGAAAATAAATCAGGGTGGCAGAGATATGTATAAACATATAAAAATAAATGTGAATTAGTTAAATACATCTATTTAAAACAAATATTTATTTTGATTTAAAAATTCAGCTACCTGGTGTTTGTAAGAAGCATAACTAAAATAAAAATTATAGTAAGATAGAAAATAGAGAGGTGAAAAAGGTGATACCAGGCAAATGTTAACAAACATCTGATAGATGTAGAAATAGTAATACCAGGAAAAACTGAATTCAAGTAAAAAGCTTGACAGGGACAGAGGACACTTGGCGTTGATGACAGAAGCATCATGAAGCTTATGTACCTGACAGCGTAGCCCTGAAATGAAGTCCAACCTGATGCCCCCGGGAAGGAGCAGGCCGCGGTAGCAGCTCTGCAGAAGCAGCAGTGGAGGCGCGGGATCTACTAGGCAGCCAAAGGACAAAAGTGATCTCACCGACCCCAAGAAATGAAAAACTGAAAAATAGTAAAATGCTAGCACACAATAGTTCTTCGCTGTAAATCTCAAAATATTGTTTAAAACTCTCGAGGGCTTCTGAAGCTGGAAATGACAGAGTAGTGAATCATTCTAACCCTTCTCTCAATAACAGTTATAAACGCAGCACAAAACACAGGAAAAACATCTAAAGGCACAGAAGAGCCACTCAAAGCAGGAAGAAGCCAGAGGGACATCGAGCCTTAAAGGAAGAGAAGTAGGAGGGCTCCACACTGCCCCCCGCTGAGCTGGGCCCACACTGCCCCCCGCTGAGCTGGGCCCACACTGCCCC
>NW_005871254.1:1976473-1987234 GCF_000147115.1 Myotis lucifugus
CCAAGGTCAGTGGTCGGTAAATGCTGATTCTGTTCTGTTCTACGAATGGGGCTAAAAGGACAGACTCTGGGTGGGCCTTCCTCCCATCCTGGCAACCAGAAGCCCAGCTTCCCAGGTGTGTTGTGTCCTGGGCCACACCCCCTGGGGCAGCTCTCCTGGAAGAAAGGCTGCCGACCTGCTGCTGGGCCCCCGCCCACCGGGAGCTCCCTCCACGGGGCTCGCTTCTCTCTGCCCCGCACCAGGCCTGCTTGCCCAGCTGGCTCTGATCAGATCTCCCTGAGCCACATTCTCTGTCTTCATTTGTTCTTGTTTATGTTTCCTCGCAAACAAATGTCATGTCTTTCCCACGGCTTCTTTCTGGCAGTGACTTTAACCCTGTGTGGACGGGGCAGGCTCTGCTCTTGGCCCAGCCTCCTTCCTGCGCCCGGGCGCCAATGCTGCCTGTGATGCGGGGGCTGCTGCCCTGGGCGGAAGTGCACGGGACCCTGCATGGAGCACCCCAGAGACGGTGGGCAGGGCCCAAGGGGCGTTACAAAGCGAACCTACGTTTTATTTTACTTTTAAATTTCATTTCATTTAAATAAAACTAGAAGTAATTTATTGCTTATGTTTAAAACACTTTCTTGTGTTTATTGTACAAAAAATTGAAAATAAAGATAAAAGGATGGGGAACCCCTTTTCCAGCTATAAATGCTGTTCACATTTTGGCATGCATCATTTGTGTGACCATGCATATATGCATATACTAGGTTTGCAGAACTGGAATTGCATGATATATGTCTTACCTATTATACTGTGAACATATTTTTCCATGTTCTTCATGAACTACCTTGTATTCCACTGTTTAGCTGTCCCATAGTTAACTAACCCAGGGGTTCTGTCACAGGGCATTTGAGTCCATCGCAAGGCAGGCTTCTTTAAGCAGTTTGCTGGTCCACACTGGGGGGGAGCCTAGGAATTTATATTTCTAACAAATCCACATGTGAGGCTAATGCCATCCAATCAACGTAGCCCGACTTCCTGCCTTGGGACATAGGTGGCTTCCGCACCCATGAGTATAAGTAACACCACTCAAAACGGGCGAGCACAGTCTTCGGCACTCCTCTGATTTCCTTGGGAATGAATTCCTAGAAGCAGGATTATCAAGACAGACACACCTTAGTTTAAGGCTGTTGTTGCACACTGCCAGAGGATTTGCTCAATCCATTTCCCCACCAGAACACCCAGTTCTGGACCTGGTGCTGATTTAAACTGGTTTTAAGTGAAATATGCCCACCTCCTCTGCCTTATGTCGCCAAGGAAGCTAGGTTCCCATCCCGCAGGTGTGCGAGCCAAGGAGCCCCGCTCCCCTTTCCGAGGCCCGGTTCCTTCACTATTAAAGGGAAAGAATGCTCCCTTGCCTATGTTCCTAGGTTGCTGTGGCATTACAAAGTGATGGGTGAGAGTGCCCTTCCTAAATTGCTGCCCACATGTAGGTGGGAGGGTCCTAAGAGTTTTTCAGAAGGATTAGGATATGGCCTGTATTGTGGAAACTTCTGGAAAGTAGAGTTATTGGGGAGAAGTTGTCTAAAGGGCTGATCTTTGCAACCTGAACTGTGGGCTCCAGTAAATGCCTGTAGGAGCCCCAGTGATGCAATACAATGTTGAATGTTTCACAACCTGCAAGGGGCAGGGTGCAGGGGAGGCCTTGATTTTAGCCTTTGCCAATTACCCCGGTGTCAGTTCTCCCTCTAAGCCCTCTCCCAAGCTGCCAGTGTGTCACATGATGTATGTGAAATAATTAGGAATTGATGAGTTGTACCTATTTATACTTTTGTGTTTCATACAATTTATTTAATTACTAGAGGCCCGGTGCACAAAAATTTGTGCACTCGGGGGTGGGGGAGGTGGGGGTCCCTCAGCCCGGCCTGTGCCCTCTCGCAGTCTGGGACCCCTCAGGAGATAACGACCTGCTGGCTTAGGCCTGCTCCCGGATGGCAGAGGGCAGGCCCAATCCCTAGGTGCAGCCCCTGGTCGGGCTCAGAGCAGGGCTGATTGGGGAGTTGGGGCGCCGCCCCCTGTCATGCACAGAGCAGGGCGGATCGGGAAGTTGCGATGCCACCCCTAGTCATGCTCAGGGTAGGGCCGATTGGGGGGTTGGGGCACCGCCCCCTGTCACACTCAAGGCAGGGTCGATGGGAAGGTTGCGGCACCACCCCCTGTCACGCACATAGCAGGGCCAATCAGGGGGTTGGGGCGCTGCCCCCTGTCACGCACAGAGCAGGGTCGATCAGGGGGTTGGGGAGCTCCCCCCTGTCACGCACAGAGCAGGGCCCATCAGGGGGGTTGGGGCTCCGTACCCTGTCACGCACAGAGCAGGGCCGATCAGGGGGTTGGGGCGCCGCCACTGTCACACTCAGGGCAGGGCCAATCAGGGGGTTGGGGAGCTCCCCCCTATCAGGCACAGAGCAGGGCCTGTGGTGGGGCAGTTGGGGCGCCGCACCCTGTCACACACAGAGCAGGGCGGATAGGAAGGTTGTGGCCCCGCCCCCTGTTACACACAGAGCCGCAGGGCGATCAGGGGGTTTGGGCGCTGCCCCCTGTCACGCTGATCCCGGTGCTGGGAGGCATATTACCCTTTTACTATATAGGATAGAGGCCTGGTGCACGGGTGGGGGCCGGCTGGTTTGCCCTGAAGGGTGTCCTGGATCAGGGTGGGGCTCCCCACTGGGGTGCCTGGCCAGCCTGGATGAGGGGATGATGGCTGTTTGCAGTTGGTCACACACCCTTCAGGGTGGGGGTCCCCACTGGGGTGCCTGGCCAGTCTGGGTGAGGGGCTGAGGGCTGTTTTCAGGCTGGCGGGTGACTGAAGCTCCCAACCACTCCTTTTTTTCTTTTTATTCTGGGCCAGCTTTATCTCTGAGGCTTGGCTCCAGCTCTTAGGCCTCGGCTGCTGAAATC
The DNA here is from genome assembly GCF_000147115.1 of Myotis lucifugus. Classification (NCBI taxonomy): domain Eukaryota; kingdom Metazoa; phylum Chordata; class Mammalia; order Chiroptera; family Vespertilionidae; genus Myotis; species Myotis lucifugus. Next base: position 1,979,414 of record NW_005871254.1, read on the forward strand.
AGGTATCTGGTTTGTTTGGGTTCTATAATCGAAACACTGTTTCAACTCCAGCTCTGAGATCCCGGCTGGCTGAAAGCAGGTTTCTGGGGTTTTGTTTAGCTTCTATATTTGTAACAATGTTTCAAACTGCAAGCTCAGAGGCTGGCAGCAGCAGGCGGGGAACGTTAGCTTCCTCTGTCACTGAAGCAAGCAAGCCTCATGTTCGCTTCAAGCTGCCTGGCTGCCGGCCGCCATCTTGGCTGGCAGTTAATTTGCATATCGCCCTGATTAGCCAATGGGAAGGGTAGCGAGTGACACCAATTTGCATGTTTCTCTTTTATTAGTGTAGATAATTTAATTATAAGTGTCTATAACTTTAATTTTGATAATGACTATATTAAACAACTGGCTTGCAAAAGTTATTGAGAGACTTAATAATTGGCTGTCATTGGCCCGCACTCACTGGCCCAGAGAACCACTGGAGGCCCCGCACAGCTGAGCGCTTCAAAGTCATTTTTCCATCTCACGAGGACGAGCGCATGTTACACTGACTTCACTGTTTGCATTCACTGAGGGCTATGCATTGGCAATCTGGATATTTTGGTTCCAGATGTTTGGTGGTTGTGTCTGAAAGTAGTCCAGTATTAGGCTTTGCAGGCAACGCGATGCGGGGCCCTGCTAAGACATCTGGCTCCCACACTGTGCAGCGGCTCCCGGCATGTGACTCGTGCAGAGAGAAGGCTGGTGATTAGGGGAAGCATGCATGCTCTGTTTCCAGAACCTCATCAGTGGTCTTGAGAGATCAGTTTTCAATGGCTGCTGTTCTTGCTTTTTAATTATCTTAGTTTGGCTTTATTGTGATCAATTGCACTGGTTGTGGGTTGGGTGGTGAGTCCTACAGCGTTCTGCTCCGCATCACATTGCTAATGCTTGTGGGCTGTACGTTTCCAGGAAGCCGACTTGAATCTGTGTGTAAGAGCCATTCATACCTTTTTCACTATGGGATGTAAATAACACAAAAAATTGCCTGTATAGTGATATTTCATTAAAGTGTACCCCTGCCTGTGAAGCCGTGCTCTGTAAATAGCCTATTATGTGTGGTATCCAATAAAGTAATAATAAATTTGCTGGGTTATCTTCAATTTTGGGAATTGTTTTAAAATGTAAATAAAAATTTAAATAATATGCACATGCTTCTATTGTTCTCCTACAAATAATAAAAATTCTTATGTGTTTGGCTCTGACCTTCATCACATGGTAGCCCCCCTTGTTTATGGGGGGGACATGTTCCAAGATCCCAACTGGATGCCTGAACTTACACATACTTCTGAACCCTTCACACACACACACACACACACACACACAGACCCCTTTCCACTGGAAGGAGGCACTTTGAGGCTTCTCTTTGGCTTATCCCAATCGCCAGCATCACTGCTCTGGGCGCCATTTTAAGTAAAATGAGGGTGACTTGCACACAAGCACTGTGATCTCATGACAGACCAGCAGGTGGTCACGTACATACAACATGGACCCGCTGGACAAAGGGGTGAATCACATCCCTCACAGGACGGAGCAGGATGCTGGGAATGTCATCACGCCACTCAGCATGGCACGCAACTGCACACTTCTGAGTTGTTTATTCTGGAAATTTCTATTTAATATTTCGAACTGTGGTTGACGGCTGGTAGCTAAAACTGTGGAAAGCGAAACCGTGGCTGGGGGAGGAGGGACTGACTGCTGTATTTGTTGAATTTCTGACGGGCGGGCGCACCAGGCACGGCCTCTGAGGACAGCTCCTTCCCCTGGCGAAGTGAGCCAGCGAAGGTGACCTCCTTCCCGCCAACACTGGCAGGATTTCTCTCTCCTCCCCAGCAGGGGTGGCCATGCTCACGGTGCTGGCTGGTTCTCCTGACAGATGGTCCGGGAGGCACATGCTCAGGCACTGCCCGTGCGCCGTGGGAGTGCCGCCCCGTCCACCTCCCCACGAGCTCCTCCCACAGCACTGGCCGAGCTCAGGGAGCGAGCGGGGCCTTTGGGACCAGACCTCCCTTCTGGGGAGCCCATCCCGGGAATGCGATGCTGGCTCCACATTTGAAAACCAAGCAACGTAAGGCACCACATTAAGAGAAGCCCCACACACGTAATTATCTCAGTTGATGCAGGAAAAGCATTCAGCCAAACCCAGCAGCCTTTTCTGATAACAGCACTCAATATACTAGGACCAGAAGGGCATTTCCCCAACATGGAAAGGCTGCATATGAAAAGCCACGGCTGGCATCACACCCAGTGGTGCAAGGCTGAGCGCTTTCCTCCCAGACCGGAGCAAGACCAGGGTGCCAGCTTTTGCCACTCCATTTCAACATTTTTAAAAATATGTATTTTTATTGATTTCAGAGAGGAAGAGAGAGATAGAAACATCAATGATGAGAACCATTGATCAGTTGCCTCCTGCTCACCCCTGGGCCCGCAACACAGGCATGTGCCCTTGACCAGATTCGAACCCAGGACCCTTCAGTTCACAGGCCAACACTCTATCCACTGGGCCAACCCAGCTAGGGCTCACTTCAACATTTTATTGCAGTTCTTGTCAGAGCAATTAGAAAACAGAAGGAAATACAAGGCATCCAAATTGAAAAAGAAGTAAAACTATATTTACAGATGATATGATTTTATATATAGAAAACCCTGAAGAATCCACACAGAAACTATTAGAATTAATAAACAAATTCACCAAAGTTGAATAACAAAAATAGTTGTTTTCTGAACAACAGTAATAAATAGTACAAAAAAGATATTTTAAAAAGCAGTTCCATTTACATAGCATCAAAAAGAATAAAATATTTAGGAATAAGTTTAACCAAGGAAAGGCAAGATTTGTACACTGAAAACTGCACCCCCCCAGCCCTCGTGTATGTCTGAATGGACCGTCGCAGGCTCTGGCCTAAGTGTTGGTCAGATTCCTTTCTGGGGAGTTTCCTGTGGGAATCCACGCAGCCTTATCCAGCCTTCCTGGAAGCCCCCACCTTGCCCCTGTTCACCCCGGGAGGCCTGGAATCAGCCAGGAGGTTGGGGTGGTGCGCTGGGGAGGGGGCAGTGGCTGGCCTCCTCCTTGGCCGCCTGTGAGGGACTGCATCATCTCCCAGGAGACGCTGTCTCTGAAGAACTGAATGGGAAGAAGCCAGTCTGACGATGAGGGCCTGTAATAGCCATTCTACTCGTGCGGATAAAAAGAAAGCCCCCAGCCCTGGCCGGTGTGGCTCAGCTGGTTGGGTACCGTCCCATGCACTGAAGGTTGCAGGTTCGATTCCTATCAGGGCACATGCCCAGATGGGAGGCTCGATCCCCAGTAGGGGGCCCGCAGGAGGCAGCCAATCCATCGTTCTCTCTCCCTCTCTTCCTCTCTCTCCAAAAATCAATAAAAATATTCAAAGAAAAAGAGAGCCTCCCAGTCTGCTCTGTTTAAATGGGAGCACACGTGCTGCCTTGCGTGGGGCTGCGGATGCCTGGGTGTGAGCGGAGCGGGCGGGACTGGCCGACAGGCACACTTAGGAACCCTGGCGGCTCACTGCTGGCCTGGGGGCTCTGGGAGCTTTCCTGCCAAGTGGAGCCAATGCGCCCAAGGTTTGTTCACTCAGATGGGTGGCAACTGGCAGCTGAGAGTTGTGCCCAAGGTGGCCTGTGGCCAGCACCATTTGGACAGAGAGGGAGGGCAGACCCTCCCCTGGCCCCTCCCCCAGAGCCCAGAGCTCCCAGCGTGGCTCTCTAAGAACATGCAGAGGGAGTGGCCCTGGGATCCTGGAGTCCTGGTCATGTGCGTGGCCTCGGGCCAGGGAGCCCCTCCTCCCAGCTGAGGTCACCCTTCCCGGGAAGCAGATGTTGGAAAAGGCACTTCTGCATCCAGAACCCTCATTACACAGGCCTGGCCTCAGGGAGCCAGCGCTGGGCCGGAGGCAGGCAGCTCTGGGCCCGCTGGGGGTGCTGGGCCTGGAGCACAGCCAGGGACACGCTGAGGGCCCAGCCTGAGGGGTGCCCCCTCCTCCAGGGACAGAGGAGCCCAGGCTATTTGTGTGGGCGCCCTGAGGTTGGGTCAAACCCCGGAGGCAGCTCCAAACAAACCACGGCAGCAGCAGCCTGTTATTAAGTCTGACGGCAAACAGCTCCCTTCCCAGGCCTGGGGCGGAGGAGGAAGGGCTCGCCGAGTCCATTTCTCTGCGGCTGAGTGTTCCTTACGCGTCCACTGACTCACTTCTTCTCAAACAGTTACAAGAAGCGACAGAAAATGGACACACAAAGCACTTCCCTCCTGCAAGCCGCACCGTGTCGGTAGCTTCTGGTGATTCTCTGCCAGCTTAGCCCGAAGGTGGAGGCATCAATAAGCCCCGAAGAGTGACCTTCACTGGGAAAAACTCCACTCCAGGCCCCCACCCAGCAGCACCTGGCGGCTCAGCTCTCCCACGCGTGGAGCCTGACAATAGGGGTGCTCTGGGAGGGGCTGGAAGGGAGGTTAGTCTCCCCTTTCCAGTGTGAAGAGAAGTGTTGCCCGTTTGAAACACTTGACAACAGCAGCTCAGCCAGAGCAATGCCACAATCGGTGTGCTGGGGGCATCAGGCTCCCGGGCCAGGGGCAGGCGAATCCTGGCCCTCGCTGCTCTGGGATGAAGGATCGCTTCTCCCTGTCGCCTCCATTGCAGCACCAGCCCGTTTCCGAGTGAGAAGGGAACGGAAGCAGGCGGTGGCGTCTCTGGAAGAGTTTCAGGAAAGAAGTGAAGACTGGAAAGCACCGGCCTCTGGATGAGGGTCAGGGCTCACGTGCTGTGTGTGGAACGAATTGGCAGGAGTCAGCGTGCCAGCAAAGTGCTGTGTGGGTCCTTTTGGGGTTTTGCGCACGGACCCTGCTGGCTGTGCAATGAAGCGTGAGCCTTGGCAAGGCTTGCGAAGCAGCTGGAAGATGGGGGCTGGGCTGCATGGGCCAGACATCCTCCCCCACCCCCTGGGGCAGGCCCCTGTAAGGGTGGCCTCCGCTAAACGCTTGCCTGGAGCAGGAGGAGGGGCCAAGACAGAGGGTCTTCCTGTGGCCCTGGCCAGAGCAGCCCAGAGGCCACCTGAGGGTGAAGGACATTGCCCAGCTTGGGGGGGCTTTGCTCTAAGCCACCCAGAGACAGCATAACACAGCCTGGAGAAGCAGCCCGGCCTCTGGGCAGTGTAAGGACCCACCCATCCTTCCCACTGACCCTCCCCTAACCCAGAGCCCAGCCCCCTCTGTGCAGTGGGGCTACGGACCTGGCAGGGCTGCTGAGAGGACTGGAGAGGACTTAGGTGGAGTCTGGGGAAGAGGGCTGACCCGGGGACTGGGGAGGGGGATTTTGACTGGAAAAGGTAAGACTAACATAAACGTAACTGTATGTAAGCGCTGTAAATTGGTTTCCCACGGGGTGCAGGCTAGCAATTGTGTAAGTGCTGTGCATGCATGTGGGACTGAACAAATAAGTACCTGGGTGTGGGGGGACCCACAGTGCTCAGGGGCAGGAGGCTCACTACTGTCAGATGCCGGCCCATGAGCGGCCTCCCTAGAACATTAAACATGGCAAGGACCATCACAGTCCACCCAACTACTGTGGCTGCAAAACAAATTGCCCCAAACCTAGCGTGGGAAATACTTTCTACTCTGCTCACAGTTCCTGAGGCTACTCTGCTCACAGTTCCTGAGGGTCCTGCATTTGACAGGGATGGCTGCTCTCTGCTCTAAGTTGCCTGTGGCCCCAGCTGGTAGACTCAAAGTCTGGAAGATGGGTTTTCTGAAGGTTCCGCTCCTCCACTCACACCTCTGGTGGCTTACCAGGGCTTCTGCTGAAGCTGTTGGCTGGAACACATCCATGGCCTCTCCATGGAGCTTGGGCTTCCTCACAGCATGGCAGCTGAGTTCAAAAGAGGGGGGGGGGGAAGAGAGAGAGAGAGAGAGAGAGAGAGAGAGAGAGAGAGAGAGAGAACAAAGAGAAAGCCATATTGTCTTTTATGACCTAGCATTGACCATCTATCTCCAAGCATCACTCCTTTGCATCCTATTGGTTGAGGCAAATCCATCCGGTTCAGGAAGAGGGATCTTGTCTTTCTGGACACAGAGTGACACTTTTGTGTTGTGAGAGGAGCACACAGGATGGGATGGGAGATATACTGGTGGGGTGGGGCCACCGTTGGAGAATACAATCTCCCACAGCCCCACCCAATCCCGTCCCTTTCCGGAGTCACCACTGTTCCCATTTCTTCAGGTCGCCTCTGTGCCTTTACAGACATAGATACTCTCGGACTTGGCTTGGGGCTTTTGAGGGGAGGAGTTAGCATGCTTAATTTTTGCATAAGTGGGATTCCCCTTTTTCACTTAATATAAATCTGTTAGTACATGCAGATCTCTTTCTCTAGTTTTATTTATTGCAGTACAATATTCCACAATTTGCTTATGTTGCAATTTATTTAACCATTTCTTCATTTTGATGGATCTTGGAAGTGTGTCCTGCATCTTTTAATATGAGCTCTACGGCAGTAAGTATTTCTCTATGCGCTATTTTACACCCTCAGCACCAAATGCGGATGTTTCTCAGGAAACCAGGACAAGTGAGGTGCCCTCCCCAGAGCCCACTTCATGTTCAGTCCCCACCAGGGCCCCAGGCCCGAGGGGCGCCTTCACACAGCCAATGCTTCTGCAGTCCTGTTCCCACTCAGAGGAACAAAAGGTTTTTTTCTTTTTAAAAATATTTTTATTGATTTTTAGTGAGAGAGGGAGAAGGAAAGAGAAACATCAATGTGAGAGAGAAACACCGATTGGCTGCCTCCTGCACTCCCCCTCCCGAGGATCGAGCCTACAACCAGAGCACATGCCCCGACAGGGAATCAAACAGGCAACCTTTTGGGACGGGATAGCGCCCAACCACATGAGGCACACCAGCCAGGGTAACCAGGCTCTTCTTATTGTTCCTACGGTCCTGGTTTTGTTCCTGATGCCTAGATGAAACTGTGCCCCACTCAGAACCATCAACGTAGACAGGAACATAGGATTGGCTTCAACCAATCTGCGCTCATCTCTGGAGCTGGAGTTTAGCTCAGCATCCCTGGGATGGCTGAGAGGGTAAATACCCCGTAGAAAATTGGGATCCCATTAGCAGAAGAAGAGGTGAATGGACTAAGGAAACAAACCATAAATGTAGATGCCAGTGGGTGACTACCTGTGCTATGGATTTTACCCAGTAAACTTGTATACTTCGTAACAAAATAAAATAAAATAAAATAAAGAGAGAGCATTGCCACTTTCAATTTTAATGAGTGCTACCAAATTCCCTTTGAGAAAGTTATTCTGTTACCAAAAGGACCTAAGAGTATTTATTTCCATGTGTCCTTCCTCACCAGGACTCAGAACTGTCAATACTTTTTATTCTCCCTTACCTTATGGGTGAAATGTTATTGTGCATCTCATGATGTATTAATTTGTCATTTTCTTGTGACAGGAGGTTGAACAACCATGTGGTCACCAGCCCTCCGCATTGTTCTCCTGGGAACTGCCTCTCATTTCCTTACTGAACTATTCATTTCAGTTTCACTCAAAGTCAGAGACATGCAAATGGAGACAGTGAGATTTTTAAAGCAATACAGTTTATAAAAAGATGGCAAAGATGCTTGTGAAGTTTGCTATCACTTACGTTTAGAAAAGCTACCCTTTACTTACAAATGTTAACTTACATTTTCTTTGCTAACTTAAGACTAAAAAGGCCGTTCGAAGTGAGAGCAGGAAGAGCTCCTGGGGGATCATTAACTCGGGAGGAAGCCCCACCCTGTTCCGGTGAGGAGACGAGG
>NW_005871254.1:1987334-2007942 GCF_000147115.1 Myotis lucifugus
CAAAGTTTCTAACTTTTCGCCCAGTGGTCCCCAGTCCCGGAGTCATGTCTGCCTCTTGTCCTCTTTCCAAACAGTGCTTTTGAGACACAATGTCCTCAGCCACTTCAGAGGCCATTTCACCCAGTTTGTGACATTCCACGGTTTGAGGCCTAAGACACGCAAGGCAGTTCCTCTGGCCCGGCAGCTCCGGCTCCATTTGATAGCAGCTGCATTTATATTATTGTTCACATCTTTGTACATATTTTAAAAATATGCTTCATTGGTTTTTTAGAGAAAGAGAATGGGAGAGGGATAGTGAGACAGAAACATTGATGAGAAAAATATCTATCGGCTGCCTCCTGCACACCCCCTACTGGGATCGAGCCTGCAACCCCGGGCATGTGCCCTGATGGAGAATCCAAATGGTGACCTCTTGGTTCATGGGTCATTACTCAACTACTGAGCCACACTGGCCTGGCTGTAAACATTTTTAATTAAAACAAACTCCCAAACTATATAAAAATATTCCTAGTTGTTTCACCTGAGGTAAGACCAAAGTTGATTTAAAAAGTGGTGAATACGATTTTCACTGTCATATACTGAGTCTTTTGTTATTTACTTTGTCCCTTAAAAACTCGACTATGAAATGTGACCTTTTTCCAAGCTACCTTTATCTCCCAGTGATCTATTTGTTTTTGTTCTGGTACCTCTTGTTTTTATAAAGCAGGTCTCTGGATTGATTTGGGAAGAAAACACATTTACAGTATTTTCTCTTCCACAAGGACACCCTGTCTTTGTTGGGACAAGTGTGGCTTCGTTGGTCTGTAAGCCTGTGACTTTGTCTGCGCACAGCAGCCTCTGGTTCTGGAGAGGAGTAGATGCCTGGGTGTTGGCTGTGGGGTGGCTCTGGGTGACTTTTGGAAAAACTCCTAGTCCATCACCTTTTTGAACTGTTTCATCACTAGGACATCCCGGAGGAGAGAGAGGTGGCAGGTGGGACGGTGTGCTCGAGGGAAGTGTCGGGAGTGAGGTTTGTGCAGGTGGAAAAACGGGAGGGGACTCTCAGAGCCATGGGCGAGAGCCAGCCCACTGGCTGCAGAGTCTATGGGGCCCGGAGGAGGCAGTGCCACCACCGGGGGAGCCCTTGTCAGCAGCCAAAGTGGCCATTTATTTGTTTACTTATTTGACAATTATTTCTAGGGTGATTGTTCATGTGTCACATGTTATTCTAGATGTCAGGGGTGTAACTGAAAAGACGAATGAAGTCTCCATGTGGAGGCTGCATTGATAGCCATTATGCAGATACCCACATCTGGGGCGACAAACACCATGAGAAGCAAAGCAGGGCAGGGTGACAGATGGAGAGGGGGCCCTCGGGGGCCTCGGGGGTGTCCAGGCAGGCTGCTCCGATGAAGTGCTGTTTCATAGAGAGTGGAGTGAGAGAGTGACCACAGGGGCCTCGGGAGGGTCTCCTGGCAGAAGGAAGACCAGCGCACAGCCCCAGGTGGGAGCATGCCTGGTGTGTTTGAGTCCTGGGAGCCGAGTGAGGGTGAACGTCCAGGGAGGAGACCTGAGAGGGCCTGGGACCAGGCCACAGGGGGCCAGGAGGCCTAACGAGAATGGGGTGGGAATTTGTGCACACACACATGTGAACAAGAGTGGCTGAGTGAATGTGTGTGTATGTTTGTGTGAGAGTGTGTGTCTGATACGCATGTGTGTGTTGGTGTGAGTATGTGTGTTTATATCTGCCATGCAGGTATGTGCATGTGTTTGTGCCTTTGCGTGCTGTGTGTCATGAGTTTGCATGGAATGCGATCCCGGTGAGAAGCCTCTCCTGGAATCCTCGCTGGGTCTCTGCTCTGCCATGGTTCACAGAACCAACCAATGTCACTCATGAGGTCACGGAATAAAGCCAGGATCCTAGTGACCCCTGGAGTCCCAGGGACCACTCAGGCTGGGGCCCGTGGAGGGCTTAACACAGCCCAAGCTAACTCCCAACAACCCACTGGAACACCGGACACCCTGGACCTGCTGTCAAGTCATGAAACGCCGCCTGATGGACCACAGCGGACAACAGTCACTGACAGATGGGGCCACCCTCACCTTGGCCAGCCCAGGGTCCACGGAGGAGAGTGTGGAAGTGTGCTGGCTGACTCAAAAACAGCTGGAGATTGAGCCAGGTGTGTTCTCTGGAAGGGAGATCCTAGAGGGGGAATGCTGGGCACAAGGTCACCTTGGAGCTGCTACCCAAGTGTTTTATTGGCCATAGATTGTTGTATTGGCCATAGATTGTTGTATTGGCCATAGACTGTTGTATTGGCCATAGACTGTTGTATTGGCCATAGATTGTTGTATTGGCTATAGACTGTTGTATTGGCCATAGATTGTTGTATTGGCCATAGACTGTTGTATTGGCCATAGATTGTTGTATTGGCCATAGATTGTTGTATTGGCCATAGACTGTTGTATTGGCCATAGATTGTTGTATTGGCCATAAAAATGGATGATGGGTACGACTGAGGACAATGCTGTGAGTACATGAGGTGATTTTAGGATATATGAGGATGAAGATGTAAAATGTCAATCACTGTGTTTTTGTTTTGTTTTTTAATTTTAGAAAACGTTTATTAAAGCTCAGGACAGTAAAATAAGGAAGGGCCTAGGATAACAGGAGAGGGACTAGGTGGGGAGGTGAGCCTGGCTGGCTGCTTTGGCTCACTAAGGAGTCAGAGGAAAGGCGGCCTTGGGGACAGGTTCAGGGGGGTTGCCACTGCCCATTGCTGCCCTGGTTGCAAGCCTCATGGGGTCCCTGATTATGTTTTAATGTGCATTAAAAATAGTTGGCATGTCAATCCAGTGGTTTCAGCAGGGATATAAAAATTCCTTTATAATAAATTGATTAAAGTTCATCTAGAATGTCAATTTGCAGACCACTGTGAGATGGCAGCACCCGAGGGTAACACGCAGGCTCCCAGGCACAGTGCCTGGCACAGCACAGCTCTGGCACCACCAGTCAGGAAATGCCCTCTGCCTTGAAGGGCTTAAGCCAAAAATCACATATATACTCGTGCATCACAGCATTGGCCTCAGTCTGTCTATATCTCACATAGACACAGACAACAGTAACAGTGTGGTGACAGCCAGAGGGAGAGGGGGTGGGGGCGGAGGTTGGCAAGGGGATGGGATGGGATGGAAAGAGACTGCTTGGGGGGACGGGCACATGTGCCGGTGCAGATGAGGTTTTACTGAGTTGTGTAGTTGAAACCTGTATGGTTTTGTGAACCAATGTCACCTCATTAATTTCAATAAAATGAAATAAATAGATAAAAATAAATGCTCTGTACCTCAATTTTCTAATCTGTCAGGTGGGACTCTAACAAGCAATTTCTTAGAGGTGTTTGAGTATTAAAAGAGTTAAAAATGTGGATCTGGAGACTACTCTGCTAAGCGAAATAAGCCAGTTAGAGAAAGACAACTGTCACATGATCTCACTCATACATGGAATCTGATGAACAAAAACATAGGACCAGCGGCATGGATGCATGGAACAGACTGACAGATCTCAAAGGGGCGGAGGGGGGAGGGGAAGAGATTAACCAAAGGGCATATATGCATGTATGTTCAGCCCATGGACACACAATAGTGTGGCGAAGGCCTGGGGGGGAGGAGAAGAGGGCTGGAGGGGGCATCTGTACTACTGTCAACAACAATAACTTCAAAACCACAGACACGTCCACGGTGATGGGAAGACAGTGAGTGCTGAGGGAAAAGGCAAGCTTCCCGGGATAAGATGGAAACTCGGCACCAACGCCGAAGGGGCAGTGGGGCTCGATGGCCTGGCGAAGCGCTTCCCATGGCCGGCTTTGTACACTGGCTTCATCGAGCTGTAATTTTCACGCGCAAACCTGACCATTTTTTAAAATTTAAATTCTTTGTTGTTGACAGTATTACATATGTCTCCTTTTCCCCCCAGTGACCTCTCCCCGGCCGCTCCTGCCACCAGACCAATTTTAGGTATACAATTGGAAGAATGCTGACTCATACCCAGTTGTGTAACCACTACCACGTCATGATACAGAACATGTCCATCACCCCGAGAGCTCCCTGTGCCCCTTCGTGGTCCGCTCTCTGCTGCCCAGCCGCCGCAGCCCGGCCTGTCCTCCTCCTGTAGCTTTACCTTCTGTAGAAGCATCTCCACGGAACCGTGAGTCCGTGGCCTTCACGCTGGGCTTTCGCTGAGCAGCGCGCAGCAGGGGCTCCGTGATGTTTGCAGGTCTCAGTAGCTCATCCCTTCATATCAGTGAATGAGGGGCATGTATGTGTGCACCGCATTTCTCTCTTCACTAGTTGATGGCCTTTTAGGGCTTGCTCATTTTTGGTGACTACATTCATATATTATTTGATCTTTATCGTGGTATCCATAACTTATGCAAACATCTGTCTGTACAGTATTTGGTTCCCGTTATGGCCCCATGAGGTCAGTGTTGGTATTATTCATGGGGAAGTGGACAGGGATCCCTGGAGCCAGCACCTGTCAGAGTCCTGTTGGGGGGCCCTGGCTGGGACCTGGGGAAGAACTCCCAGCCCTCAGATGCTGTGAAGAGGGAGGAGCCCCCTCCGTGGGGCCGCCCGTCCCCACTGGCAGGACCAGGATACCTCTTCAGCCTCCAGGGCCCGGGTTCTGAGCTGGTGCAGCTCCTCGTCCTCCCAGTCCTGCCCCCAGCATCAGGCTTACTCCTCCTGCTTGTGAGGTGCTACGACTCGGCCCAGCGAGTGGGAGCGCCCTATACCCACGTGCGCCCCGTGCAAAGTGTGGCCTGGGGGACCAAGGCGGCTTCGAGCCTGTCAGCGGGAGCCCCGCGTTCAGGAAGCCAAGTTCATCAAGGGGCAGCAGTGGCCGGTCCTCCTTCGAGATGGCTCCCAGCCCCAACCCACGGGGGCCAGGGAGCAGCAAGAACAGCCGTCCCGAGAGTGGGCGCAGCGCGGCACTGCTGGGGCCTTGGAGAGCAGCCCCGGGTGCCCGGTACCCTGACTGGCTGGTCCCCACCACCCGTGGGCTGTGCTGTGTGGCCTCTGCCGGCCTCCTCCACATCCCCGACCCGGCATCCACCAGGGCTTCAGCCGCCAGGTTTTCTTTGAGAAGATGCTGGAGAGAAGGCGGTGCCGGGCCAAGAGCAGGAGGAAGAGCAGAGCCCTTGGGACAGCAGAGCCCCAGGCCCATGCAGGGCGCATCCGTGGCAGCGGCAGGAGCAGTGAGCATGTGCCGTGCCCGCCCTGCCTCCCCTCCTGTGGCTCAGGTGCGGGTCGCACCAGCAGGATCAGAGGAGAGAGGGCGAGGGCAAAGCGGGCAGCCAGCTGAGCAGAGAGCTGCGAGGCCCTGGGAAGAGGAGGGGAGGTGCCCTCCGGGCAGGCACAGCCCATTTCACACCTGACTCCAGAGCCGAGCAGCAGCAGATGCTTCTGATGGCGGCTGGGCTCCGAGGCCGCAGGCTGGGCAGGGGCTTCTGTTTGTGCTGGCGGACCAAGCAGGCCCGGCTCTCAGGAGAGACAATTGCACATGCAGCTTTGGCTCTGTTTCTCTCATGGTAGGAGCCCTCCTACGCCCTGGTTCTAGTCGCATTTCCGCGGGATCGAACTAGAACAGCTGAACATCTGAGGCAGTGACTAATGGCGTGAACCCTGTTATTAGGCTGGGCCAACAGGAAACCGCCATTTCTGTGGGTGACACCCTGGCGCAGACACTTAGAGACAGGGGGCTACCCACAGGCAGAGCTGGGGGCTGGCCGAGCCCTGCAGACCCAGGTCTGTCAATTCTGTGTTTTACAATGTTATACAAAATGTGTCTGCACCCTCTTACTCATTGCTGGCTACGGGGCTGCCCTAATTTAAGGAAATGCAGGGGTGGCCCCCTGTGTTGGCACCTGATGAAACACACCCAGGGAGAGGCGGGTGAGACCGGCGATGGCAAGGCGGAGGGCTGTGTCCCATGAAGCAGGTTTGAGGAGCGGAGCAGAGGGAACCTCATGCTGGTCAATGAGAAAAACGATAGTGTTCACACAGGCTTGGAGGGCAGGCGGAACTGGGGAGGCCAGGCTTTCTCCACTCAGCGTTACTGATGTTTAGGCTGAACAATCGTCTGTTGGGCGGTGGCAGCTATCCTGTCCACTATAGAGTGCTTAGCAGTATCCCTGGCCTCTAACCACCAAATGCCAGTAAACTATCTCCCCTAAATTGTGACAATAACAAATGTCTCAGTTATTAACAAGTGTCCCTGGAGGCAGAATGGCCCCTTGGTTGAGAATGGATCACGGAGGTAGATACAAATGAGGGTCTTAGAAGAGGGGCTGGCACATCGTATCTGGGCAGTTGCCGCCACTGGCTTGGCTAGAATGCTGGGGATATTTCTTCTCTCAGTAGATGCAGAGGTTCAGCATCTACTACGTGGCAGGCACTACACTGGACTGGGAATAAACTGAACAACACAGGCATGGAAGCCTCTCTGTGGGCGCTTTACGGCCCAGTAGGCGAGAGAGAGAGAGAGAGAGAGAGAGAGAGAGAGAGAGAGAGAATAATATATGTTGTACACTATATATATATAATATATATATATATGTATATATGTCAAATTATAAATAATTGTGAAAGTACCCATTTCATTACTTATAAGGCCCTGCGTGGGCCAGCCTTTGCTGGCCTCCATCACCATTTCTTAGCATTTGCTGCTTCACTTCAGTCCCGTTGGCCTTCTTCAGTGCTCCCCGCTGTTACGCCTCAGGCCTTTGCACTTGCTCTGTCCTGAGTGGAGCACTACCTTCTCTGTTACTCTCCTGGTGCTCTCCCTTGTTCACCTTTGAGGTTTTAGCTTTGTCACTTTTTCAGATCATGCTGCCTTAGTGACAGATCAGAGTTACGTGTGAACAAGCTCATTCTGGTTGTACGGGAAGTATCGATAAGCACAAGAGCAAAAGAAGAAAGAAGTGAGAGGTCACTTAAGAGGCTGTTGCAGAAGTCCCAGCAGGGGACCATGTGGCTTGGACAAAGCTGGTCGCAGCCAAGAGGGGGAAGAGTGGATGCATTCAAAACATCTGGGGAATAGATCCAAAGGCCTGGGTGATGGGTGAATGTGGGGCGGGGAAAGGGGCTTGTCAAGGTGAACTCCACGTTCCTAGCAGGAGCAAATGGGGGGTGGATGTACAGTAACTGACATGGGGAAATTTGGAGGAAGATCAGCTATGTGTGTGCACGCCTGTTTGTGTGTGTGAACATATGTGTGTAAGTGTGCACACATGTGTCTACATCTACATGTGGATGTACAGGTCCAAGTGCTGGGAGTGCGGGGTGATCACAGGCAGTTAAGACGTGATCAGTTCTCAGTGCGAACAGCATATCCAAATGGAGATGCCTAGCGGGACGCGCTTTATGCTTAGAACTCAGAAGACAAGCCTACACTGGAAATACAAGTTAGGAAGCTAAGAGCACATGGGTGGAACCATATGAAAAGCCTGGTAAGGGGTGGATAAGGTTACTTCGGGTGTTGGGGTAAAGCTAGTGTGGCCTATGAAGGAAGGAGAAATGGGGTGGAAGATGCCATTTTAGGAATTTTCTTCAAAGTCAATAAAACTAAGAAAGATTGTTTCTAGGAGGGTGAGCAGTGTTGATGCGGGAGATGAGAGTGAGCTGCCAAGGAGACATTTTTATTTGCACGTGGAGGCTGCTGGTGCTCCGTAAGCGCAGTCTCGGCCTGAGGCAGATGGGGACGGGTCAGCCGTGACCACAGACAAACCCAGGAGAGATGGGGAGGCTGAGACTGCAGAGAAGAGTGGGAAGGGCTAAGAAGAGGAGTCGCAGGTGAGCAGGCCGAGTCCTGAGCAGATATGGAGGAACTGGCACCTTTGTTTCTCTGCTGTACCCACATCGGTAGTTAGGGCTTTGGAGCCAAAATTATGGAAATTGCATCCCCTGCCCCCCTCCCCCCCCGAAAACTGCAGGGGGCTCTTGGGGACTTTTAAGTGAGTCAAGTTTGCTTTTGTGAAAGATCACACTGTGAGCAGCGTGAAGAGCGGATGAGAGCACCTGGCACTAGGAGTGGGTTAGGCAGCCGGAGGCAGGATGGGTCCGGAGCTACTGAGGACATGGAAACGGAGATTATGGCCAGCGCTTGATGAGAGTGTGAGGGAAGGTGTCCAGGGTGGACTTGCAGGTCTTACCCGGGTGACTGGTGAGTGCGGTGCCACGTGCAGGTGTGGAACACAAAGGCCAGGGTTTTCTGGGATGCCAATCAGCCCACTTTAATAAGCTCAGTTTGTGATGGAAACATTCCGAAGGGAGCTAGTCAGGAGGACCTGGGGCTTAGAAGAGTGTGAAATGGGTGGGAGGAGATTTGCTGTGTGGGTAAGTAAGGCCGTATGCTTTGTGTGGGCCTCACATTGGGTGCACTCTCTCTACTGGTCCCAGTGCCAAAGGAAGCCATAAGCTCATGTTAGAATGGACATTAGCCCGTGGGGATGGTATCTTATCACCATTTCCAGGTGCAGCAAAGGCACAGGCATTCTAAATTCTCTGAGAAAGGGGCTGGAGGAACTTCAGGAAGAGGAAAAGGATAGGACAGTGGCCCAGACCTTGACAAACTTCTCAGGAGAGCCATCCAGTGTTTGAGGGAGCTCAGGAGGCAGGTAGCACCCAATGACAGTGGAAGGGGAGGGGAGGCAGCCGAACCAGAAACAGCACA
Organism: Myotis lucifugus; assembly: GCF_000147115.1. NCBI lineage: Eukaryota > Metazoa > Chordata > Mammalia > Chiroptera > Vespertilionidae > Myotis > Myotis lucifugus. The sequence goes on from NW_005871254.1 coordinate 1,996,042, forward strand.
AGCAAGGAGTCTTTCTGTGTGAAAACCAATGTGCAAGGGCACGGAACGAGGCACAGCACCAACGCTCTAGCACTTCGGCTTTTAAAAGGCAAGTGTGTTCATGTGTTAAACTGATATTCTAAGGGCCAAACATTGTTTTAAGCACATGGAATACACGTTACATATTTAACGAGTATGAAGGCATGTAATGCTCTCCGCAGTCCCAGGAGGTGGGCCCTGTGATTAGCCCTGTGTTGCAGGTGAGTAAGCTAAGACCTTGCCAAGGTCGTCAGCTCGTGTACACTGGAGCCAGGCTTCCAGTCCCGGAGCCTAAGCTCTAACCATCATATAGAGAAGCAATATGCTAACATAAGGAAAGTATTTAGAAAAGCAAACATCTCAGCTCCACAGGCTGCATTTTCTTTAGATTAAGTGGCAACAGCTGGAAATAAGGGGGAACTGATGGGCATTCCAGACAAATGAAAGATGAGAAGAACCTTAGGTAAGCAAGCTTTTAACTTAGAGGATAACTTTAGCTGATGTGGATGGGGGAGGAAGGGGACAAAATTGTTATTAAGATAGTGACTTGTTCGTTGAACATAAACTCAGCTGAGTTGAGTGTTCATTTATGGTTTAAACATCACTTTGCAGAGACCTCGGACCTCCACCAAGTAAGGCAAGGAGCAGGTAAGTAAGGGAAACCCTTCGAGGGGTTCAAGGGAGAGCAAACACTTTAGATCTTGAACCACTTTAGACCCTTACTTTCCTAAACCGTAGAAACAGGCAGAACTCACTTTATGAAACTACACAAACCTGATAACAAAACCTAAAAGAAATGGAACTAAAAAAAGTAAACAATAGGGCGTGCTCTCCCTCCAAGGAACATGCCTCTCCTTCCCCCAAAGGTACAGGTATCCCCTAACCTCTAAGGGACCCCATGAGATTGCAACCAGGGGAGCGATGGGCAGTGGCAGCTCATCCCGGGCTCACCCCCTGAACCTGTCTCCAAGGCCCCCTTCTCTCTGACTTCTTAGTGAGCCAAGGCAGCCCAGCCCAGGCTCTCCTGTTGCTTCTTCCTATAAGAAATAATATATACCAAGCCACCCCTACTTCATCTAATATAATAATATAATATGCTAATTAGCCGGGACACCCTAACGTCACAACCGATCTACAAGCCTCAGAGAGCCACGGGAGAGCGGGGCAGCGAGCTATGAGTGGCAGAGAGCTAAGCCAGCAGGTCGTTATCTCCTGAGGGGTCCCAGACTGCGAGAGGGCACAGGCTGGGCTGAGGGACCCCAGCAGGGCCACTAGTTTATAATAAACCTCAAAGGAAGAGAATATACATTATTATATTATCATGTAAAAAGAGACTAATCGTATGAGCCCTTCTAGGTAGTAAGAGTTTGATCTTTTGAAATTTTGGAGAATGCAAAAATAAGCACAACACTAATATATATGCATATTGCCTCCTCATAATTTTTAATGTAAGTTTAATATTAAAAGTATAGCATATTGAAGTAGGTGAATTCTTCTATTAAAAATGAAGTTATTTAACAGTGTTTCATTTAGCCAAAGTTTGACTCATTACAGAGTAATGACCAGACACTATTAGGAAAAGTCATCAGAAGATATGGCCACCAGCTCACCCTGGAGCTGGCCGCTGGCAAGTGGAGGCCCCACATTCCTCCCTTGTCCATGGAACGTTCCCGCTCCTATGCCATTACTTGGTTACTGTCCTCAGTGTGTTTTTGCTGCCAGCATAGACCCTCTACCCTTTGCTCAGTGCTGTGTAGCCCTTTCCTTTGGATATACCCATCCCCAACCCCTTTTCCTTAAATAAATCCAATTTTTCTTTATTCACCATCTGAGATGGCTAGCCTGCCCCGCACCACCGACTTCAGCCTTTCATTTGGTGGCCCATCCAGAAGAGAAGCTGCCACTTCTTCTCCTTCTCTCCCCACCCCTGACCTCTGAGACTCTTAGTCTTGGGGTTCAGGACCCACCAAGTCCTTCTGGACTCCTGAGTGGCAGCAGGAGAGCCAGATGATCAGACCTCCTGATTCCTATTAATGGGGGAGTCACTTCATTTCTGGGAAGAGGGCACTAGGGACCAAGACTCTCAGCTCCCCTGGGGCCACCACTTGCGGGCATGCTTCAGTCACTTAAAAGCCACTAAGGTGGCTGCCCCTCAAAGACTCCATGACAGGATAAACCGAACTCGGAACAGGCAAGATTGCACTAGGCAGCCCACCAGTTTCAAACCCTAGCCCATAACATGCTGTAGGGTTTTATTTCGGGGACTGTGAGTCTCGGCATTGCCAATTCAGGCATTTCAGGGGGAGAAGCTCGCTCATCCACTGGTTGTGACACATTAGGGTTTCACTGGCAGATCCCAGTGCTGGGTCCTGACCAGTCCCATACTAGGGACTAAGTAGCAAGGATGCTCCTATTTATCCCTAGCCATGGGGGTCGGGTTCCCTACCTGAATCGTTCTAGTGGGGACACCTCCTAGAATTGGTATCAGCACATGGAAAGAGGAGCACCCAGGCTGGGATGCCAGCCATGGGTTTCTCCCTCCCACTAGGCTGTGACTCTCCCTCCTGCAGTCGCCCTTTCATAGTGATGCCACCGGCAGCTCAACCTCAACCCCTCCCAAGATCTCACCTCTGGCCTGCGTTTTAAAGAATCTTAAGACCCTTGATTTACCAGGTGAAATTAGAACCAAATGCCTCATTTTCTATTGCAATACAGCATGACCACAATATAAACTAGATAATCGGGAGAACTGGCCCCAGAATGGCTCCCATAATTATAACACCACTAGAGGCCCAGTGCATGAAATTCCTGCACAGATAGGGTCCCTAGCAGCTACAGGCAAAGCCAGATGGCAATTATGTGACTTGGTTTCTGTGCCCTGAAGGGCTGACTGAAGCTCAATCTGAATATTCCTTGTAAGTGAAATTCCAGCAAAGTAAACCTGAAAAAGCTTAGATAATCAATTGCTATTCTTATTGTGTTCATGCAAATAATCAGGCCAAATTAAAACTAAACTTGATAAAATACTCTCTGATAAAAATGGGGATAATTTTTGGGGGGAAACAGTGTTTCAATAGACTCCATATACACAGCTGTAAATGTTAGACTCTAGTTCAGTTCGTTATCTTCAAAGTTTTATTTTTTTACCCATGAGCTAAACTAAACTAGATCCTGAATTTTTTCTAGTTTCCTTAAATATTTGACTACAGTCCTTGAAACTAATGTTTCACTTTTCTCTCATCCTTTGGCTTGGAATTATTAACAACCAAAACTTTTTCCTTATATTGGACCATTTGTCATAATTCTTGTCATTCTAGCTTTTGTCCTGTGACACTAAGAGATCCTACACACCTTTGTCTAAAATAATTCAGTGCCAAAAATCCTTGAGGGGGGAATGTTAGACAGACCTGAGCAGAGCAAGGACGATGGGCCAAGTACAGAAACTCACCAGAACAGAAATCCCTGATGCCTAGCGAGGGGCAACACTGGGAAAACCAGAGCCTCACCTTCAGGGTAACCTTTCCTCCCCTCGAGTATTGCTGGTCATGGAGCTTGTGCCCGGGGTCTTCCCTATCACTGGTCAGGCAGTGTAGACCCCCTCACCTTTTCCTCCTTAAAGATAGCATCTAGCCTGGCCTGCATGGCTCAGGGGTTGAACATCGACCTATGAATCAGGAGGTCATGGTTTGATTTCTAGTCAGAGCACATGCCTGGGTTGTAGGCTTGGTCCCCAGTGGGGGCACACAGGAGGCAGCCAATCAATGATTCTCTCTCATCACTGACGTTTCTATCTCTCTCTCCCTTTCCCTTCCTCTCTGAAATCAATAATCAATAAAAATATACTAAAAAAAGATAACATCTAGGCCTCAGTTGCATTTCAGCTGCAGGCCCAGAAAAGCAGCAAAACCAGACAAGTGATGCTATGGCTGCCTCAGGACTGCTGCATTGACTAGTGGCCCCCTGCCCTGGCTCCGACCAATCAGTGGAGACGACCCCAAAAGAGCACACCTGGAAAGCTGATGAACATTCTATTAAGACTCTCCCGAGACCCTCCCCCTAAGAGGTCCACCTGCAAGAGAGAGATAAATATGCTCAGGACAAAGGACCCAGTGCATGATCTCCCTCCAAGGAACACACCTGTGCCATTCCCTCCTCCTCTCCTTCCCCCACAGGCACGTCCCCTAACCTCTAAGGGACCCCATGAGACTTGCAACCAGGGGAGCAATGGGCAGTGGCAGCTCATCCTGGGTTCAACCCCTGACCTGTCTCCAAGGCCCCTTTTCTCTGACTTCTCAGTGAGTCAAGGCAGCCCAGCCCAGGCTCTCCTGTTGATTCTTCTATGCCTTTTCTTGTTTTACTGTCCTACATATATTTTTCCTGCCATCATGGACCCTCTACCCTTAGGCTCAGTGCTGTGTAGCCCTTCCCTTTGGATATCCCCCTCCCCCAACCCCTTTTCCTTAAATAAATTCAATTTTTCTTTATTCAAAAAAGTGAACAATATATTAATCTCACTTCTAAATAAAATTAATAGCTAATCAAATTTAATAGAGCATGAAAAGAGCAATTTACCATGATTGAGTTTGGGTCATCTCATGACTATAAGGACAAACACTATTAAATCTAGCAATACTTCATATTGAAAGAAAAATCTTATGATTATATTTGTAATAATTATCTCAGAAATAAGTCCATACATTTATGGTCAATTGTTTTTTCAATAAGAGTTCCCAGATAATTCAATGGAGGGAAAGGATAACCTTTCAGCAAATGGTGCTGAGACAACATCTGTATGCAAATGAGTAAAGTTGGATCCCTACCTCACGGCATATATAAAAATTAAAATGAAGGGTAACTAAATGTAACAGTTAAAACAATAAAACACTTAGAGGAAAACATATAGATCTTCATGACTTGGATTATGCAATGTTTTCTTAGGTATAACACCAAAAGACAAATAAACAAAAGAATATATAAATAGCACTTCATCAAAATTAAAAACTTTTGTATTGAGAAGATATTAACAAAAAAGTGAAAAACAATCCAAAATATTGGAGAAAATACTTGTCCATCATATATTTGATAAGGGCCTAGTATCAAAAAATATATAAAAAGCTCAACAATAAAAACACAATTAAAAAGGGAGCAGAAGATTTGAATAGAGATTTGTTCAAAGAAGATCTACAAATGTCCAATATAAAGATGCTCAGCATCATTAGTCTTTAGGAAAATGCAAATTAAAAGCACAGCGAGAAACCGTTTCATACCCACTGGGACGACTAGAATAAAGAAGACATAATGAGAGTTAGTGAGGATGTGGAGATATTTGAACCCTCATATGTTTGCTGGAGGAAATCTAAAATGATACAGTCACTTCAGAAAACCTCTGTCAGTTTCTCAAAAAGTTAAGCATAGAGCTATCATATGACCCAGCAATTTCCATAATTGAAAACATAGGTTCCCACAAACACTTGCACATGAATATTCTTAGCAACATTATTCATAGTACAAAAAGTAAAAACAACTTACATGTCCATCAAGTAATGAATGGACAAACAAAAGTGGTCTATTCATCCCAAGGAATGTTGCTTAGCTATAAAAAGAACTGAAGTGCTACACATGCTATGGATGAACCTTAAAAATATGGTAAGTGAAAGAGGACAGACACAAATGTATGGTTTTATTTATATGAAATATTCAAAGAGGCAAATTTGTAGACAAAAAACAGATCGTTGGTTGCCAGGGATTCAGGGAAAGAAAGAAAATGAGAAGTGACTGCTAATGGGTATGGGGTTTCTTCTTGGGGTGATGAAAATAGTGTGGAATTAGATAACAGTGATGGTTACATAATTTTGTGAATAAACTAAACACTGAACTGTATGCTTAAAAAAGCTGAATTTTATGATATGCAATTATATCTCAATTTAAAAAGACATGTAATAAAACAACAATCATTCCTATTATGAATGTTTAGACACCAAGAATAGAAATTTTCTTCAGATGATATGGGTTATTTATCTCAAACCATATAGCAAAAAATCTATAGGTGTTTCCATTGAACTCAGCTAAAATATGTCATTGATTAAAACTTTTATTTAATATTGTTCTGGAAGTTACAACCAATTCAATAAAACAGTAAAACAGAAAATTTATATATAGTAGACATAAAATTGTGATTTTTTTCAGAAACAGACAATATACTTACCTTGAAAGCTTAAATGAATTATCTAAATGTTATTGAAAAAAGAGGTAATCAAAGGATTGAGCTGTAAATGAGCATCAAAAGCTTTCTTGTATATTAGGGGTGACTAATTAGGAAACAACATGGAAAATATTCCGTTCACTAGATAAACAGGTATTCATGGAAATACTGCAAATGCAATGAACTGTCAAAACGATTAGCGTGAGTTGATAACCATAAATTTTGATTTTTCTGTAATTTGCAGTATTATTTTTTAGAATTTTCTATATTGAGCAATCATGGCTTTTATAATAAAAAGGCAATAAAACACTTATCGCAATTACCTCAGGTTAGAAACAACTTTAGGGGCCTGCCCCATCCACATTTGTGGCCTACAAACCACACCTTGAGAATCCCAGCTCTTAATATCTTAATCCTTGGTCCGTCAGAATTAACTTGGCTTTGACTTTAAGTGCGCTTCATAATGGATCAAGAAGGAGCCAACTCAAGACAGTTAAATTACAAAGCTCTTTTTGTGGTACCTCTTTGTTTCTTTTAAAGGCTGAAAGCTGCAAATGAGAGGGAGATCTTAGAGGGAAGGCGGTGGAAGCTCAGCTGAGGGAGAGGCAAAGGCGGTGAAGCTGGGAAGAAAGAGCTGCAGGGAGGAGAAGGGGAGGTGGTGCTGAGGGTGCAGCAAAGGGTGTAAAGGGGATGGAGGGAAAGGGCTGGTGTAAAGGAGAACACATTGTCTGGGGAATGAGACATCACTAAGGGGTCCCGTCGGAGGCTGGTGGGGAAGGTGAGCTTCCCATCAGAGTGGTGAGGGACTGCCCTGGGGGAGTCTCTGAGTGCTGGTGGGGAAGGCTGGTGAGGGCAGAATTGTGCCATCCCCCATCAGATGTTGAAACCCTAACCCCGGGAGCCCAGGATGTGACTGCTTTGGGAGATAGGGCCTTTGACGAGGTAATTAAAGTAAAATGAGGTTGTTTGGCTGGTCCCTAATCCAATATCTGGTGTCCTTATGAGAAAAGGAGATGCGAACACAGACCTGCACAGAGGGAGCAGCATGTGAGGACACAGGGAGAAGACGGCATCTGCAAGGAGAGGCCTCAGAAGGAACAACCCCTGCCGGCACCTCAGCCTTGAACTTCCGGCCTCCAGACTGTGAGACAATAAATGTCTGTTGTCTCAGCACCCAGTCGGCAAAACCTTGTTGGCGGGAGGAGGGGCCCTAACAAATGAAGACAGCTGGCCAGGGCAGGATCGAGGGAAAACACCCCTGTGCAGGAGTCGCATGGATGCCAGAGTAAAGCCTGGCCAGCAGTGCAGCCTCAGCCTGAAGGTAGCTAATCTACCAGCAAAATGCAAGGTGGGTGCCAAAAGGTGCTGACCTGGAGCTGGTGTAGGACAATCAACAGCCAATTTGTGCTTGGACAAGACCCTCTGAATCTTGTGAACCTCCTCACAAAGCCCTCGAAGCCCTCAGTTGCCCCAGAGTGCTGTGTCAGTGGCTCCATTCACCCCGTCTCCATTGCTCAGTGGGGCATCACTGGCATTTCCCCATGCAGTTACGTTATAGGGCATCCCCATCACGTCCTAAATGCCAGTGGTGCTCCCACCCCCAAGATTGCTGTAATAGTAAACCATGCCCACACATTTCCAAGGACCCCTAGAGAGCTGGTGCTGACTGAAGGGAGCCTCTGGTTATCTCTCCAAGGATGGGCCCCGTAAAACTCCATCAAAATTTCCTTCATTGATTACACTGAAGCATAAGCATCCACAGTGCAGAGTGGGGGTGGGACAACGGGGAGTGAGGGGGCAGAAACAGAGTAGATGCCAGAGGAAGTCCAGGCCAGCTGGGGGCCTCAGCTTGAAGACGCCTAATCTGAGAGCAGGGTGATGGCCTGAGAGCTGCCTTCAGCTCCAGACCTCCCTGGCCCAATAAGGCTGCAATGTAGAAACACCCCAAACACAAGGGAGAAGTGTCTCTCCCCAGAAATCTCTGCTGTGCAATTCCACTTCAGGATAAGAGGATGCGGAACTTTCTGGGTTCTATTCAGGGGTGACTACTTTGTAACTACCGATTTGTACTTCTTAATCTCTTCACCTTTCTCACCTGGGCCCCCTAAACTCCCTCCTCTCTGGCAACTATCAGTTTGTTCTCTGCATCTCTGAGTCTGTTTCTGCTTTGTTTATTTTGTTCTTTAGATTCCACATACAGTGTAAATAAAATAATATGGCATTTGTCCTTCTCTGTCTTATTTCACATAGCCTAATATCCTCTAGGTCCATCAATGCTGTTGAAAATAGTAAGATTTCATCTCTTTTATGCTGAGTAGTATTCCATTGTAAATATGCACCACAGCTTTGTATCCACTTATCTATTGATGGGTACTTGTGTTGCTTCCATATCTTGGTTAGTATAAATAACACTGTAATGAACACAGGGGTGCCTATATCCTTTCAAATTAGTGTTTTGGGTTTCTTCAGATATATACCTAGAAGTGGAATCGCCGGTCCCAAGGAAGTTTTATTTTAATATTTTGAGGCACCTCCATACTGCTTTCCACAGTGGCTGCACCAGTCTGCATTCCCACCAACAGTGCATGAGGGTTCCCTTTTCTCTACATCCTTGCCAGCACTTGTTGTTTGTTGATTTATGGATGATAGCCATTAAGACAGGTGTGAGGTGACATCTCATGCTGATTTTAATTTGCATTTCTCTGATGATTAGTGACGTTGAGATCTTTGCATTTGTCTATTGGCCATCTGTATATCTTCTTTAGAGAGTGTCTATTCAGATCTTCTGCTTATTTTTTAATTGGATTGTTTTTTGGTGTTGAGTTGTTTATAAATTTTGGATATTAACTTCTTATCAGATGTATCATTGTCAAATATGTTCTTCCTTTCCGTGGGTTGTCTTTTCATTTTGTGGATGGTTTCCTTTGCTGTGCAAAAATTTTTTACTTTGTGTAGTCCCATTTGTTTATCTGTTTCTTTTGTTTTCATTGCCTGATGATATATATCGCTAAGAGAAATGTCACAGAGTTTAAACCCTTTCTTTTCTTCCAGGAGAATTAGTTTTTTCAGTCTTACCTTTAAGTCTTCAATCCATTTTGAGTTAATTCTTGTATATGATGTAAAAAGGTGGTCTAATTTCATTTTTTAAAAATGGTTATGATCTTTTGCATCTATTACTAAATTTAGTTTGCTAAAATTTTGTTGAGGACTTTTGCATCAATTACTTTATAAAATAAGCATGGAAGTCTTCCCTCCTCTTGAAATTTTGAATCGTTGAGAAGGATAGGTGTTCATTTTTCTTGTAATGTTTGGTAAAATTCACCTGTAATGCCTTCTTCTGGTATAGGACTTTTATTTGTTGGGAATTTTTTTTGATAACTGAATAGATTTCATTGATTGTCATTGATCTATTCAAATTTTCTGTTTATCTTGATTCACTCTTGCGAGAGTGTATGTTTCTAGGAATTTATCAATTTCTTCCAGGTTGTTCCACAACTCCTAAGTTCATAGGTCGATGCTCAACCACTGAGACACACCAGCTGGGCATTTTAGCCTTTGTTTTAAGGTCTATTTTGGCTGCATATTGCTACGCTAGCATTTTTGTTTGTTGGTTTCCTTTTGCATGAAATATATTTTCCAACCCTTTACTTTCAGTCTTTGTGTGTCTTTCAATCTGAATTGGGTCTCTTGTAGACATAATATGCATGGGTCTTTTTTTCCCCCCCCATTCAGCTACCCTATGTTGTTTTCTTGGAGCATTTATTTATTTATTTATTTATTTTTTAAAATATATTTTATTGATTTTTTACAGAGAGGAAGGGAGAGAGATAGAGAGTCAGAAACATCGATGAGAGAGAAAGATCGATCAGCTGTCTCCTGCACATCTCCCACTGGGGATGTGCCCGAAACCCAGGTACATGCCCTTGACCAGAATCGAACCCGGGACCCTTCAGTCCGCAGGCCGACGCTCTATCCACTGAGCCAAACCGGCTTCGGCTTTCTTGGAGCATTTAATTCATTTACATTTAAAGTGATTTATTGATAGGTGCATAGTCATTGCCATTTTATTATTCATACTTATGTTTTTTCCTCCTTATCTTCTTAAAGAAGTTCCTTTCGCATTTCTTGTAATACTGGTTTGAAGGTGATGAGTTCCTTTATTTTTTTGTCTGAATAGCTCTATCTCTCCTTCAATTTAAAATGATAGTCTAGTATAGTCTTTGTGTAGGCCCTTGCTTTCCATCACTTTGAATATTTTACTCCAATCCCATCTGGCCTGAAAAGTTCCTGTTGAGAAAATACTGAAGTTTTATGGGAGCTCCCTTATAGTCAATTGTTTTGCTCTTGCTGCTTTTAATGTTCTCTCTTTGTCTTTAGTCTTTGCTGTTTTAATTATGATGTGTCTTGGTGTGGATATCTTTGAGTTCATCTTATTTGGGATTTTCTGTACTTCCTGGATTTCTGTGTCTCTTTCCTTCACCAGTTTTGGGAAGTTTTCAGTTATTATTTCTTCAAATAGGTTCTCAATCCCTTGCTCTCGCTCCTCTCTTTCTGGTACTCCTGTGATGGGAATGTTGTTATGCTTGATGTTGTTCCAAATGTCCCTTAAACTTTCCTCTTATTTGGTGTTTTCTGCTACCTTGTTTTCCATATTGCTGATTTGATCCTCTGTTTCATCTAATTTGCTGTTGTTTATTTCTAGTATATTCTTCATTTCAGTTATTATATTCTTCATTTCTGACTGGTGCTTTTAATGGTTCCTATGTCCTTTTTTAGTTTAATCACATTGTTGGAGTCCCTCTATTCTTCCCCTAAGTTCTTTGATCATCCTTATAACCATCTCTTGAACTCTGTATCTGGTAGGTAGATGGATTGTCTCCATTTCATTTGGTTCTCATTCTGGATATCTCCCTTTCTTTCACTTGGGGCATGGCTCTTTGTCTCCTCATTTTGCTTGCCCCTCTGTGTTTGTGTCTGTGTCTTCCAGTTTTGGTAGGATGGCCTCAGGTAGCAACTGTCCTGTGGGCCCTTAGCGGTGCAGCATCCTGACCACCTGAGCCTGAAGTGTCTCTCGCATGGGTTGTGCCTCTTGTTATAGTTCAGCCTTGATTATTGTTGGCATGTTCACGGGTGCCTTTGAGCCTCAGGCTGGCTGGTTGTGAGGATTGACCACAACCACAGTGTACTACTTCTGTGCAGGGATTGCCCCCACAGAGCAGAATTTGCCCCAATAAGATCTTGATCTTGTGGAGTTAGTTGAGTGGTGCTCTGTTGTCTGAATCCAGCCCGCAGGTGTGTTGTTTCTGAAGCCACTTGGGAGGGTCTCCAGTGCAGGTCAATGTCAGCCACTGCCTGTGACCAGCCCTGGACTACCTCTTAGGAGCTACAAAGCTACCCATGGTTGGTCACTGCCTCTGCTGGACCTGCATGCACACTGGAGAGGCCAAGCTGCCAACCTAGTCTGGCTGCCACAGTACTTGGCCTGAGGCAGGTCAGCAAAAGGCCCGAGGCACCACAAGACCTCCTAATAGGCTCTGCGCTTAAAGAGCCCCGGGTGGTATGCGATTTCTGTGAGGCAGGTAGGGGTGAGTGGTTTCCGCCAGATTAACACAGTTTCAATCTCAGCATCAGTGCTCGGTCTGAGTCTTCTCAGTGAAATTCTCAGTGCACATGGAGGCCAG
>NW_005871254.1:2008042-2012701 GCF_000147115.1 Myotis lucifugus
TGTAGGAGGACCCGTGGCGATAGCGGTGGTGCTGGGGGGCGCCATGCTGTAGGAGGTCACGTTGGGAGGGGTGGTGCTCAGGGCCATGCTATAGGAGGACTCAACACATGGGCATTAGAAGTAGTCTCTCTAGCCAGCCCTCGCCCTAAAGCCACACATCTCAGTCTCTCCCTGTGTGGCTCAGGCATCCTCTGAGCTGTCAGCCCTCCATGTAGCCCAGACCTATGAGTGAGGATTTGTGCACCGGCCCTTTAAGAGGATACCTGGGTTTCCAGCAGCCTGCCACCTCACCTGGTGGATGGGATCCCTGCTGATTTCCACAGTCAGATGTTATGTGGACTCCCCTTCCTGGCTCTGGTGCTCTGTGTTAGGGAGCCAAGCCTGGGGCTGAGAGCCCTCACGTCCCTGGGGGACCTCTGCAGCTGGGATGTCCTTGGGTTCTCAGCTGTCACATGCGGGCAGTCCACTCACATCCCCACCCCCCTCCAGTCCCCACCTGGCTTCTTCTGATGACTCCTGTTAGCTGGTCTTCATCTGGCTGTGCAGTTTGATGCTCTATAATTTAGCAATTTTGCTGTGGTCATGGGGATGGTGATTGCAACTTCCACCTCGTCAGCCATCTTGGTCCTTTCCTGGCCCCTTTCTTTGATGGCTGATCTTGGGGACTCAGCCTCCAGGGGACAGTCGTCTCCTGGCTCCCCATCCACACCTCCATTTGTTAGCGCCTTCACCTGAACTCCCAGTGCCTGCCTTCCTCTTTCCTCCTCTCCCTCCCTCCTGCCCCCTGTCATGGACTGAAGTGTATCCCCCAAATCCATATGTTGAAGTCCTAGTCCCCAGTACCTCAGAAAGTGACTATTTAGGGGTGGGGCCTTTAAGGAGGCAATTAAGCTAAAATGGGTTCATTAGGGTGGGTCCTAATTAAGTATGACCAGTGTGCTTACAGGAAGTTAGGACACAGGCCCCACAGAGGGAAGACCACATGAGGACCAGGGAGGAGACAGCCACCCGTTAACCAGGGAAAGAGGCCCAGAAGAAACCCTGTGGACACCTTCATCCCAGACTCCAGCCTCCAGAACTGTGAGAAACAACACCCAGCAAACTCATACGTCTTCCTTTCTTTCCCCATTTAACAATTCCCTGCGGCACCCCTGGAATATTTACTGATAGTCCTCCAGGGGCTGGGCACGGAGAAGGAATGGGCTTTCTAGGCTCAGCACTCAGCCCTTCTCCCATCGCAGGGTACTGGCCCTGGGCAGTGAGTGGCATTTGTGCCCTCCGCGGGGGTGTGGGGAGGAGTCAGTTGTTTCTCTGGCTCTCCCTTCGCAGACTTTAAAACTCAACATTTCACTTGGCTCTTCTGTCAGCAGCATTGGACATGCTAGACCAGTGATGGTGAACCTATGACACGCATGTCAGAGGTGACACGCGAACTCATTTTTTTGGTTGACTTTTCTTTGTTAAATGGCATTTAAATATATAAAATAAATATCAAAAATATAAGTCTTTGTTTTACTATGGTTTCAAATATCAAAAATTTTCTATATGTGACACGGCACCAGAGTTAAGTTAGGGTTTTTCAAAATGCTGACACGCCGAGCTCAAAAGGTTCGCCATCACTGGGTTAGACTAATGTGGCCCCATTCCCCAATGGTCCCTGCGCTGTCTGAGCTAGGAGTGAGACAAGGTGCCTGCAGGGCTTCAAGGAGTCATTGCAGAACGATTAGAAGATGCTTAGTAAGTAGGAAATTTTCCTGTTCTACTAACAGGTCGAAGGAGATTATTTCTGATAATCTCCCATCCTGGGCGGGGCTCCTGATTCACGTTTTTCCAGGTAGACAAGGAAGAGCAGTGATTTCTCCTGCACCTGCAGCTGAAGTTGCCATCAGCTCCAATCCTCATACACTGAGGCACATCTTAGGGTGACTGGCTCTGAACTCCCACAACACTCTTTAAAAAAGTTGATTTTAGAGAGAGAGGAAGGGAGAGAGAGAGAAACATCAATTTGTTGTGCCACTGATCTGTGCACTTATTGGTTGATTCTTATATGTGTCCTCATTGGCAAGCTAACGCTAGCGTATCAGGACAGCGCTCTACCCACTGAGTACCAAGCCAGGCCTCTCACAACACTTCCTGGCATCTCCCCTTTGTCAGGGGCCCCCACCATCCCTGGGATGAAGGACATACTCCTTGCATGCGTCTGAGGGTCTCTAGGACTTTGTTCCCATGTGTCCCTTCGTTCATTTATTTACTGGAATGGACTAGGCCCGGAGCGCGTGTGCCTTGGGCAAGTCTGTAGTGTGTGGCTTCTTGACTTCGTGCAGGAAAGATTCACAACACCAGCCCAGGCGACTGAGAGCACGCTTACCTTATTAAAGCTGGCAGAGTGAAAAAAGGGAGGACTTAGGGTAGAAGAAGCCACAGGAAAGAGACTGGGCAGCGTTGCCTTGGCTCTCTAGAAACTTTATGAGAAAGAAGTGAGCCAAGGCGGGCGGGGCTGCTGTCGCTCACTGGAGAGTCAGAGCAAAGGGGGCCTTGGGGACGGGTTCAGGGGGTGAGCCCAGGATGAGCTGCCCATTGCTCCCCTGGTTGCAAGTCTTGTGGGAGGCTTAGAGGTTAGGAGATGCACCGCTGTGGGGGAAGAGGAAGGGGAAGGGAAGGCATGGGCATCCTCCCAGGAGGGAGAGTGTGTGCTGGGTCTTTGTCTTGAGGGTTTTAAAGGCCGGGGGCTGAGGCGAGGTCTTCAGGGAGGATTGCACTAGAATATTCATCAGCTCTTCCAGGTGTGCCCTTTAAGGGTCCTGGTCTCCACTGATTGGTCAGCACCAGGGCAGGGAGTCATTAGTCATAGCGGCTGATCCTGGCGTTGCCTGCCTGGTTTTGCTGCTTTTCCGGGCCTGGAGCTGAAATACAACTGAGGCCTCGATGTTATCTACGTGGAGGAAGGGTCAGGGGTTCTCAGCGGCATGACCAGTGACATGCCAGGGGAGGAAAGGCCACCCTGGGGTGAGGTCTGGTGCCAGTTTTGCCCGTTGCTAGGCGCCTGGGGCTTTCCACCCTGCTAACCTTCTGTATCTGCTGTAAATTGCTCAGGCAGTGTGTTCATCTGTCTGTCTCAGTTTCCCCATTCCACTTGCCAAGGAATTCTCCTAGCTTCTTACTATCCTGCCTCAGTTTCTCACCCACCAAACAAGCACCACTAGTCTTCCAGCTCCCAGAAGCCACCGATGGATGTGAGAGTCCTGGGTCCTCTGGCCTCTGTGCTTTGATGCGCGTTGTTCCCTGGCTTGGAGCAAGCCCCTCGCTCTGCTTTCAGGTCTCTGCGAGGCCATCTGCACTGTGAAGTGTCCAGCACCAGGAGAGGAAGTGGCCTGGCCTCCGCTGTGGTCCGTGATGTAGATAACCTCCCTCATTTCACCCCTTCTCTCTGGAGACTACTAGACTCCGGAGGCCATTTCTCTCTGCATTCAGCCGACTGACAGAGCCCACAATCACTGCTAAGTTTGTGGAATGATCCCAATTTATTAGAGTCTCTAGTGAGGTTGGTTTGGAGAAGCCATTTCTATGTAAATGTATGGTCAGGCTCACAGCGTCCCAGTTCCGGGCCTTTAAGGGAAAAGCCAGTGGGCCTACTCCCTTCCCCAGGTGTGCATGGAGGGTGCTCCAGGTTCCAGGCCAGGCCCGCCATCAGTGGCTCACGGCTTTCTAGGTTGGAGGGGCGTGTCCTCTGTGAGGAATCCAGATTGGTTGATTAGAGGCTCCAGGCAGCAGTGTCCCCTGGGACCCGGATCAGCTTCAGGAGTCTGCTGCTCCTCCAGCAGGGGGAGCTTTAGGAGAAGTACTTATATATGTGTAATTGGATTGGATTGTTCTGATTCAGAACGAGGCAGACCTGACAGAGCCAGGGTGGACACGGAGGTCAGCGGAGGGTTTTCCAATTGCCCTAAGCTTGTGAGTGAGAGCAGGGCAAAGGTCTCTGCTTTGTAGTCCAGCAACTGAGAACCGAGTCACATCTGTTCCTGTGTCATGGTCGGGTGGGTTGTCTGGGAAGCTGAAGAGTCCTGAGGGTGAACACAGCTGCAAACAGAACAATGGTATGTATCACAGGACTGCACTAAAAACACTTTCCAGCCTCAAATCTCCAGCACAGCATGAGTGTGGCAAAGAAAAAAGCAAGGTAAAGACGGCATTTAGGGCTAATGCTGGTTGAAGGCGGTCCCAAGCAGGGCCCACCATTTCTGGAACCCCTAGAAGACCTCCCCTGTAGACTCACAGGAAGCAAACCTGGTGTGCCCTGTTCTTGTTCCTGAGATCCTGGGCTAACACCTCAGCTGGGCTCAGCCCCCAAGCTCAGAACCGTGGGAAAGAGCCCAGGCGTTGGCTGAGTGGCCTTGTCACCACTTCCTGGCTTGTGTCAGCTCCTTCACCTCCCTGCTCCGCTTCCCTGTCTATGACAATGATGCTAAGGATGGCTGACATGCATGACCCTCACTGGAACTCTCACTTGATCTTAAACAGCTGTGAGAAACATGTCCATTTTCCCACGGAACAGATGGGGGGAAACTGAGGCATATGGAGATTAAAGCGCTGTCCCAGGGTCTCTCAGTGTCAGGGATTCAGTGGCATGGTGCCAAGTACCGGAGCGGGGCTGTGGCTGAA
>NW_005871254.1:2014008-2019964 GCF_000147115.1 Myotis lucifugus
TGTGTTGTGCGGTTTCTGCCCTCACTTCTAAGTTGCTGAGGAAGTTTCTCTCTGTCCCTCAGGGCCCTGCCTGCCTGGGGCTGAAGGGCCGTGCTGCCTAGAACAGTGGTGACATCGGTACCGCCTGGCAGTCAGGTCTCCTGGGACCTATCGGGTGCCAAGTGTGGCCGCACAGTCCCCAGTCTTACAGCACTTCCCAGTAACAAGGACAGGAGCAGGACTTACATCCCAGGTGCAAACATTAGCTGTCTCACTTGCCAGTGACCTCTGAGGGAGGTGCTATTGTTCCCAATCTGCAGGTGAGGAAACTGAGGCTCAGGCCTGTGCATTGACTGGCTTTAAGCCACAGGCTTCTGAGTGGGGAGGCTGGGATCTGCTCCTAGGAAGCCTGGCTCTAGACTCTGCTCATACTGCCTAAGCTGAGTTGCCATGATCTGTATATATAAAAGGCTAATATGCTAAGTGTCCGACCGTCCGACCAGTCGCTATGACACGCACTGACCACCAGCTGCCATGAGGCACACTGGCCACTTACAGAGAAACTGCGCCCACAAAGCAACATTTGGCTTCCCCCAAGTGGGACACAGGCCCCGCCACCAGCCCAGAGTGACACCCCACCAAATTGCAGCCAATGCTGCCAAGACCCTATGGCGCAAAATGCGGCCCTCAGCCCAGCCCGGCCCAGAAATGGTGCCTGGGTAATGACATTACATAGCAACGCTCGGCTTCCTCTCCTTAGCTACTAGCCTCTTTGGAGTTTCTTCAGCCCAGGAACACGACTTGCTTTACAGCCAGGTGCAAACATTTTACACTTTAACCAAATGTCTGTGAAGTGTTTTCCGTGCCTCATCTCATTTGACCCTCACAGAAGTCCTGGAGTAGGTAGATAGGAGACTCGGTGGAATCCTATTTTCTTTTCATTAGCTGGAAAATGGAGATTTAGAAAGCTTAGAAACTTGACCCGACTGAAAAGAAGTAAGAAATGGTGGACCTTGAAAATTACTTCAGGTTTTCTCACTGCACAGAATATAGTCAAACACTGCTGCTGTTGAATATTTTACCCTTTGTTCTCCCTGCGTGATCTACAATAATAATCTGCTTCTTGTTGATATTTACTGCTGTTTTGCTGACAATTACCTGAAAGAGAAGTTGGTGTGCTTCACTGGGCTGGAAAAAGTTTAGCTAAATCAGAAAGCAGGTCTAATTAAGCAAGTTTATTCTACATATACAAATGGCTAAGTTGACTTGCGCATGCGCGATACATATACAGCTCTCGCTGGCACCAATCGCACATGTGTGTTTCCATCTGTCATTGTCGATCGTGAATTTGGTTGACACTCCTATTATAGAGAAAGGGCAAATAGCAATATTAAAATATTTCTTCTAATTTCCTTTCAATGTGCATGAATTTGTGCACCGGGCCACTAGTTTTGTAAATAAGAAGGCTGATGCTCAGAGTTAAGTATTTTCCAAGGGTGACCCAGCTACCAAGTGGGAAGCGGGCCTTTGAGCTAGCACCCATCAGAATCTGGGAGCTTCTTGGGTCATGGTGGTGGGAAGAAACTCACCCTTGTCCCCAGGCTACCAGAGCAATGAGGTTCCCGGTGAACCCGAAACCCGCATGCGGAAAATGCTCCTTCCAGGGTTGTCACTGTCTCGGCTGACAGAGGCTACAGGCTTCACTGGGTGGTTGGGCCGGGCCAGCTCAGGTGGCCTCTGGAGTACCCAGCAGCCAGCGGGAGGCAAGAGGGCACAAGGCTCTATGTCCCCAGGGCTCCCCGACCACCTTCCTAAGCTTCGGTGCCACCAGAGAGAGGCCCCAGAGAAAGGCCCTTCGAGGTGGAGGACACCTCACGCTCCAGGAGGCCTCCTGGATTCAGGGTTCTTCAGAGTCCGCGGCTGTGCTGAGGCCGTCCCTCAGGTAAGGCGACAGCGCCTGCTTGTGTGGCCTTCGTCACGTGCTGCCCGCTCTTCAGTGTTTCACCCAGGACTCCTTGTCACCTTCCCCGAGGAGCCACTTTACACGTACTCTTCACCCTTGAACTTCTCTGTATTTTGGGACAGAGCAGGACCTTAGCAGTCACCTGGCCCCACCTCTCATTTTACAGAAAACTAACCGAGGGGCGTAGTTAGTAGACACCACGCCGTAGTGCAGGGGGTGGCCGAGAGTTGGCTCTGAAGCCATCTGGTTGGAGTTCCAGCTCCCCCACCTTCGGTGTGAGTTTCAGCAAGTGGCCTAGCCTCTGGGCCTCAGCCCTCTTGTCTGTAAACTGGGGACGAACATAGTATGAGGATAAATTGGGAAAATACATCTAAAGTGCTTAGAACAGTACTGGGCAGCAAACGTTAGCCTTCATCCCTGGCCGCGCCGTGTGCTTGTCCTGGATGCCAGCTGTGTCTGTGCTGGGCTGACGAGCGCTGGCTCCTGGTGCCGTGGGCTTTTAAGTGATACAGTTGCATCTGCAGAGATTTATTTGTCATGAATACAGACTAACTGTTCAGCAAGAATGAGATGTTGGCTGCTGAGAGGTACACACCGTTTGCATTCCTTAGAGACATAGGGGCTCCTGGCTCTCTGAAGTGAGTGGAGCCGGCTCCTCAGGACGGAAAAGAAGTGTGGGGCACAGAGCCACCAGCACATCCCTGGCCAGGTCGGGGGAGAGGCCTCAGGCTGTGTCCACCTCTGCCTCCCAGTCAAGGCTGGCGTCTTATTTCCATCACAGGTCCCGCACTCCCTGGGTCTGGACGCTGCCATCCTCCCCTGGCGAGGAGAGGGTGCGTGCTGGCTGCGTAGGTTGGGTACTGTGTGACTACACTGATGTCCTCTGAGGCTGTTTTCTGAGCCATTAGAAAACATTATCCAATGGGAACAAGAGGCTTAGCTCCCATCCGTCTCATCCACGGGAATTAGATCTCTTGCTCACCGTCAAAACCAGATATCTAATTTGTGGGATCCCATGCAAAATGAAAATGTGGGGCCCCTTACTCAAAAATTGTTAAAACTTCCAAAGAATGACAGGAGAGATTAACCCACGTGGGGTCCCTCCCAGCACAGGGCTCTGTGTGACTGCAGGGCACATACCCAGGGAGCCTCCCTACTCAGTGTGCGTTCACTTATTATGTCCCCACCTGCTCAGTCCTCAGGGCACAGAAACTGTTATGGGTATTTTACAGTTATCCTCCCATTGGAATTATCTTCCCATTTTTCAGATGAAGAAACTGGGTCTGAGGGCCTTAACTCCTAATAGAACCAGGTTTCCAACTTGGCTTTGTTGAATGCCAACCCCTGGCTCTCCGCCCAGCCCCCCAGCCACTAGGGAGGCTTGGGTCCATGAGCAGCCCGATGCCCAGCTCACATGGGGCACCCAGGCTCCCAAGCACAGAGCCTGTGCTTACTGAAGGAATGAGGTTGCCTGCAGCAGTATCCTGCCCCTTGTTTTGGGCCAGTCTCTTTCCTGTCCACACTGTCCTATTCCTCCTTTAAGAGCTGGCCTTGGAGCCCTGAGTGCCATGGGAAGTCCTTTCCTGAAACCTCTGCAGACTGAGGTGGCTTCGTAGGGGCTGGTCTCTCCGTTTCCCCTTGTATCTGGTGCCCCTGCCTCAGGGCCTTTGCACAGGTGGGACCCTCTCCTGGGAAGGCCATTTCTTCTGCTGCCCTGAATTTTATGTCCTTAAGTACAACTCATCCTTCAGCTATGAACACCTCCCCCGGGTCCCCTCCCTGACCCCTGAACTAGATCAGGACCCTGCCCTGATTTGTAGGAGCCCGTCATATTTTCTCTGCAGTGTGTGATACTGTGTGTCGCTCCATAGTCCTGTGCTTTTTCCTGATGATCAGCTGCCTTCCCCACTGGACTGAAGGCTCCCCGAAGAATGGGTTTGCAGGCCTGGAGGCTGGACGCCGAGGGCGACTGCGAGGTGCTGCGGAGCTGTTTCTTCAGAGGCCTGTCCCTGGCTTGTGTATGGCGCTCTCTCTCTCTTTTCACGTGATCTGCTGATCTGCCCTCCGTGTGTCTGTGTCCTGGTGTCCTCTTTCTGCAAGGACACTGGTCATATTGGGTTAGAGTCCGCCCTTACGGCCTCATTTCCCTCAGTCCCCCCTTTAAAGGCCCTGTCTCCACAGACAGCCACACCCTGAGGTCCTAGGAGCTGGGGTTCAGGATGGGAATTTGGAGGGGACCCATTCAGCTCAGAAGAGGGATCTTTGCACTTCAGTGGGCGGGTCATGTGGAGCCGTGTGTGTGTGTGTGTGTGTGTGTGTGAGAGAGAGAGAGAGAGAGAGAGAGAGAGAGAGAGAGAGAGAACAGGGGGGTGAAGGAAGGCCGAGGCGCTGGGGAAGGGGACAGGAGGCTCATCTTGGGAAGAGGGCTCATCTGTTGCCTCTCTGGCCCCTGGCCTGAGCCACAGGAGTGGAAGGGTTACTAGTTTGCCTCCAGGATGGAATCTGGCCTCCTGTGGGGACAGAGCACTTGGCACATTCTCCTGGTTTCGGTCACTATAAATAATCCCTCCTTCATGCAGTGTTAATAGGAGGAGGCTGGGGTGTGGGGGCCCAGCCTTGCTCTCATCCCACCCATATTGTTTCAATTTCCTGCCTTCCCCACTCTGCTCTCCTAGCCTCCAGTGGGGAGCCAGCCCTGGGGGCGGGTGGAGTTGCACTCAGTTCTGGAAGCCAGCTGCTGCACCCTGCTGCTCTCTGCCTGGGAGACTCCGTCCCCATGGAGTGGGTCAGCCCCCTGCTCTCTGCCTGGGAGACCCTGTCCCCGAGGAGTGGGTCAGCCCCCTGCTCTCTGCCTGGGAGACCCTGTCCCCGAGGAGTGGGTCAGCCCCCTGCTCTCTGCCTGGGAGACCCTGTCCCCAAGGAGTGGGTCAGCCCCCTGCTCTCTGCCTGGGAGACCCTGTCCCCAAGGAGTGGGTCAGCCCCCTGCTCTCTGCCTGGGAGACCCTGTCCCCGAGGAGTGGGTCAGCCCCCTGCTCTCTGCCTGGGAGACCCTGTCCCCGAGGAGTGGGTCAGCCCCCTGCTCTCTGCCTGGGAGACCCTGTCCCCGAGGAGTGGGTCAGCCCCCTGCTCTCTGCCTGGGAGACCCTGTCCCCAAGGAGTGGTTCTGCCCCCCTGCTCTCTGCCTGGGAGACCCTGTCCCCGAGGAGTGGGTCAGCCCCCTGCTCTCTGCCTGGGAGACCCTGTCCCCGAGGAGTGGGTCAGCCCCCTGCTCTCTGCCTGGGAGACCCTGTCCCCAAGGAGTGGGTCAGCCCCCTGCTCTCTGCCTGGGAGACCCTGTCCCCGAGGAGTGGGTCAGCCAAGTGGTCTGGCTGTGTTGTGCTCCATGGGAACTCCCACCATACGGCCCTGTAGACAGGGCCTCTGCAGCAGGGGAAATGTGCCTGGACCAGTTTAATTGGGCGCACAGGCCGGTGCAGGCCGGTGGGTGAGCTGCAGGGGAGATGTGGGACAGTTCCTCCCGGTCCTGCGCGGTGACTCGTGTGGACACTGATTGTTAGAGATCCTCCCAGGAGCCTGCCTTCCTGTGCCTGTTGCTCTGCATCCCGCAGCTCCCTGGGCCGGCTGTGTCCCTGCGCTGCAGACACAGGGGACCTCATTCTCGTCCACAGCGATTTAGAGTCCAGCCAGCATCAACCTTTTCCTTTTGAATGTACTTCCATCTGTTTTTAAGGTAAAAGACACTGTCGTGGTGTGGCAGGCTGAATGGCGACCCCGCGATGTGTGTCCCGACCCCTGAGCCTGTGCATGTTGCTTATGTGGCAAAGGCACGCTGTGCTGTGATTACGCTAAGCGTCCCCGAGTGTCCGGGTGGCCTGGCTTCTAAGAGGTGAGAGAGAAAATTAAAGCACATTCACCTTCAAGTCATGGCTCTCAGGGTGTTCAGTTTGTTAAATCAATAGTAGAAACCATACAAGAGGGTGAACTGATTGGCTTGGGTTTACACAATGAAGAATG
>NW_005871254.1:2021023-2022838 GCF_000147115.1 Myotis lucifugus
CGTGCCGTGGGGTGGGCAGGGAATGGGGTGTCTCGAGTTGTGCGCTGGGCTGTGCGGGGCGAGGAGTGGCTCCTGTGAGAAGCAGCCCTGCTGGCAGCGGGAGGTGCTGGGCCTCCTGTGTCTCTGGTTCTGCTGCAGAGGCGGCGCCCGTGGCTCCAGGGCAGCTCAGTGGTCGCCCTGCACAATCCGGAAAGGCCGCTCTTGGGGGTCTAGGAAGGAGCCAAAGACACCAAGTAGGCGGGACCTGAGTCTGGAGCGAGCGTTTTTTGCGGGGGATTGGGAGTTTCTCTCATCCCCTGTTCCTGGTTCTGTCTTTTTCCTACACTTTGGCTCTGAGTTGAGTCCAAGAGACTTAGAGCCGAAACGGAGAAGCCGGCAGCTGTAGCTGCAGGCGCGGGTCTAACACCACGGGTGCTGCTGGCCGGCTGGTGGCCTGGTGACAGCGGGAGCAGCTGAACCGGGGACGGTGCCCCGAGAGGCAGTTCCCCGCCCGCAGCGGCGCCCACCCAGCCCGGCAGCGAACGGGTCCATGCAGCTTGGGGAGGCGGCTGGACATTTTTAAGAGATTCTAAAAATCCAAATTTTATGTGAAAAATTCTAAATGTTACACATCAGCAACTAATTAAATAAAATGAAAAATACATGGGCTCCCACAGAGGATCCCCAAAGGAGCCCCGCCCCCTGAGGCCGAGGGAGCAGGGAGGGTGGGCAGCCACTCCTGCAGCTCCCCCCCGGAGTGAAGGGCGCTGTGTCCCCTGTGGAGGCCAGGGCCTTCCTCACCGTCCTCTTCCTTTTTCTCTGCAGACGTCTGTGGGGCCCTCAACGTGACCGTGTCCCCGGGGCCCGTGGCTGACTTCCTGGAGGGGGACAACGCCACTCTCCTCTGCCACGTCTCCCAGAAGAGGTGGGGGAACAGCTTGCTGGCCGTGCGCTGGTTTTTTGGGCGCCCCAACTCCAAGGTGGCCTTGATGGTGAGGAGGAGCAAGCACGGGGCGGTGAAGTTCTACGGGAGGTTCCACAACAGCTCCTACCAGCAGCGGCTGCGCCTCCGGGAGCAGAGGCAAGGGAGGCTACACAATTACTCGCTCTCTGTTCTGACCCTGCGGCCAGCGGATCAAGGGCACTATGTCTGCAAAGTCCAGGAAATCATCCAGCAAAGGAAAGGGTGGACGATCTGGTCCAACAGCTCCTCAGAGACAGAACTGAGAGGTAAGCAGTCCGCCTCCTGGAGAGGCCTGGGAACAGGTCCGCGGTCCTCTCAGGGCCAGGCAGGGCCTCAGGGGCTCTGCTGGCCCATCTCAGCCTCAGGGCCTCGCCCCAGGGACACATCTCAGCCTCAGGGCCTCGCCCCAGGGACACATCTCAGCCTCAGGGCCTCGCCCCAGGGACACATCTCGGCCTCAGGGCCTCGCCACAGGAGCCAGGCGGGTGAGGCAGGTCTCTCTGTGGATGGGGGCTGAGCTGTATGCAGACAAGGAAGCAAGCACAGGAAGGAGCCAGAGCGTGGCCCCGTGCAGCCCAGCCGCCCTCTGAGCACAGCCTCCTTCACGTTTGAAAGATGGGACTGGTGGACGCCTGGCTTGCGCTCAGCGTGGCTGCTTTGGCCATGGGCCAGGCATCCCAGGGGGAGGCAGCAGTGGGAGGTCCCCGGTCAGTTCAGGCCTCGGGACGGGGAGACTGGTGGCTCTGATCCGTTCCCCAAAGGAGCTGCTCCAAGGCTCAGGCTGCAGGGCTCCCGAGAAAGTCACGGACGGTGGGCAAAGGACAGCGTAGCCCTCCCTCTGGAGATGGATGGGAGGTGTGGCCACATTCCGG
>NW_005871254.1:2024637-2118344 GCF_000147115.1 Myotis lucifugus
TCCAGCCAGTCCCATGCGCGGTCTCTGCCCAGCGTGCCCTGCGACCCAGGCTGACTCATGCTGATGCACTTACGGGCTGGTCCTTGGCACAGAGCAGGGTCAGACTCGAGCTGCCTCTTATTCCTCACCCGGATTTCCACATTCTGGCTGTTTTCTATTGCAAACATAATGTAGCTGAATTAGAGAAAACATGGACAAATACGGAAATGACTTGCAGTATCTCCACCCGGCATAACTGAACATTTCGTTGTAAATCCTTTCAGACATTTTTATGTAAATAAAAATTAAAAACCTAATTCCTCTCATTCCATAAATACCGTCTGGGGACTGGCTTTCCTCACATGATTCAACAGTGTGCACATCTTCCTGTGTTGTTAAATGTGCTGCCACAGCATCATGTTCATGGTGGGACAATGTTCCATAACGTGGATGGACCACAATGCAGCCCCCTCGTTACTGTTACTAACATAGTTCTAATTCCTTGTCAGTAAATCTTCACTAATGTCCCTGTCCTTAGAATGAAGTCCCGGAGCCCTAGCTGGTTTGGCTCGGTGGCTGAAGGGTCCCGGGTTTGATTCTGGCCAAGGGCATGTAGCTTGGTTGCGGGCACATCCCCAGTAGGGGGTGTGTAGGAGGCAGCTGATCGATGTTTCTCTCTCATCGATGTTCCTGGCTTTCTATTTCTCACCCTTCCTCTCTGTAAAAAATCAATAAAATATATTCTTTAAAAAAGGAAAAGAATGAAGTCCCGGAAATAAGGTTGCAGGGGCCAGTGGTATACTCAATTTAAAGACGCATACAATTTAAAGCGTTGAATTGACCTCTAGAGTATTTAATGAGTTTTTATTCCCACCAGCATTGACAATGCCTTTTCCCATGGATTGGTCCTCATAATATATACTTTTGGGGGATGATGATGATGATGATGATGGTGATGATGACTATGAATGCCTGGAACAGTATCTGGTGTACAGCTGACTCTCAACAAGTACTTAATGAATGAAGGACATGCTCTTGACTTGGTGGACAGTGCCACCCTCTCTGGGAGACCTCACCCCTCTTTGCCTTGGCCTATTCCACTTGTACATCTTATTCAAGGTTCCTCGCCCATCCTTCCTTCCCCACGAGGCCTTCTTGGTATGTGCCAGCCTGTTGAGACCTCGTCCACCTATGGCATGTGTAGCTTATGTGTTTAGTGCTGTGTACACAACATAGTGTAGTCACACCAATGTTTTTTTGTAAGCTGCCGTGGCAGAGAGATGACATAAAAAAATACATGTAAAAGAGTGAAGCAATGTCAAAGCCAAGATGTTAGAGTCTGTCTTTCCCCTCCTTGCACCCTAACGCCCAGCGGTGATCGTAGTCAGCGGTCTGGCGTAGCTCCTTCGGGCCCTCTCCTGCTGGCGTTCATGCACACCCGCACACAGACAGTTTAACAGCTCCCCACCTAATGCTCTAAGTGTCACCAGTGATGTTTATTGTATGTGCTTTTGTGTAATTGAGATCACATAGAGAGAGAATACCAAACTACATCCATCATTCCCCAGGGACAAAATCTTAGGGAACTTCCAATATTTCATTAACGCCAGCAGTGCTTCAGGGAATATACTGGTATATGCGTCCAAGTGTTTCTGCTGGTTAGAGGGTTGCGTGGCCTAAGGCTCCCTGTAGGTAAATCTTTCATAAACAATGCCAGGATGCCCTCTGAAAGACGTAACAGACTTACACTCTGACCGTCATTGCATGATAGGATCTATTTCCCTGAAGCTTCATTAACAGTGGATATTATTAATCTTTTCCATTATTTATCTCAGTAATGGGAAAATAGTATTTATTATTGTCTTAATTTCAATTATATTCAATACAATACAATTTAACTTAAAGTATTGTATTGAATTAGTAGTGAGGTTGTACATCTCTACATATGTTTATTGACTGTTTACAAATGTTCTTCTGTGAGTTGCCTGTCCATAACCTTTGCCTGTTTTTCAATTGGTTGCTATCTTCATCTATGTGTTTTTTTCTGATCATTAATTTGTTAGCTGTTACATATGCTGCAAAATTGTTGTTTTTTGTGCCACTTCTTTTTTTTTAAATTAAATCTTTATTGTTCAGATTATTACATTTGTTCCTCTTTTTCCCCCCCATAACTCCCCTCCTCTCAGTTTCCGCCCCACCCTCCGCCCTCACTCCCCACCCACTGTCCTCATTCATAGGTGCACAATTTTTGTTCAGTCTCTTCCCACATCTCCCTTCCCCCCGCAAGAATAGTCAGTCCATTCCCTTTCTATGTCCCTGATTCTATTACAATCACCAGTTCATACTGTTCATCAGATTATTTATTCATTTGATTTTTAGATTCACTTGTTGATAGATGTGTATTTGTTGTTCATAATTTGTATCTTTACCTTTTTCTTCTTCCTCCTCTTCTTAAAGGACACCTTTCAGCATTTCGTATAATACTGGTTTGGTGGTGATGAACTCCTTTAGCTTTTCCTTATCTGTGAAGCTCTTTATCTGACCTTCAATTCTGAATGATAGCTTTGCTGGATAAAGTAATCTTGGTTGTAGGTTCTTGGTATTCATCACTTTGAATATTTCTTGCCATTCCCTTCTGGCCTGCAAATTTTCTGTTGAGAAATCAGCTGACAGTCGTATGGGTATTCCCTTGTAGGTAATTGACTTTCTTTCTCTTGCTGCTTTTAAGATTCTCTCTTTGTCTTTTGCTCTTGGCATTTTAATGATGATGTGTCTTGGTGTGGTCCTCTTTGGATTCCTTTTTTTTGGGGTTCTCTGCGCTTCTTGGACCTGTAAGTCCATTTCTTTCACCAGGTGGGGGAAGTTTTCTGTCATTATTTCTTCAAATAGGTTTTCAATATCTTGCTGTCTCTCATCTTCTGGCACCCCTATAATTCGGATGTTGGTGCGCTTGAAGTTGTCCCAGAGGCTCCTTACACTATCTTCGTATTTTCGGATTCTTTTTTCATTTTGCTTTTCCGGTTGGGTGTTTTTTGCTTCTTCGCATTTCCAATCTTTGACTTGATTCTTGCGCTCCTCTGGTCTGCTGTTGGGTGTCTGTATAATATTCTTTATTTCAGTCAGTGTATGCTTAATTTCTAGTTGGTTCTTTATCACAACATCGAGGGTCTCATTAGTTTTCTTAAGGCTCTCATCAAGTTTATCGGCAGTTTCTAGAAAATTATTGAAAGCCCTTAAAAGTGCGTTTTTTAGCTCTATATCCTCCATTCCTGTCATGTTTTTTTGTCTCCCCATTTTTTATGCTTTCTTGGTGCACCCCCTTGTGGTCTTTGTGTGCAGTCTTGTTGTAGTTATGCCTTGATTGTTGTTGGCAATACTAGGGGTGAATTGACCTCCAGGCTAACTGGCTATGAGAGTCAGCTGTGTCTGCAGTGGGAGAGCTTCTGTGCTGAAACTCTAGGGCGGTGCTAATCTAGCCTTTGCCTGAGGCTATCCGGCAAATGCCTCTGTGCAGGGCTTGGGTGGGGCGGGTTCCAGGGGATCTACAGGGCGGGCGGAGCGAGCAGTTATGGCTGCTCTCAGTTCTGTCCCCAGTGGCTCTGCAACCGCTGCAAACCTCGGAGAGAAAGCTGCCTTCCTGCTTCTCCCGTTTGAGTCTGGGTCCCTAGAGACTCGCCCAGATCTGGAGCTCAGAGTCTGAAACTCCCTCCCGATTGAAAACAACAACTGCACCCTCCGCCGCCGGCCTGCTCCACATGCACTCCGCACCTTAGTATTTCACTTCAGCACTGCGCCTCCTCTGAGTCTCGTATGGTTTCCTCTTTCCTCCTAGTTGTAGAACTTCCACTCAGCCAGCCTTCCTGTGGTTCTGGATGATGTCCGTTCCGTCTTTTAGTTGTATTTTTGAAGTGGTTGTTCGAGGCAGCAAACTCCGGCGTTAACCTATGCCCCCATCTTGGTTCTCTTTTCTGTTGTGCCACTTCTTTATGCTTTCACTGGTTAATTCTTGTATGTGCCCTGACCAGGCATTGAACCTGCAACCTTGGTCTACTGGGATGTTGTTCTAACCAACTGAGCTACCCTATCAAATTTGATTCTTCTTTTGATTTGATGGGTAGCCTAAGACCACTCCCCCATGGCCCAAGTCACCTTCCTATTAGCTTCATTTTCTTCCATTTGTCCTGCCCCTTTCAGAACTTCACCCTGTGGCTTTGGCGGGGATGAATGACGGCAGAGGACACTTGCAGACGGTCTTTCCATTGGTCCCAGAAGTCCCCTCTGTTTTCCTATTTGTTACTTGCCTTTACACTTTTTTTGTTTTATAAGTCATTTTACATTTTCAGGATATTTATGCAAAATTGCCATTTCTTTTCTTTATGGTATTCCTTTTTTCCAGTTGTATTTTTTAATTGAGATGTAATTTATTTTCCACAAATTGCACATGGTACCTTGGTTTTATATCTTATCTAGAAAATTGTTTTCCATCCCAATCTTATAAAACCATTTTCCATATTTTCCTTTAATGTTTGTAAAGGATTAAAAGAAAGTATTACTCCTTTATCTATTTAGAATCCATTTTTATATATGGTACTAGAGGCCCAGTGCACAAAATTCGTGCATTGGGGGGGTGTCCCTCAGTCCAGCCTGCACCCTTTCCAATCTGGGACCCCTCAGGGGATGTCCGACTGCCAGTTTAGGCCCGATCCCTGTGGGCCTAATTGCCTGCCTGCCTGATTGCCCCTAACCGCTTCTGCCTGACAGCCTGATCACCCCCTAACCACTCCCCTGCCAGCCTGATTGACGCCTAACTGCTCCCCTGCTGGCCCGGTTGCCCCAAACTGCCCTATTCTGCCGGCCCGGTCGCCCCTAACTGCCCTCCCCTGCTGGCCTGGTTCCCCAAAACTGCCCTCCCCTGCTGGCCTTGTTGCCCCCAACTCCCTCCCCTGCAGGCCTGGTCACCCCCAACTGTCCTCCCTCCCCTGCCGGCCCGGTCACCCCCAACTGCCCTCCCCTGCCGGCCATCTTGTGACTACATGGGAGTGGCCATCTTGTGCAAGGATGTGACAGTCAATTTGCATATTACCTCTTTATTATATAGGATGAGTAGCTAATTTAATTTTTGTTTCTAAATGGCTATTCTGTTATTCCTACACTATCTATTGCTCAGATAAAATATCCCTATCTTGAAATGCCACATTTATAAGATAAATCCATACATTTAAATGTAAACTTTAAATAAATGTTTTGCCTAGTCTTATATATTTAATTTTTCCTTCAGGTGATTTTACCTATTTATAAAAATTATGTTAGGGTTTGATTTTATTAGGATTTAATTGACTTTTATAATTACCTTGGGTGGATGTATACATCTTATGCATCTTTGTGATTTTTAACGTTCCTATCCAGCCCTGTTGTGTTCCTTAAGTATCTATTATTGTTGTTGTTAATCCTCACCCAAGGATATTTTTTCCATTGATTTTTAGAAAGGGTGGAAGGGATGGATGTAGGGAGGGAGGGCAGGAGAGAGAGAGAGAGAGAGAGAGAGAGAGAGAGAAACATTGATGTGTCACATTGATTGGTTGCCTTCTGCCTAGGACTGGGATTCAAACCCTCAACCTTTTGGTTGGTGGGCTGACACTCTGAACAAAACTGGCCAGGGCTAAAATATCTTTAAGTAAAGATTTCTTCATAAAAGTCTTAAACATTTTTGTTGTGTTTATTTTATACTTTAATTAGGATCTATCCCTTCTCCTTACACATGCACACACAAACACACATATACCTCTTTTAAATTGGTTATTCCTGGTCCGTAGAAAAGTTCTTGACTTTTATTTGTAACATAATGAGTTATCTTACTTTTTTGGATAGAGTTTTTTTCAGTTGCTTCTCAATGATACGTGCAAATGTATATCTCATTCATTTTTCTAACCTGATTCCATTGGCCGGTCCTCTTGTTGAAGCACTAGGAATTTTAACTTTAGCACCTGAGCCTGTGTGTTGACCTTATTTGTCCCTGTCTAGCCCACACGCTACTGTTAGAGACTGTCAGTTACTTTACTAAAAAGCCAGCTTTGAGGTGTCCATGACTTTTTCATGATTCCCACTAGTAAATGTAACAGAAAAGCAACTGGGTTTGGTGTCTCTTAGTAATATACCTTTTCCTTTTTCAGTGTGTTGAAGTCCTTATTTAAACATCTATTCTGGCCCCACCTATGTGGCTCAGTTGGCTGGGCATCGTCCTGTGCATGTTCCTTCTCTCCCCTTCCAGTCCTCTCTCTCTAAAACAAAATCAATAAAACATATTTAAAAATGTATTTTAAGGAAATGAGCTACTAAGCCATGAAAAGACACGGAGGAAACAATGAGTCTCACGAGGTGAGAGGAGCCGACCTGGAAAAGCCACGCACCATGTGATAGCAACTCTATGGCATCTAGAAAAGGCGAAACTTTGGAGACAGTAGAAAGATTAGAGGTTGCCAGGAAGGTAGAGGGAGGGCTGACTAGGTGGGGAGCACAGAGGGGCTCAGGGTGGTGAAGCACTCTGTGTGATACACGAGGTGGACACATGTCGTTATACGTCTGTCCAAACCCACAGAGCCTACAACACCAAGAGTGGACCCCATGTAAGCTAGGGCTTCGGGTGATAAGGACGTGTCAGTGCAGGGTCGCTGACTGTAACGGCTGTACCACTCTGGTGGCGATGCTGATAACGGGGGAGGCCGAGTGGGGCATATGGGAAGTCTCTGTGCCTTCCCCTCAGTTTTGCTCAGAACCTAAAACTGCTCTAAAGTCTTAATAATAAGGGCAATCCATTCTAGAAACCTGTCATAGATAGATGAAAATTCCTATAGCCTATAGTTTAAAACCGACTTTTCTCCTTTTTTTTTTTTTTAATCAAGAAACTTGTGTGCCCCTAGTCCTTTGGCACTTGTTGCATTTCCAGGACGTCTCGCTTTTCCTTAGCTGGGTCCTGTTTGACCTGCAAACGATCATTTAAGGACGGTCACAAGTTCTGCTTCTCCGAGGACGGGAGGGAGGAGCTGGCAGCGAGCCCACACCGCACAGGTCATCCTGGGGAGGCTCGCTTGCCAGTTGAGTGAGTTAAACTGGCGAATATTATTGCAGAGCCACAACTCAGTCAGCATGAGCGCTGATCACAGCCTGGCAGCTTAGCGTTGTCTGTGTATATTACTGGGGTCAAGTCTGTTACTGTAACTCCAGTCTGTCACTCGCCCTTTGCTTTGCTCTTCGGGGTGGGAGAGGCAGGGATGCGTTACCAGGGGCAGGCGGGGAATTGGACATACCCCGCAGCTTGCCACATCCTCGCTGCGGACCTCGCCGGGCGGCTCCCGAGGAAGCCCAGGGCAGTGGTTCTGTGCCTGTGACATGCTTCACCAACCACAGGCAGATTCAAACACCAGAGCAAAAGCCGAGACCAAGGCAACACGGCCACCCAGGCTCAGCAGCACTGCTCGCTTTGCTTTGCTCTCTGTAATTTTGAGTTTCCCCCCAAATGGGGTTCGTCTTAAGCATGTGTGGGTGATGACCAAAAAAAGTAGCAAATTATTGGGAAAAATATACACCAATGAATGAACTTGTTACAGCTTTTTCCTGGTGACACCCCTGAAAGTGTCTGGCTAAGAAATGCAGGCTGTATCAGCTTGGGGTACAGCCTAAGTTACCATTTTATGTTTTAACGGTGCACATTATTAAAATAGGATGGAAAGTGGGGATTTTGAAGAGTGAGGAAGTATTAAATTGGGGCTTATCTGCAAACCACGTACAGTATGCGTGAGATTGTGGGGGGAGGGCTCCCGGCTGTAAGGCGACTGGTGCTGGTTGGCACAAAATGAAGTGGCCATTAATGAAGAATGAACATATATGAGCCTGTAGGTGACAGTGACATGGTGCTTGGCTTGTTTGAGAGAAGCTGCCATGCCAGATGAGCTTGTCAGAGTCACTGTTATCACACAAAGTAGAAGAGAGGGCAAAGGATGCTGCACAGTGTCCTCACTTGCTGTGCCATGCGGTGTCGCCGAGCGAGAAGCCCAGCCTGCAGAGAAAATGGACCCACGCGTCCTAAGGGACACATGGCTGGAGCCTCTGGAGAGGTTTCCAGGGGAAGCCAGGAGGGTCAGTGTTGGGTTTGATTTCATTTAATTGTTTTATCAATGACATTGAAAAAGGAGCACACTGCACCCTAATGAACGTTACAGAAAATACAAAATTGGCAAATGTTCTTAATGTCAGCGAGGAGTGAAACATAATAAAAATGAATCCAGGGAGGTAAGACATACAGGCAGGAAATAACAGAATGAGATTCAATTTGGAAAATGGCAAAGTAAGACGTTTGGGGGAAACGGCCGCGGGCCCTGTTGGGTAGTCAAGGGGAGGCTCGGCTGTCCCTGGGAGGGACTTCGGCGACGATGGCGCTGACGAGATGTGCGTCTGCAATGCGATATGGCAGCACGACAGCCTGTCGTTTCCGTCCTCATGCAAATTGTCCTGGTGTCCCTGAGAAGGAAGGCGGTTGTGTCATGTGTCCTGTGCTGGTGAGACTGTAATGCAGACGACACAGTCCTTTTGGGAACCTCATTTCCAGAAAGATAGATTCAAACTACAGAAGAGGGGAAAGATGATAAGGAAACGAGTGGCAGCTTCGGAGACATGGTAAGTTCAGCTGAGGAGCCGTGCTGGGCTCAGGGAAGAAATTGTGTTGGAGATAATATTGGCTGCAGGGCTCAGCAGTGCCTGGTGGATTCACTCTCCGCCTCACTCAGTGGGCACCTATTGAGCCTGCTCTGCACTAGGCCCTCATATGCTGGAAACTTGGGACACATGCCTGGGATCTCTCCACAGGGGTGGCAGATACACACAGACATGATGTCAGAGTGTAAGTGCAATGATAAGGGAGCAAACGGGGCCTTGTGGGATCCATCCTCCTGGGATGAGGGAGAAGGCAGTGCTTCTGCTGACACTGGGATTCAGCGGGGCATGGGGTGGAAAGCGAGGCCCTACAGCAGTGGGTCAGGGCCCCTGCAGCCTAAGCTGGGAGCCAGGGGCAGCGAGAGCTGAGTGGGGGAAAGAGGCAGGCCTGGTGGTGGAAGAGCTTGGACCCAATGTAAGGGATTTACACTTGACTTTGTAGGGCAGTAGTCTCACCTGTGCCTCCTGGTGAGCATCGGCAGGACCACTGCTGACAGGAGGACCCCCAGGCCTCGCCAGGAGAGACTGGTCGGTCTGGGATGGCATTGGAATATTGAACACGCAGTCCAGGTGATTGGATCACTGGGAAGTTTGAGGAATCCCTGCGTTAGGCCCTGGGGAGCCTGGGTAGCATCTAGAGTCTTTTGCTGGATCCGTCTGTTGGCTGCTTGGGACATGGATTTCGAGGAGCAGACTAGAGGGTGAGGAGGGAGTGTCTTTTGTAGTTGTTCAGGCTTGAAGATGGAAGACTAAACTTAGAAGTAGAAATGCAGAGGCAGTAAGAGGTCAAATGAGAAGACTTCAGAAGTGGCTGGATGTGGGCAAGGGAGAGAGATTGGGGTGGCTCCCAGGGGTTTAACTCAGTAAGTACGTGCAGGGCAGTGCCCACAGCTGACAGAGGGACAGCGTGGGATAGACCGCTCCGCAGGGAGGGTTCAGGGTTGAGAGTGACATGGTGGCAGGCCATGCTGCATGATGGCAGGTACATGGAGGCGATGATCTGGCCGCCCTGGCTGCTGGGCCCTGATTTCTAAGTCAGGCAGGTGAAGCCAGGGGGTGGGTGAGACCGCCGGTGGGCGGGGGCCAAGGATGGTGTCTTGGGAAATACCAACGTTCGGGGCAGCAGGAGGAGCCAGCTTGGCTTGGGCTCGGGAATGGGCTCCTCCAGGCCAGCCTGTTGGCTGTCTAGAGAAGGCCAGTGTCCTCAGTGGAAGAGCAGTGCTGACGGGTGAGGCTGCAGCAGCTCTTCCCAGGATCCGGAGGTCAGTGTGCACATGGTCCAGAGGAGGTCGGTGTGCGAATGGTACGGAAAGGTGAGTGTGCACACAGTCCAGAGGAGTGAGTGTGCATGCAATCTAGAGGAGGTCAGTGTGCACGTGGTCTGGAGGAGTGAGTGTGCACGTGGTCTGGAGGACTGAGTGTGCATGTGGTCTGGAGGACTGAGTGTGCACGTGGTCTGGAGGAGTGAGTGTGCACGTGGTCTGGAGGGGTGAGTGTGCACGTGGTCTGGAGGAGTGAGTGTGCACGTGGTCTGGAGGAGGTCAGTGTGCACGTGGTCCGGAGGAGCGCAGTTCTGGACGGGAAGGAGGCGTACCCACTTCCATGGCAGTTGCCCGGGAGCCCTGTGCCCTCTGCTCCAGTGACAACCATTCCGAGGTAACCGCTTGTCGCTCAGTCATCATGAGCAGGTGAGCTGCAGGGGAACCCACCAGCCCCAGGAATGGCGGGAGGTCTGAGTGTCTGCAGCCGTGGCTGAGGCACAGCAGGGCTAGTGCTGGGGGACAAGGCAGTTGGGGTGGAAATGGAGGGAGGGTGAGCAGACATTTGGGTATTTTCCAATAGGAGACAAAGTTGCTCACAGGACCTGTTCTCAGGGGTGACTTGTCTATTTTGGGGGTGTCCCCTGTTTGGATTGAAGATATAATAGATAGACTAGTGCAGAAATGTCCACGTGTTCTTGGTTCTTGATGGCCTTAAACCAAAAGAAGTAGCTATGGGTTTTGCTTTTTCATATAGTACTGGAGGGCCCGATGCATGAAATTCATGCAAGGGCCTTGGCCCCGACCCCAACCCCGGGGGGCCTCTGCCACCTCCGCCGCCTCTGCCGCGGTCCCTGCCCACTGCGGCTTTGTCCAGAAGGACGTTCGGTCTAATTAGCATATTACGCTTTTATTATTATAGATTTCTGTCCTAGAATCTGCAAGCTTGATACGTCCCCAGAGACTGAGGTGAGCTGTTCTCTTTTGGGTGAATTTCAAGGTCACTTTTCTTTTTTAAATATTTTTTTTCTGTTTTCTTCTTTTTTTTTTTATTGACTTTTAGAAAAAGAGGAAGGGAGAGAGAGAGATAGAAACATCGACGAGAAACATTGACTGGCTGCCTTCTGCACACCCTGCACTGGGGATCAAGCCCACAACCTGGGCATGTGCGTGGGTCGATTCTCAACCACTGAGCCACACCAGCTGGGCCCAAGGTCACTTTTGAAATGAGGTGAAGATTTGATCTGTAGAGGGCCCAAACCTCTCCAATAAGTGCAAAATAATGTTTCACTAGTGATGGTAATTTTTTTTTGCAATTAATGATACTTTTGGAAGATGTTCGTTGTCCCTGTTGCTGCCAGGGCGCATCTGCCCCCGCGTTTGTTCCCCACACTCAGGGTTGGCAGGTCTCCGCTGTGCCTCTGTTGTGTGCAGTTAATAGATTAGCTCCTCTTCCCATCACCGGGACATCAGGGTCCCATTGCCTCCACATGCCCTCACCGCCTCTGTCCCTGTCCCCGCAGCCAGGCACTCTGGTTGTGTGTTGTCTCTGCTCCTCAGTAATCCCTCCATCTCCCTTTCGGCCCCTGCCCACACAGTGGGGGCCTCACAGCCTGTATGCCTTCTCCGTCCTGCCTGCTATCCCTGTGATCCCACACGTGTCCTGCGTGGACACTGATCTGGCCTGGTCCCTCCCAGGACATGCAGGTCCTGTTCGAAGCCAGAGGGCAGCTGGGTGGGGATGGGAGGGAGCCTGAGGGCTCCCGGTGGAGGGCAGGCTCCAGGTGCCACGTGGTCTTTGCCGTCACTGAGGGTTTAGATGGACAAGTTTTAGGCACTGAGCCTGAGGGCTGGCCCGGCCCTCTCACCAGGAAGCACAACCTCCGGGGTGCACAACGGTGACCTGGCCATGCCGTTCATTTTTGGCTTCTGCTGTTAGGGCATCAGCAGCTTCGAGTCCCCAGACGTCATGAAAAAATCACCCTCCGTGGCCCGTCAGCCCAGCCTCCCCCACACTCAGATGCAGTCAGTGCTGGGAAGTGGAGCCGCTCCCTCTCGGTGACAGCTGTGATGGGAGCGATTTGCACAGGCTCACTCCTGCAGTCGAGTCAGCTTCCCATCTAACCCACACAGCACAGTCCAATGAGCCAAACTGTTGTTTGACTTAGGATCATCTAAGTCATCTCTAAATGTGAGGAGTCCACCAAGCAAGTGGAAGTGTGTTACCTAGAAGCACCTGGGGGCAAAGATGAAAGTATAACGTAAAGTGAGAGGGGACTTAGTCACTGGATCTCAAAGTGCTACCACCGGGAACCAATGTTTCAAGTTTCAGTGGAAGAAATGAAATAATTCCTTTTTCTCCGGAGACATGGAAAAGATAATTAGGGATGAGATTAACTAAGCATTGAGTGCTACTTCTTAATTAAACAAGCACACATGATATTTAAAGTGTCAACAGGTCCGGATACTCAAAGGGAACAAATTGACAACTGGAGTGTAATTTAAACACCACTTAAAACAATTCTTCATTGTACCTACACTCATTCCGACAGCCACAGTCTGGGCATTGAAGAGACTGAAAATGCAAACCGAGCAGATGGGTAATCTGCCCGATTGATTCCCACTCTCCCGGGGCCCCAGCCTCACAGTCTAGGGGAGGAGACGTGTGTAGATGTGGGTATAGATCTGATCGACAGAGTCGAGGTGGCTAATAAAAAACGAGAGTGCAAGGGGGCCACACACGAAGGTCACTCTGGCGTGGGAGTAAGAGAGAGACAGGAGTATTCCTGGGGAGGGATATGACAGGGCACCTGGGAGGATTCTGGGGCTTCAGGTGACAGTGAGGGGCCATGCTGTATCAGGAGACCAAATAGCCTGAGCAGAGGTGTGGGCTGGGAGGGAGAGGAGTTTGCAAATGATTTGATGGAGTTGGGTGCATGTTTGTGGTCGGTCTGGGCCAGGGTGGACAGTGATGAAAGGAACGGTTGGCATGTGGGCCTGGCCAGGGAGTTACTCCCGAGACCCTGCTGGGTTCTCCCTGCCTGCATCCTCACACCGACAGCACACGGAGCGCCACAGTTCCTTTGGATAGAAGAATGAATGCGTGAGCTAAACCCTTTGGTAAAATGCCGTTTTAATTAATAGCAACAAGGAGTGGGAGGTGATAGCAAGCGAAAATACAGACCGATCCTGGAGTCGTATTTGGAGAGGGCCAGTTACCAAGCCCTAAGTTTCAAAGTTCCTTAACCGCTGTTGGGGGACGCGCCGCCTGTATTCTGTAGCTGATAGCATTTCCGATGGCCTTGTTGCCATGGGAAGTCTGTTAATATGTCTTATGTTTGCTCTTTGGGTTTGTGTTTTAGAATTTGTCAGAGTGAATGCAAAAGGAAAGGAGGACTTGAAATAGACAGAGCTCGGGCATTTCCGTTCCTCATCGCTGCCCATCAGAGCCGGCCCGCCGTCCTCACTCACAGGCTTTGTTCGAGCCCCAGGAGAGGCGGCCTTTGGCCTGCGTCTCAGAGGTGCGGGAGGGAGCCCAGGAACCAGGCAAACCTCTGCGCTGGAGCAGGGTCTGTCTCGGCTGCAGTTGCCTTCCCTGGGAATGCCGTCCCAGCTACACATAATGGGGCAGCTACATGCAGTTCTTCCACTGAATAAGAAGGGCCAGGGAACTGAGTATATCAAGTTTTAAAATTTGGAGCAAAGCTTTTTTTTAAAATTTTTTTCATTTTTATTTTTTTATTGTTTTATTGCTTAAAGTATTACAAAGAGCATTACATATGTCTCCTTTTTTCCCCCGCCCTTGACAATCCCCTGGCCTCCCCTACCCCCCAGTGTCTTATGTCCGTTGGTTATGCTTATATGCATGCATACAAGTCCTTCGGTTGATCTCTTACCCCCCCTCCTGCCCCCCCACCCTCCCCAGCCTTCCCGCTGTAGTTTGACAGTTTGTTTGAGGCAGCTCTGCCTCTGTATCTATTTTTGTTCATAAGTTTATAATGGTCTTTATTATCCATAAATGAGTGAGATCTTGTGGTATTTTTCCTTCATTGACTGGCTTATTTCACTTAGCATAATGCTCTCCAGTTCCATCCATGCTGTTGCAAATGGTAAGAGTTCCTTCTTTTTTATAGCAGCATAGTATTCCATCGTGTAGATGTACCACAGTTTTCTAATCCATTCATCTGCTGATGGGCACTTAGGCTGTTTCCAGATCTTAGCTATGGTGAATTGTGCTGCTATGACCTTAGGGTGCATATATCCTTTCTGATTGGTGTTTCTGGTTTCTTGGGATATATTCCTAGAAGTGGGATCACAGGGTCAAATAGGAGTTTCATTTTTAGTTTTTTGAGGAAACTCCATACTGTCTTCCATAGTGGCTGCACCAGTCTGCATTCCCACCAGCAGTGCACGAGTGTTCCTTTTTCTCCACATCCTCTCCAGCACTTGTCGTTTGTTGATTTGTTGATGATAGCCATTCTGACAGGTGTGAGATGGTACCTCATTGTTGTTTTGATTTGCATCTCTCGGATGATTAGTGACTTTGAGCATGTTTTCATATGTCTCTTGGCTTTCTGAATGTCCTCTTTTGAAAGGTGTCTATTTAGATCCTTTGCCCATTTTTTGATTGGATTGTTTATCTTCTTTTTGTTAAGTTGTATGAGTTCCCTATAAATTTTGGAGATTAGGCCCTTATCAGATATGACGTTGGCAAATATGTTTTTCCACGCAGTGGGTTTTCTTGTTGTTTTGTTGATGGTTTCTTTTGCTGTGCAGAAGCTTTTTATTTTGATGTAGTCCCATTTGTTTATTTTCTCTTTAGTTTCAAGTGCCCTAGGAGCTGTATCAGTGAAGAAATTGCTTCGGCATATGTCTGAGATTTTGTTGCCTTTGGATTCTTCTAGAATTTTTATGGTTTCCTGTCGTACATTTAAGTCCTTTATCCATTTTGAGTTTATTCTTGTGTATGGTGTAAGTTGGTGGTCTAGTTTCATTTTTTTGCATATATCTGTCCAATTTTCCCAACACCATTTATTGAAGAGACTATCTTGGCTCCATTGTATGTTCTTGCCTCCTTTGTCAAATATTAATTGACCATATTGGTTCGGGCTAATTTCTGGACTCTCTATTCTATTCCACTGATCTATATGTCTGTTCTTGTGCCAGTACCAGGCAGTTTTGAGGACAGTGGCTTTGTAATACAGCTTGATATCTGGCATTGAGATCCCGCCTACTTTGTTCTTTCTCAGGATCGCTGCAGCTATTCGGGGTCTTTTTTTATTCCAGATGAATTTTTGGAGAGTTCGTTCTAGATCTTTGAAGTAGGCCATTGGTATTTTAATGGGAAGTGCGTTGAATTTATAGATTGCTTTGGGTAGTATGGACATTTTAATGATGTTGATTCTACCAATCCAAGAACATGGTATGTTCTTCCATCTCTTTATGTCTTCCTCTAT
The DNA here is from genome assembly GCF_000147115.1 of Myotis lucifugus. Classification (NCBI taxonomy): domain Eukaryota; kingdom Metazoa; phylum Chordata; class Mammalia; order Chiroptera; family Vespertilionidae; genus Myotis; species Myotis lucifugus. The sequence goes on from NW_005871254.1 coordinate 2,040,038, forward strand.
CTCTTTTTTCAACGTCCTGTAGTTTTCTGAGTAGAGGTCTTTTACCTCTATAGTTAAGTTTATTCCTAGGTAGCTTAATTTTTTTGGTGCGATGGTAAATGGGATTGTTTTTATAATCTCTTTTTCTGAAAGTTCACTATTGGTGTATAGAAATGCCTCAGATTTCTTGGGGTTAATTTTGTATCCTGCTACATTGCCAAATTCATGTATTAAGTCTAGTAGTTTTTTGATGGAGTCTCTAGGGTTTTGTATGTATAATATCATGTCGTCTGCAAATAAGGACAGTTTTACTTCCTCTTTTCCAATTTGGATGCCTTTTATTTCTTCTTCTTGTCTAATTGCAATGGCTAATACTTCCAGGACTATGTTGAACAGGAGTGGTGAGAGTGGGCATCCCTGTCTTGTTCCTGTTCTTAGGGGAAATGGTGTTAGTTTTTGTCCATTGAGTATGATGTTGGCTGTGGGCCTGTCATATATGGCTTTTATAATGTTGAGGTATGATCCTTCTATTCCCACCTTGCTGAGAGTTTTTATCAAAAATGGGTGTTGGATTTTGTCAAATGCTTTTTCTGCATCAATTGATATGACCATGTGGTTTTTTTCTTTCAATTTGTTTATGTGATGTATCACGTTTATTGATTTATGGATGTTGTACCATCCTTGCATCCCTGGGATAAATCCTACTTGGTCATGGTGTATGATCCTTCTGATGTACTGCTGGATCTGATTTGCTAAGATTTTGTTGAGGATTTTGGCATCTATGTTCATGAGGAATATTGGCCTGTAGTTCTCTTTCATTGTGTTGTCTTTCCCTGGTTTTGGTCTTAGGGTGATGCTGGCTTCATAGAATGAGCTTGGAAGTGTTCCTTCCTCTTGGATTTTTTGTAGTAGTCTGAGGAGGATAGGTTTTAGTTCTTCCTTGAATGTTTGGTAAAACTCCCCTGTGAAGCCATCTGGTCCTGGGCTTTTGTTTGCTGGAAGCTTTTTGATGACTGCTTCAATTTCTTCCATAGTTATTGGCCTGTTGAGATTTTTAGATTCTTCCTGATTGAGTTTTGGAATGTTGTATTTTTCTAGGAATATGTCCATTTCCTACAGGTTGTCTAGTTTGTTGGAGTAGAGCTGTCCATAGTATTTTTTAACAGACATTTGTATTTCTGTGGGGTCTGTTGTTATTTCACCTCTATCGTTTCTGATTTTGTTTATTTGGGTCCTCTCTCTTTGCTTCTTGGTGAGCCTGGCTAGAGGTTCATTAATCTTGTTTATCCTTTCAAAGAACCAGCTCTTTGTTTCATTGATTTTCTGTATTTTTTTTTTTTTTTGGTCTCTATGTCATTTATTTCTGCTCTAATCTTTATTATCTCCTTCCTTCTGCTCACTCTGGGCTTTTCTTTTTGCTCTCTTTCTAATTCTTTGAGATGTAGATTTAGATGATTTACTACCATTTTTTCTTGTTTGTTGAGATAGGCCTGTAGAGCTATAAACTTCCCTCTCAGGGCTGCTTTCATTGTGTCCCATAGGTTTTGGATTGTTGTGTTTTCATTGTCATTAGTTTCCAGGATGTTTTTAATTTCTTCTTTGATCTCATTAGTAACCCAATCAATATTTAATAACATGCTATTCAGCTTCCAAGTGTTTGAGTATTTTGAGTTGTTTTTATTGTAGTTTATTTCTAATATTATGCCATTGTGGTCTGAGAAGATGCTTGGTATGATTTCAATCTTCTTGAATTTGGGGAGACTTTGTTTGTGACCCAATATGTGGTCTATTTTTGAATATGTCCCATGAGCACTTGAGAAGAACGTATATTTCGTGGCTTTGGGGTGAAATGTTCTGCAGATGTCAATTAGGTCCATCTGATCTAGTGAGTCATTTAGGATTGCTGTTTCTTTTGGAGCAAAGCTTTTGACTCTATTTTATTTAAGGGTCTTTCCTTGTGCATATTTCATACCACCAACCTCTTCTGGTGCCTGCAGATTTTTCTGTCCCATTGATCTGTGGAAAAAGCTGCCTGGGGAACCTGAGGCAGGGTGGTGTCTGCTCTCCAGATTTGCACACCCCTGAGTGCAACGTAGCAAGGTCTACCCCTGGGACTGGGCCTTCCTTTCTCCTTTCAACATGAAGAACTAAGGAAACCTCTGCATGAGGTTTGAGGGTTCCCACCCCCTCTCTCTCAGGAAACTGAGAACTCCTAGGCCATAAAGTCAGTCACACCAGACCCAAAGCATCAGGGCCAAGGCCAGGCCGTTGTTTGGAGGCGGCCTCAGTGGCCTGTGAGCAGGGCTGCCAGGAGAGGGGCTGGCGGGGAGGACGGGGCTCCATCTCCCAGAATGTGATGATGTTGTGGCCCAGCACCTCGACCCACAACACGGCACAATGTTCACTCCGTTCATTCCTTCTTTTATTTATTTATTTTTTTAAATATACTTTATTGATTTTTTACAGAGAGGAAGGGAGAGGGATAGAGAGTTAGAAACATCGATGAGAGAGAACATTAATCAGCTGCCTCTTGCACATCCCCTACTGGGGATATGCCCACAACCAAGGTACATGCCCCTGACCGGAATCGAACCTGGGACCCTTCAGTCCACGGGCCGACGCTCTATCCGCTGAGCCAAACCGGTTAGGGCTCATTCCTTCTTTTAAAGAAACTCTGACTTGTTCTGGGTCAGGAAGGAGTCTAGGGAGTAAAGAAAGCACAGCCCCTTCCCTTCAGCTGCGAGGCAGGTAAGGAACAAGAGATCCCGGTCAGCGGGGAGGCGGCGGGAAGTGTCAGAGGCCCTTGGAGGAAGGCCTCTGGACTCAGAGCCTCAGGCCCGAGCTTGAGGCAGCACCTGGCAGACACACCATCCTCAGACTCGCTGCGGAGGCGTTGCTGTTTAAGGCCCGTCTGGGGTCCTTTGTAAACACACTTGTGAGATTGGCTTAGTCCTAAAGTTCTTGGTCTTGTTTTCCTGGATTAAATTGAAGAGGTTGGTTTAGTTTCTAGTCCTGGACCCTGCCCTAGGCCAGAAGGGAGATTGGGGTGCAGGCCTGACTCCTCAAGACTTGAATTCCCTCCCCCGCGTCTCTGTGGACTTGACACCCACTTTCACTAGGAGCGTGTGAGCGGGGCTTCTCCGCGTGGGGCGGCCCCGGATCAGACTTTGGCGAAGGTGTGCCCCTGCCACGCGATGCTGAGCTCTCCCGGATTGGATTTCTCACACCAGAAGCTCAGCGTGACGCCTGGAAATCCCCGTGTTACAGGAGTCCCAGTGAATCCTCCTACCACTGGATTTTAGGAACGTGAGGCTCTGAGCACTAAGTGAAAGCACGGCCTGTACAGTCAAGGTCTGGGGATCTGGGGAGCACTTACCAGCCTGGCCCAGAGACAGAGCACATGGAGGCGTGCCCCCCCCCCCAGGTCTCCCCCAGCGCGTCCTCTGCCCCTGTGGCCGCATCCTCTGCCTGTGCCAGGGCCCCTGCACACCCTTTCCACCGACGCCTGCATCCTGCGAGGCTTTCTGTGTGGGAAAGTGCCGCTTACTTTGATGTAACCTATAGATGCCATGTAAACGTCTCTAGTGGTAGGATCCTTTATTACAGGAACAGGTGGGAGAGAGCACAGAAGAGGGGCCTCAGAACCTCGTCAGCCATCTGTCCAATGGGAGCTTCAGTCCCTCCCGCAGGTCTGGGAAGGCGTCAGTGTCCTCACGGAGCCAAGCCCAGGAAGGGGCCGGATGACAGGACTGTCACCACAGCCTGTGAAACTCCCCCGGGGGAGTCGGCATCCTGTTCCGCTTAGGAGCGAAGGCTCCTGTTGCACAGCACAGAGCGATGGCTTCCCTCACGGGCCTGCTGCCTCCAGACGCCAGCTGATAGGATCTGTGTGTCTCGGGGCCTCTGCCCTGCATTCTCCTAGGCTGTTTGATCCTGAGCCACTTTTAAGCAGTTCTTTCCAAAGGACCAAGGCCTGGTGTCTGTCACAGCATGTCCTGCTCTCGGGGAGGGCCCAGGACGGCCTGCAGCTCAATCACCTGGGCCCCCCGCCCCGGAGGGCAGGGTGCTGTGCCCCTGGGTGCCGGGTCTGCGGGGAATGACAGAGCGGTCCGTAGGCCAGTGATGATGAGCTTCGGAGAGCTCTTCACTCCCTCTCCACCCTGAGCCCATGCACTTCATACATTGGTGTAGGAGTCACACAAAACCAAGTGGCCATCTGTTCCTGGTAAAGCTGCTTTGAGGAAAGGGCTTGATGCTGAGGCCAAATGGCTCCCTTCTCCTCCCCGCCTTGCGCAGCTGCACCCGTCGAGCGAGGTGGGCCACTGCTTGTCCGCTACCAAGCCCTGCCGCCATGTCAGCCTGGCTGGATCCCCCTTCTCCTCCCCTCCGTGTGCCCTCGTGGTGTGTGGACTCAGACAGGTGGTTTGACAATGGACCGAGATTGTTATGTGGAACCTTGGGAAAATCTTGGAGACTCTGCTGAGTTTATGTGAAGATTTTCTTTCTTGGAACAGTTAGGACTCCGGCCATGGTGTTGATCAGTTGCTGTGCGAACCCATAAGGCAGCTGCACTGGGGAGGTGCACCCAGAGCCCCTGCTCCGAGTCCCAGCTCACTGGCCCTTGCAGCCCCTGTCCCCACACGCCAGCGAGGGGGCCCGGGCCTCCTGTCCCACGTAAGGCAAAGGGAATTAAAGTGGGACTAAATGAGGGGTCCATAATTATTGAAAAGAAAAAAAGAAGAAAGATGAATAAGCAAAGATCTGAGAGCACTTGGCTTTGCTGGAATGGTCACAGCCTGTTCGGGCTGCAGACAGTGAGCCACACGACAGGGAGCTCTGTCCATGGCCATTTGAACAGCGGGAGAGTCACATTCGAGACCGAGGCTGACAGCACGGGGCAGGCAGGCGTAGGTGTGGGAATTAGAGGGGGATAAACTGAACGTCCCTGCTTTGGAGACCTGGTGTCCTTGTGGACACAGGGCTCACGAGGTCTCAGGCGCTGTTCTGAGCACGTCACATGTACTGATCCCTATGCTACCCACACTTACCCTGAGGTGGGGGCTCCTGGTCATCCCTGCATAACAAGTGAGGAACTGAGGCACCAGCAGTTAAGTGACTTGCCCAAAGTCACCCAACCAGCAAATGGCAACTTAACGTTTCAACCCAGTCTACGTCCGTTCATCGTGAACTTTAAATGCGTGTGATTCACCAGGGACTCTGGGTTAAAAGCAGGTGCTGTCCAGCAGATCTGGGCTGGCACCCGAGTGGTCCTGCACTCCCGACCAGCCCCATGGCACCCGCTGCTGGTCCTGGAGCCACTTGTAGTGGGGAGGCTCTGGTGTGGTGGGCACACCTGGTGCTGGAAACGTAAGCATACAGTGGTTCTCAACCTTCCTAATGCTGCGACCCTTTAATACAGTTCCTCATGTTGTGGTGACCCCCAACCATAAAATTATTTTTGTTGCTACTTCATAACTGTAATTTTGCTACTGTTATGAATCGTCATGTAAATATCTGATATGCAGGATGTATTTTCAGGGGTCGCGACCCACAGGTTGAGAACCGCTGATAGGAGATGCATCTCATTTCTGTATTGTCTTCATTCAGACTCTTTGTGGTTAGCCTGGCCCTGGTTAATTAGTTGAAGCTGTGAAAACCCATGCACGCTAATTCAGGAGGGAGGAGGGGTGATTTAAGAGCACCGAGCTCCAGAGGCAAGGACAGCAAAGACAACACATCAGCCCTCTGGGGATGCAAGGTGCCGTCAAGGTCCAGTCTCTCAGCCCCGTAGGCCTCTCACTCCCTCTGTTCCTGTGCAGGGTCTGTCTTCATTCTGTTCTGCTTGCCCGTTTCCACACACAGCTGCCTGCCCCAAAGTCCACGATTTCTTCCAGCCCGAGGGTCCACAGCAACCACATGCACGCTTTCTTAGTTTAAATTCTTGAAGGGCGGGATCTGATGGTTTGCTCTCACAGTCAGCGAGTGCAGAAGCTGTGAGTGGAGCAATGAGGCAAGAAGGATGGTAGACAGATTGTCTGACATGTCTAATACCGTGCAGGACCAAGTACCCACTGAGTCCACGCCTAGGCGCCTCCTTGGTGGGGCCATTAGAAGGAAATAGATCATTTATTTACTTGGCCTCTGCCAACTGCCGGGCGTGTGCCCAGGGATGGGGATATGCAGGTGGAGATACGGCTCTGGTGTCAGGGAATTCAGGTTCTAATGGGAGAGGAGTTCTTCTCCAGAACAATAGGCTAACTTACAGCAGACCTGGCCCTCCTCTGAGAACAATTAGAAAAGCGGGGAAAAGCTGCATTTTAGCTTTGCTAATTACATATTTATATTCTGTAAATACATTTGTATTACATAATTACACATTATCTCTGTGCACATATATTTCAGCTACCCTAATTGTTCTCTGAAAGACAACAAAGATGATAGATGATAGATATTGGATAGATGATAGATAGATAGATAGATAGATAGATAGATAGATAGATAGATGATAGGTGATAGCTATATGGTAGATAGATGATACATTCTTTTTATTCAGGTCCTAGATCTCTTCTCCAGAGCTCTTCAGTTTGGTGGCCATGGACCACATATGCTATTTAAAGTTAAGTTAATGGAAATGAAATACAGTCACAAATTCTGCTTCTCTGCCAGGTGAACTGTGTGTGCAGCACAGGGAGACCATGTCCATCACCTTGGAAAATTCTATTGGACAATATTTTAGTTCCCTGACACCTTGCATTTTTTGGTCGGGTTAATTTTTAGATTTTTATTTCAGACTAGAGGCCCAATGCATGAAATTCGTGCAAGAGTAGGCCTTCCTTCCCTTGGCTGCCTGCACCAGCTTCCCTCTGGCACCTGGGACCCGGGCTTCCCTCGCAGCCCCGGCTTCACCTGGTCATCTGGAAGGTCATCCAGAAGGATGTCCGGTCTAAGTAGCATATTACGCTTTTATTATTATAGATAGTATTACCCCTGTGCATGGGACTTTCGGTGGTTCAGACTCTTTAATTTAGTACGACGTTCAGATTTAATAGTGTGACTCAGCTCCGTTCCCATGCCTGTCCAGAGCAGGCCCAGCGAAGTCAGCGGCCGAAAGCAAACAGGGCGACACAATCCAACACCAGGGCCTGCTGCTCCACGGGTGTCCTGCATGGAAGACGGGCTCAGAGCGCGGACCCCAGTCACCACGTGACCTCGGGCTTCTCTATCTTAAGATGCCAAATGGTAAAAGCAATACTGTGTTGGTTCGTGGAATCCCCACTGGGGAATCTATTTTGCGAGAATAGGGGGCAGTGGGACTTCTACTGAACCGCATCCCAGCTTTGGCGTTTATTGGCTTTTAAACAGACAACATCTCTCAGTGGTTACGCATGAGTCGTGGCCGGTAACTGTGGTTCTGCACAGGCGAAGATGACTGTGTAAAGGTCCAGGGTGCCGTTCCGCCTGGTTTCGGGCTTCAGGGCGGGCCGGGCCCGTAGCTGCTCTACTCACGCTGTGCTGTGTCGTTTTGTCTTGCAGTGATTCCCCTCAGAGCTTCTGAAGACTCATCCTTTGGGAAGACGGGGACGTGGGCATTTTTTGCAGGTAAAGCTTGCGTTCTGTTTTGTTATAAGATCTACCTCACCTAAGGTGAGAGGGAAGGAATAGAACGGGAAGAAAGGACCCTAACTTCTTAGATTTGCCACCATATCACGTTGTTTTCTTGCCCTAAACTTACTCAAGAGTCGGACGGGAATTCTGGTGGTGCCAAGGGTTTAGGAAACGTGGAGGTGGAAGCTCCAGGCTGCGTCGTTTGGGGCTTTGTTTTGCTCCAGAATTCCTACTCTCACGTGATATTAGGGAAGGATCTTCGGGCAAAACAAAAATGGCAAATACGTCCACTGCGACTAGTTCTTTCTCAGGTTCATAGGAGTCTGGGATCTGGAAACAGCTTGAAATCTGAAGCAAGTGCTTTTCGACCCATTTGGAGTCGCAGGGGTCGTTGGAAGCACTGATGTCTGCACCCCATTTGCAGAGGTTCTGACGAGCGGGAAGGGCTTGAGAGCACAGCTGCTTCCCGCACAGCCAGGCCTTCGAGCAGTGGCTCCCAGGCTGGTCTCAGACCCGCAGCACACACCAGCGTCCCCGGGAGCCCTTATGGATGCCCTTTGGTGGGCACTGCCCTCGCTCACAGAACCAGGAACTCAGTGGTCCTGAGGCAGCTCCACCTGGAGCCTTGGGGCAGGACCTCAGCAGGAGGCAGCTGGGCCTCCCCAGGGACATTGGCCAACAGGTGGATATAGTGTTGGTGCCACAACTAGCATTTTGGTGCTACTGGCATCTCTTGGGTAGAGGCCAAGGATGCTGCCTAACAGCCTACAATGCCCAGGCCGGCTTCCCGCAGCAAAGAATTTTCTGCCCCTAATGCCATGCCTGCCAAGGCTGAGGAGCCGGGCCTCGAAGGCAGGAAAGCCACAGCAATGACCACAGAGCTGAGGACTTTGACCATAAACAGTGAGGGACTGTGCTTGCCAGCTCCCAGGCAGGGCCTCTGGTCAGCACCAAACCGAGTCCTGCTAAGAGCCGGTTGGGACATGGTGAGGGGTCACTCAGGTGCGGGCAGGCATGGACAGATGGGAGTGACCTTGTCACAAGGACCCAGGAGAGTGTGCCCTGGGGCCTCACCATCCCCTTCAGGTAGCTCACCAGGTGTGCTGGGAGCAAAGCTTGCCCTGGGGGAAGCAGTGGGAGCTAGATACAAGCAGTGGGTCAGGCCGGGGTTTCTCTCTCTCCCTCTCCCTCTAAAGTCGATAACGACTTTTTTCAAAAGCACTTTTCCTTTTGGGAAAATGCAACCATAATTATGCACCTTGCTTGCCGACCATAAGGTGTCACTCAGGTAGGCCATCAGGGTCATTGTTGCCTTTCAAAGTCACAGACACTGTTTCTCGGGTTGCGCTTCGCTCCAGCAGTGATGCTTTGTTTTCCCCGCTCTGCTTCTGCGTGTCTGCAGCTGCCTTCTTCTTTATTTATGACCTCCAGCCAGATAATCTCCCATTTCCTCCCTTCGCCTTTCATTCAGTGAATGTCTGTTCATTAGCAAACGTGAAAGTGACTTGACTCCTCGGAAGATGAGGCAGCAGGAAAAGCGGTCGACTTTCGCCCATGCTTCTGTGGCCAGGACGGTGATGGGGGGAGGCCTGGGAGGCCCTAAGGCAGGTCGCTGGCCGCGGAGACAGAGGTAGCCCTCTCTACCACCAGGTCACAGTCTCCTGGGGGTCTGTGAGTAGTAACGCAGACTCCATGCCCCCCTGAGAATCTGATTATAGGTTCAGGAAGAGATCAGAGAATGTGCAGTGTGTCAGGGCTCCTGCTGTTTACAGGACGGGGACGATGTACTTGGAAGGACTGTAGCGTTTAGTCCCCGGCGCCTTGCAGCACGATCAGCATCTCTAAGACACTCTGTGGGTAATAGTGCTTTGCAGTTCACGTGTGGCTACAGAGTGTCAGGGTTACTCTCGGCTTAGCTCTACGCAGTGCAGGCAGCCCAGCAGGCCCTCTCTTCTCGGCACAGAAACAGAGGTCCGCTCGGAAAAGCGGCCTTGGCCTTCCCACCCTGAGGAATGCCGCAGGCAGCTGTTTCCATGCACCCTTCCCCTGGGATTTCGGCATCCGTTTCTCTGGGCTTTGCTTTTTTAACCCAGGCGCAGCATTGGCGAGGTCAGGGGTACAGTTGCAATTCCCCGGCGCCTGATCCCAGGCCTTTGCCCTTTTGTTCCTGGATGGGAGAGCTACAGTGGGGCCTGCCGGCGGCCATCCATCCTCCGGGGCTTGGCGGGGCCTGGCTGTGCACCCGCAGCACAAAAAGGCATTGTCAGGCCTCTCACGAGATGCTGCTGCTCAGATTTCACAGGCTGGGCAAACAGTGGCAGAGTGCACAGCTCCCTCCACAGAGCTGCCATCTCCCCGGCCTTGGCGCTGGCTCTGGAAATGGAGAGGACTGGCATCCACTTCCCAGCTTCAGTGGTTCGGGAGAGTTGGGTTCCTTGCCTGAGCTGAGGGGTGCTGGGCTCACCAGGTTTCAAAGCAGCTCTGCATACCAGGCAGCCTCGGGTTGCCCAGCAACAGGTGCTGTCTGCCATTCTGGGGGCCACTCTGCAGGCCTGTGTGGCCTGGCTTTCTGGGAGGGCGGGAGCGGGCGTGCAACCCCGTGCACCATTTCAGCCTCCCCATGGGGCGATCATCTCTCCAGCCTGCTGGCCCCACCATCTGCTTCCGGGAGGCCCGGGCCGGGGCCGTGTTCTGCATGGTGGCTTGCAATTCAGCCTAAAAATAGCACTGGTGCCTTTGGAAGTGCAATGGCAGAAGACAAAAGTGCAGATGAATCTGGGAATGTAACAGGATTTTTGGAATGATTTGAGTGTGCAGGTAAACGGGTACCTTGAAAGCAAATCCCAGATGTAGTGAAGCCACAGGCGTTTTGTTCAGTTTGGAGCTGAAGGCTGGGATTCAGTCTGGACAAGCATTGTTTGGCCTGGGCTATTCTAAAACCTCTGAGCAGCATCTGTAGCCAGGGAGGTGTTTGCATAAGGGTTGAAGGAGTGGGGCCGGCAGGCCAGCCTGAGCGCGCTGCCTGGGACCGAGCGGCCTGCCTGCCTGGTCACAGCTTTGCCCCAGCTGCCCTGGGATCCGTGGCAGCTGTGGCCCTGGCTCACAGGCTCAGGGCTGGGTCTTGGTTCCCATAGTCTTGATGCAGCAAGAGGAAAGCTTGGAACAGAGGAAAACACGAGAACTTTGGGGTGATGGCTGCTGCCCAACCTGGGGAAGCTCAGTGTTTTGGCTTCTCTCCTCCTGCGAGGCCACACGTTTTAAGGTGCACATAGCTTCAAGGGCACACTAGCGCTCAGGCGGTCACTGGAGCCTGTGGGGCCTCACTGGCTGCTGGTGCCTGCTGGCTGGAGGGCCTGTGTGCTTGGCGGGTAGCGGAGCCTTCCAGGCTGGCCTGATGTTTTATGATCTGTATCTGTGGCTGCCTGTGGAGAGCCCCCATTGTGCCATGTTGAGGAGGCTGTGATCTGAAACCCTAACATGGGCCTCTTGGAGCCCCTCCCCACCTGCCAGGGCAGAGTGGCCACCAGATGTCTACAGTATGCTCTGGGGACACTGTGGTAGTGTCTCACCGTGGTCTTGTCCTTCTGTGGTTTCTGCAGTCCCAGAACCAAGGGCAGAGTTCAGATGCAGAGGTGGGCTGTGCATGGCAGTGCCTGCTCCAGCAGCACACAGTAGGACAGCTTCTCTCCATCCGAGAATGACACTGAGACCACATTTTCCTTGCCTTCTGGTCCAGGGGCCACCTCTCCAGAATGCCAATGAGGCAGATGTGTCCACCTGGCCCACATCTGTCTGCCTGGCACTGTGCCACACTGTTCCCCATCCCTTCGTCCCAGACTCGGCTCTGCACCCTGTTCCCAGTGAGTCTGCTCCATGGTGTAAAATCCAGGACTGTGCCCTGGCCAGTGTGGCTCAGTTGGACATACTAGAGGCAACCGATCAATGTTTCTCTCTCACATCGATGTCTTTCTCCCTTCCTTCCTTCCTTCCTTCCTCTCCGGTCCTCCCTCCCTCCCTCCTTCCCTCCCTCCCTCCCTCCCTCCCTCCCCCCTCCCTCCCTCCCTCCTCCCTCCCTCCCTCCCTCCCTCCCTCCCTCCCTCCTCCCTTCCTCCCTCCGTCAGGACTGTGACATGACCCCGCACTCTGGCCGGTCGCATCCTGTCCAGCTTCCTGTCTGGGACCTCTGCTCTGTCCCTCGGGGCCTCATTATTTTAAATGGAGGCCACGCCTCCCTCCTCACTGGCCACTCCGGATGCTCCACCATATTAACCACCGAGCCACCCATCGGAGACACAGGCGTGGCTATGGGAAGCTGCTTTAATTTTGGTCACAGGAGGGAGTTTTCTCTGTTCTGCCTCAAACTCCTCACATACCCCTGAACTCCTGACCCCTGTAACCTGCTCTGCGCCCCCATCCCTCCGCATAGCTTCCCCGGGACCCGGGACTGGACGGTCCCAGTGGCTTCCTGGTGGGGAAGCTAGCGGGTGTTTTCCTGCACCTAGTGCTCTGCAGGAGTCCGGGCCTCTGGAGTTCTCACCTGGCCCTCTGCCCTGTGGCTGACTCCCCCCACTTCCACGCCTCCCCGGCCCGCCCCCAACTCCCTCTGGGAGACGCTGCCTGTGCCTTCTGCCCCTGCTTCCTGAGGTGTCCGCAGTGCTCCCTTCACCTGCCACCTGGGCCTGCTGCGTCTCCATGGTGGTGCCCAGGCTCTAGCTCCCGGGAGCAGGACCCACTCACCCTAGAAAAGCCACTGAGCCTGCTCCTGCGGGCGCCCCTGGCTCCTGGCCGACCGGCACTGGGCTTCCCTGGGGCCGGCTGCCAGGGAGAGCCGAGAGGAAGCCGGGAGCCGGAGTCCGTCTCGTTCTCCCTCCGTCTGTCACATTGACCATGAGCCCCACCTGTCCCCCAGGCCGGCCCAGCACACTTGCCTTTTCCGTGCAGGCCCTGACCTGACTACTTCTCCTGGTCCCAAGGGCTTTCCAAAGGCGGATTTCTGTCGACTAAGCAATTTTTCTTCTAGGAACTTAATCTGAAGAACATAATGTGAGAGAGAGATGTGTTACAATTTAAGCTTATAAATGTCCATCATAGAATCATTTACTTTAATGTACTGTCAGAAACACTTTTAGTAGCCAATAATAAGATTCAATCAAATCATGTATGAGAAACTTTTATCACATTTTTAAAAGCAGTTCAGAATCATTTTTTTAAAATATGTTTTTTTTAAATATATATATTTTATTGATTTTTTACAGAGAGGAAGGGAGAGGGATAGAGAGTTAGAAACATGGATGAGAAAGAAACATCGATCAGCTGCCTCCTGCACACCTCCTACTGGGGATGTGCCCACAACCCAGGTACATGCCCTTGACCGGAATCGAACCTGGGACCATTCAGTCCACAGGCTGACGGTCTATCCACTGAGCCAAACCGGTTAGGGCTAAAAATATGTTTTTATTGACTTTAGAGAGAAGGGAAGGGGGAGGGAGGGAGAGAGAAACATGGATGTGAGATAGAAACACCAATTAGTTGCCTCCTGCATGCCCCCCCAACTGGGGATGGAGCCTAGGCATGTGCCCCAACCTGGAATCAAACCAGTGACCTTTTGGAGTGTGGGATGATGCTCAACCAACTGAGCCACCCTGGCTAGGCCAGAATCATTTTTTGAAGAGAGCTTAATGAGAAAATGAGATTAAACAAAAAGCAAGGCATGAAACTACATGATGTTAACTTACAAATATGCACATACACATAAAGTATCCTGCATGTTAGCAGTCTTCTCTCGGGGTGATGGAGACGGAATACTTCGTTTCTCTCTCTATGTATATTTATATATATATTTATTTTCTCTACATATTTTTGCATTTTCTGTGTTATTTTAAAGATGACTCAGAGCAGAGTTCCAGTCCTCTGGCTGGGCCCGCCCCCCTGGCCTGCCTTGTCCTGGGCACACAGTCCTGTTGCGGTGCCGTGCAGCCTCTCTCCGTGCAGCCTCTCTCGGGAGCGCACTCTGCATGCTCCTTGTTATGCCCCGAGTGCTGAGGAGCGTGCTGACCTGAGAAATTTAAGTCAGCAGAGAAACATTGGTGCTAAGTTTAAACATTTCCCAAGTCAGCCATCTGCAGCATTTTGCTGCAAAGAAGATTAAAATAAAGCTTTTGGCTTCCTTTTCCCTTTCAGAGCATTTTATCCGTCAGACTGGTGATAAAGTTGGTCATTGGACTTTAAGAAATGGATGCATTTTCATGTAGAGATCCCATCCCCTAATGGGATGGTGTTGGAGGTAGAACCTTGTGGTGATGAGGCCGTGAGGATGGAGTAAGAGGCGGCCCCTGAGAGCCTGCTTGCTGCTCGTTCCCCCGTTGAGGACACCAAGAGAGGATGCTTCTAACCAGGAGGAGGGCTCTCCCCAGACCCCAGACCCGCCAGCACCTTGTCTTCTAGAAATAAATGTTTGTTGTTTCGGCCACCAGCATATTTGTTATAGTAGCCCAAACTGGCTAAGGCATATATGAACATGGTTTAACTATTTCAACTTAACCTTTATTTTTGAGAATATTGTAGATTAGCCTGTATTTCTAAGAAATAATACAGAGATAGGTGCTTTGTATTGGTTTGTACTCTTTGCCTGATTTCTCCCCATGGCGATATCTTGAAAAACTCGAGAGCAGTATCGCAGCCAAGATGCTGACATGGATGCAGCCCAGATGCGAACATTCCCGTCACTACCAGGGTCCGTATAGCCAGGCCCATTGTCCTCTGACTCCCTCCGGAGCCTCTGCAACCACTCCTGTGTTCTCTTTCTGTGGTGCTGTCATTGCAGAATGGCAGGCAAAGTACACATTATGCAAAGTAAACTCTCACCCAGCGAGGAGCACTGGAGGCTCCTCCGGTTAGCGCGTTCAGTAGTCTGCTCCTCGTGCTGCCAGGCGTGTCCACACCGGGGCGCTCAGCTGCCCCCCCCTCCCCCCCCCCCCCCCCCCGTGCCCCGCAGGGCGTCTGCGCTGTCCTCAGCTGTGGCTGTGGTCTGCAGAGCTGCTATGGACAAACGTGCAGGTTTCTGGGTGAACTGCGGTCTCCGTTTCTCTGTGACTGCGGGTGGAATGCTGGGCCTTGTAAGAGACTGCGCTGTGCCACTTCCCATTCTCACCCACCGTGTCTCAGGGCCCGGGCCTCTGTCCTGGCCAGCACTGGTGTTGCCCTCCTTGTATTTCAGCGGTGGTGCTAGGTGTGGTGTGGCTCCTTGTGCTGAACCTGTGCATTTTCCTAATGGCTATGGAAGTTACACATCTTATTTTATTTTTATCTGCTTATTTGCTGCCTGTATATTCTTTTTGGTTAAATGTCTGTACGTTTCTGCCCATTTTTGAATAGGGTTGTTTATGTTTTACTGTTGAATTTTGAGAGTTCTTTATAGTCTAGATCAGCCGTGGGCAAACTACGGCCCGCGGGCCGGATGCGGCCCGTTTGAAATGAATAAAACTAAAAAAAAAAAAAAGACCGTACCCTTTTATGTAATGATGTTTACTTTGAATTTATATTAGTTCACACAAACACTCCATCCATGCTTTTGTTCCGGCCCTCCGGTCCAGTTTAAGAACCCATTGTGGCCCTCGAGTCAAAAAGTTTGCCCACCCCTGGGCTAGATACTAGTTAGTCCTTTGCTCAGTTTGTGGTTTGCAAGCAGTTTCTCCCAGTCTGTGGCTCGTCTTTTCATCCTATTCATATGGGTGTTTATAGAGCAAAAATGTTAATTTGCTTACATCAAATGTGTTAACTTTTCCTTTTATGGATGGCCCTTTTGGTGTCAAGCCTAAACATTATTTGCTTACTCCTAGACCCCAAAGACTTTTCTCCTGTCTTTTTTCTAAAAGTTTTCTAGCTTCTATTTTACGTTTGGGCTTGTGGTTCATTTGGATTTGATTGGTGTGAAGTGAATGAGGCTTGTTTGTCTGGTGCGTCCCCTCCCTCCCACACGCCGCGTCCCCTCGGTACCCCCCCCCCCCCCACTGCGTCCCCTGGGTAACATTGTGGCTCCTTGCAGATCTCTACGTGTGCGCCGTGCTCCTGTGCTGCCTGGGCATCCTCAGCGTGCTGCTCTTCACCCTCGCCATCGCCTGGCAGTCTGTGCTCAGCAAGAGGAAACCCAGAGGTAAGAGGGCCGCCATGTCTGGACGGGAGCACATGCAAACCAGACGCCGGGAGGGCGCTGGGCTAGGCACCACCTTGGTTGAAAAAGGCGTCACGAGTCAGGAATTATTTCCCCGAGATTGGAGAGCCGCGTGAGTGCGCTGGGTCCCCCTTGCACTCTGCTAAAGCAGCTGTGACCACTGGTGACAGCCTTTAAGTCCTCCTTTTCCTCACACCCCCTCCGTCCTGGTTAAGGCCCTTCCCTCTGTCACTCTCCCCGAGGGGCTGTGCATGGCTGAGCCTGGGTTTGATGCGGGCTCTGCCAGGTAAGGCTGCGTTTCATAAACCTTCCTGAAGCATCTAACTTCAGTTTCCTCGTCCTGCATGAGATGGGATCGGCACCACCTTCCTTAGACGGAGTGTTGTAGGTTCATAATTTCAGTTCAGTGCCCGGTGCTGGGCTCGCCGGCGGGGTTAGAAAGACCACCCTCTCCCCCACCCAGCCTGCGTGTCCCTTTCCTTGTCAGTGTCCCTGTTCCCCGGGCTGTCCGCAGCCTCCTCCCACTCTGCTGTCTTCCGGTGACTCCCTCTCCCTCTGGTCTGCCTGCTGCCTGCCTGCAGCCCCCTCCCTGAGCCTGATGTCCCGTTCCAGCAGCTCCTGTAGTTTCCTCTGAGCTACCCTCCTGAGCCCCTTCAGAATTTCTGAAACAGATGGGGATGCTGAGCTCCAGGGGTGATCCGGGGAAGAGCTGGGCTCCCCCATTAGACCGCTTTGGTTCAAATGGCGATTCTTCACTTACCAGCTGGTGACTTACCCGCCGTGCCCCACCTTCCCCACCTAAGTAATGGGCAGACAGTAGCATAGCTGCCAGGATGGCTTCCGGATTCGGGTAAAAACAAACAAAAGCCCTTAGCACCCCTGGCTCCGTGTGAGTGTCCTGTGTTTGTGATGGCCTAGAGCTGCAGTTACTGGTGGTCTAGGTCATGAGGTTGGGAGGTGTTAGATTTGGAGGTCACCGCTGAAGGGCGCACTCTAAGAGGGAGGCTAAGCAGCATTTCCCGGGGGGACTCTCCTGAGAGGGGCAAGCAGGGCTGAGGGGACCCGGGGGGAGGCAGGCACCAACCAGCGCCTGTGGGAACCCGTTTCCACCCCAGACCTTAGGGGACAAGGGGAGGAGGGGTTCCTGGAACTTGCAGTAACTGCGACTGACTGTGGGAGAAGTGTCATCAGCAGGAGCCTCAGAGGAGGGACTCGGCCGCACGGACCAGGAGGCAGCAGGGCGGCAGGAGCACCCTCCTCCACCGCCCTCCCTGTTCGCTCCTGCAGATGCCCTGGCCCCGCCAACCCGAACCCACAGGGCAGGGCCTGGCAGGCGTCCCGGGTGGGCAGGCTGGAGGAGGCGGACAGGGTCCCCGTCAGGGTGCTGACACTCCCAACACACCGAGCACTGCAGGGGGAGTGAGGGCTGGACCAGAGCCTCCTCCCAGCCGGAGCCCTTCCCGGGCGCTGTGTGCACGGGCTCTGAGAACCTCCTCGTGGCATCTGCCCATGTCATCAGCAGGTCCCGAGCTCCCACCCGCTCTAGCCCTGGACCCTCCTGGGAGCTCGCGGCCTGTGAGCACCCCTGCCCTTCAGGAGCACAGTGTGCGAGGCTGGGCCGGGCGTCTCTGCTCTCCTGGCACTTGGCTCCTGGCAGCTGCTCAGCAAATGCGGGACAAGTGGGCCTGTGGTCCAGCTGCTGGGCTCCCAGCTGCGCGAGTTTGGAAGCCACAGAGGCAGCCCAAGTCTGCTTTGCTCTAGGACACCTCCGCCTGCGCTCAGGGCACAAGAGAGTCTGCCGGAGTCCCAGGCTGTTAGTCGCAGGCAGGATGAGGGAAGCAGAGCAAGGTCCTCAGCTCCGGAGACTCCTCCTCCAGGCCAGCAGGGGCAGGCTCCCGCAGAGCCACTGAGAGCCAGGCCCTGAGCTGCCTCCTCCGTCCCCCACTGGAGTGGCTCCAGATGGTGGCGGTGCTGCTGGGCACAGTGTCCAAAAGCCTACTGAGCTGTGGAGAGCTTCGCCTGGGCATCCGCGGGCAGCCCCCCGCTGCTCCTCCCGATTCCCAGGTAATCCTCACCACCAGTCCGCCCGATCGCTCCCATTGGACACACAGCCGAGGAGTTTGATCAAGTCATGGAACAGGGAGTGCCCCAGCCCCGGCTCCGCTGCTCCCCAGCCTCCCACATTTCTATTCAAAAATGCCTCAGCCGTCTGGGGCTCACCTGCCCAGGTGTTCTCCTTCAGCCTTCGTGGCGGCTGGGCTGAGGTCCTTCCCTAATAGCACTTCGCAGCCCCTGCAGCTCCTCAGGGCTCGGCTTTGGTTTGGTGCCACTGCCGCCAGCAGGCTGGCATCCTGTCGCCCAGGCTGGCATTAGGAGCCAGGCCCTAGGTCCCAGCCCATAGTGGGATCATAGACAGGACCTTGTCCGGGACCCTGTGAGCCCCCACCCAGGCCCCTCAGAGCAGCATGGCCCCAGCCCTCAGGGGCAGGCCGTCTGCCTGGGCACCTGCTCCAATGCAGGTCCTGACTCCGAGCCTCTGGGCAGGCCCGGGAGTCTTCATTTCTCACGGGGCCCCAGGTGGCACCACCGCTGCTGGCAGGAGGCCACGTGCAGCAGAGCCGGGTCTTCTGACCTCTACGCCACCCAGCTCCCCTTTGCAGCAAATATATGGAGATAATCCCATTACTATTTTGAAGTGAAATTCACAGACAAAATATGCTACCCATAGCCACAAAAACCAATTTGATGCTCTATCATATAAAGGAGAAATAAAGCAAACGTAATTTATAGCACAATAAAACAGACTTTAGTATTGCACCTCTTCCTTTGAATGTTTGCATTTTAGAGAAGGCAATATTTCTTTATGAAATCATTTTACATATGCATGTACATATTTACATATATTATGTTTACATGTAGTATACATACATATATACGCATGTTGAGTGTCTATACAGTCATGTGCTGCATCATGATGTTTTGGTCAACGACAGACCACATATATGATGATGGTCCCATAAGATTATAATGGAGCTGAAAACTTCTTTTCACCTCGTGACATCATAGCTGTTGTGATGTTGTAGCAACACTTTATCCACGTCTCTGTGGTGATGCTGGTGTAGCAAACCCACTGTGCTCCAGTCCCCTGGAAGTACAGCACATATGCAGGGCATACACTCGGTAATGACAGTACGTGACTGTGTTAGTGGTTTACGCATTCACTATACCCCACCTATTACCGTCATTTTAGAGCGCATGCCAGCTTACCAAGTCTGCTATGAAACAGTGTGGTATCACGCGGGCAGCAGCCTCGTCCATCTCAAGTTTAACGCGTCTTCTGATTGCGCTTGTGGTGCTGGATAAAGGCAGGGTAGCCTGCGTGTACAGGGTGTGCGAAGTCTCCAGCAGTGGGCAGTCATGACCTGGCCTCGGGACTCACCCTCACTCGCTGACTCACGCAGAGCAGCGCCCAGGCCTGCCAGCTCCGTTCACGGTGAGTGCCCTACACGGTGTCCCACTGTACCTTGTACACCATATTCTCCTGTGCCTCCTCCAGGCTTAGATACAGAAGCATTCACTGCTGTGTTACAGTTGCCTACGGTATTCAGTACAGTGACATGCTGTCCAGGTTTGTAGCCCCGGAGCCATAGCCTATAGGCTGGGTGTGGAATAGGCTGGGCCATCTAGGTTTGCTAAGTCACTCTGTGATGTTCGCACAAGGATGAAATTGCCTAATGACACATTTCTTAGAATACAACCCTGTTGTTAAGCAACACATGACTGTGCATTACATTTATATTACATTATATCTGCATGCATTGTATTTACATATATATATATATTTGTATTTGAAATAAAG
Organism: Myotis lucifugus; assembly: GCF_000147115.1. Taxonomy (NCBI): domain Eukaryota; kingdom Metazoa; phylum Chordata; class Mammalia; order Chiroptera; family Vespertilionidae; genus Myotis; species Myotis lucifugus. The sequence goes on from NW_005871254.1 coordinate 2,059,651, forward strand.
GCTAAATAAGGCTATATACACTGAGTGGCCAGATTATTATGACCACCTGACGTTTGTAGGCAAATTAGCTATAATTTCGCACTGAAGTTGCTAGAGGGCCAGACCATTATAAATAGGGAAGCAGGTTGTTTACCACAACAGTAGAAGTGATTTTTTTCTGAAGATGTGGGTAAACAACATGATTTAACAGCCTTTGAACGTGGTATGTGTGTGTGTGTGTATATATATATATATATACACACACACACACATATATATATATACATACATACATACACACACAGTATATATATACTAAGACTCAATATGCATGTGACAGGGACCAGTGTGGACTGACACAGGTGTGCCTTAAAGTCTAGGAGTGGCACTACTCATAATGATGAGATCTCTAAAATCCCAAGTGTTCCTAAAGTTTCAAATAAAATGCATTCCTTAAACATTCACTGTATTTAAATGAGGCAAACACATTCCCATGTTTATATGTGAACGGATTCAGGTCCCAGGCTCTGATGATCAGCTGTTTTCTCTGCATGGACGCCGGGAGAGCCACCCACAGTCCTGTGGACTGTGGTATATTGCTGTGTGTCCAGCAGGCTTGCTCTCTGCCACCTAGTTGCGGGGCACTGTCCTTGGTCAGGTGACAGTCAGACTCGTCCGCAGAGCTGCAGTGGCCCTCAGGGGTGGGACCGCTCCCTTGGGCTTGGAGCAGTCTTTGCCCAGGTCTCAGGCTCTGTCCCTTGAGTTGGAGGACACTAGTCCTCCAGGAGCCCTGGGACAGGCCCCATGAAGGCCTGCTCTCGTCCTTTGCCATGTAAGTCGTTTGATTAGGTCCCTTGCACATCTGAGAAGCAGGGCATGCAGGGCGCAGTGAATTGTTCAGACCTTGCACAGAACCCCAAACCGACCCCTCCCAGCTCCAAACCTCTGCGGACCTCCACAGAAGCTACCCCCGGGGCCCCGTCGCCACTGCAGGCGGCTTCGGAGGGCGCAGTCACCTCAGGCTGCCCAAGAGGCAGCCCTGGCTCAGAATCCGTGGCGTTTCAGCAGCAGGTTGGTGGGTAGATTTGCAGTGAGGAGCCCAGAGCCTCCATTGAGGATCACAAGACCCTTTGAAACCTGTTTTCTCCATGAAATTTAAAAACAAAGATGATGTGCATGGATGGAGGGGACCTGATAAGTACGACCTTGTTTTCGTTGGTTCTGAAGATGTAGACAGACCACGTGTATGGTGATGGGCTTGTCACCGAGTACGCTCTTCCCCAGCACATGCAGTGCTCATCCCGGGCATCCCTGCCGAGTACACGCCGTCCCAAACACAGTGGCTTTCAACGTTTACTTCCTCAGGGCTCAGTGAGGCGGTTCCTCTGGGGAGCCACCTGGGGTTTCCACGTGGCCTCTGTCATCTGGAGTTGACTGGGACTGGAGGCCTAGGAGGGTGCCACTGTCAGCCCTGGGTCCCACCTCGGACACAGCTGGGGGAGCAGGGCCCATGCCATTGCCCCTCCCACCCTCCGCCTCTCTCTCTCTGTTCTGTCTCTCTCTCCCTCTCCCCCGCCGTCTCATCTCACTAGCAGGGTGGGTGGCCAGACCACCCCATTGGTGACTCTGGGCTTCAAGTGTGTGCCTCGACCGGACACTGCACAGTGGTCACTCTGCCACATTCTGTTGGGTAAAGCAAGTCGTGAGGTCATCCCAGACTTGGGAAGGGAGGTGAGTCCACTTCTTTGTGGGAAGAGTGGCAAAGAAGTTGTGGTCATCTTAAACCACCACACAAGGAAAACTGGACAGACCCAGGGGGAGCAAGGGGAGCTCCCAGCTCAGGGGTGAGTCAGGGCTGCACTCCAGGGGCTGGGCTCTGAGACTGGAGGTGCTGGGGCCTCCACCAGGCAGCAGCTGGCTCCGGGAGCACTGCACCGATTGTGCCCAGGCCCAGATGGGAAGGAGAGGGGAGGGTGTGGCACCCATTCCAAAGCAGCAGATCCAGCAGCTCCCAGAGTAAGGCAGGGGCAGGGCCCCTCCCTTAGGGGGCGCCGCACCGTAGGCTGCTGCCTTTATGGTTAGCAGCGGACGGTCCTGGCTCTCATGGGGCAGTCATGCATTCGTGGGCCAAACCACGTGTCCACATAAAACCCAACAGCACCCTTATAACTCAATGTAGCACCTCCTTACATGTAATGCATCGTGACAAATGTGCATCATCTTGGTTAAAACTATTAATACGCAGGAGCACTTAGAGCAGTGCTTGGCGTGTGGAGGCCCAGTCCCCTGCTGTAGTGATGGTGCCAGGTTTTCCGTGCACGGGCGGGGTGCGGGCCTTCTGCATGCTGCCACCAGGACGCCAGCCACAGCGCTTCCAGCTTGTCAGGCTGCTCACGTGCTCCCCTCCCTCAGCAATGTCTGTCTGCAAAAGGACTCTGAGTCACTGTCCCCTCCCCTGCTGCCATGGCCCTGGGACCCTGAGGTAAGCAAAGCCATCCTGGAAGCCACATCCAAGGGAGCCAGCTCCCTTCTCCTTGGACTCCCTGCCACTCTGCCCTCAGCTAGGCCTTGCTTGCCTTCTTTTCCTGGGACTCTCGCTGTTCCCGTGAGCTGGGGCTAATGGTCCCCTGCCGGAAGCCGGTCCATCCTTGCTGCTTGACACAGTCGCTGCAGGGAAGAAACATCTGCACAGCATATGTTTCATGGGACCTGGCATATATGGCATACTGTTCTTAATATGTTTGCTCCCCTTCTTAGCGCTATGTGTTCTAACCAGGGCCACCTCCCTGAGAAAGGTTGTTTCCCCAGGTGGGAATTTCCCCCTGGAGTTAGGGATTAACAGGACTAAGGAAGGGAATAAATCAGTAAAACCCCTTAACTAAGTGCCAGGCGAGTAGTTAATCACCTTAACTATGAACAATCACGCTTAAGCTACATAATCTTTACTTAGGATAATCTCCTTGAGTTACTTCCTTGTAGCTTAACAGAACAATAGAGTAGTGACCTTGGAATGGAGATAACAAACACCCTAACCTTTGGAATAGAATGGATAGGATTAAAATCAAAGCCTAGGTTATAAATACCGATGTAGAACCTGGCTGGAGAACCTGGCTGGAGAACCTGGCTGGAGAACCTGGCTAGAGAACCTGGCGGGAGAACCTGGCTAGAGAACCTGGCTAGGCTGTTGATCAACTGAACGCTGTCTCTGTGTCATTCCTTCTTCGCCGACTCTGTCCACACCTTTGGGAACCCCTGGACTTGCTGGGGCTGGACCCCAACAGTCCCCTTTGTTACTGGCCTTGCACTAAGATGCTCTCTCCTCCCCTGATGCTGCGACTCCCGTCCCTGCTCTTGTTAATGCCTGGGCCTGGCACTCCCTGTCACCGTGGAGAACACTAGCCTGGCGGCCCCGTCGTCCCTCACGCACGCTGGTTTCCAAGGCCTGTGCTTCTTGGGAAATGCGTCCGAACCACTGCTTTGGGTTGGCCCCACAATCTGCCCACCTCCTTTTAGGATGTCAGGTTGGAGCCCCACCAGAACCGCAGGGAGCAGCCTCAGCCCTTTGTCCCCAAGGTCCCTGCTCATGGGGACTGTCGCTTGTGCCTGCTGGGCACTTGCCCACCTGCTCCCAGCTGCTCCTTGTGGCCATGGGGTCTAAGGGCCTGTGGCTCTTTCTCTCGGCTACAGGAAAGGGGCCGGAGCTGTGTCCCACTGCCAGGCGGAAGGGGTGGCTGTGGACGAGGCGGAGCAGGGGCGACCCCTGGGCCTGGGGAAGACGGCGGGCTCAGCAGCCTGGTGTGGAGACACCGAGCCACCCGAGCACGAGTCCTCCCCAGGGCTTCCGAGAGGGCTTGCTGGCTCCAGGCGCTGGCGCTGCTGCCGTCCCTCCCCGTGGGGGCTCGTAGCCTCCAGGAGCCGAGTAAGGACAGCGCGGGGCCTCAGCCTGGACTCACGCACAAAGCCCCACTTCCCGGCCGCGTGTCCCCACCGTCAGAGGGGAGGCGAGTCCCTCTCGCCTCACAGAGCTGTCGGGGACACATTGCCCGTGAGGTGGCCGGTCCCGCATGTGGCAGCTCCAGGGAGCGCCTCCTTCCCTGGCTGTTCACACCAGGTCGCCTCGCCCACCGTGGTCGTGAGGACTGCGGGGACCGCCACCGCTCCCCCCCCGCTAGGGCCGACCATGCGTCCCCAGTGAGCCCTGTATGTAACGGGACATTTTTAGCAGCCACATTTAAAAGGGTATAAAGGGGGAAGTAACTTTATTTTATTTTATGTGATGAGTCCAAAATGCCATTTCAATGAGTGACAATAGGGAGGTTCCAGTGACAAGGCCGAGTCACTGTGGCCTCACACGTCAGCACGTCTCGTGTGGACCAGTCCCATTTCACGGGCCTGGCCGCCCCCTGAGGCTCATGACTCCAGAGAGACACCCCGATGCCCCGGTGCTCCTCACTGTGGGGCCGCGGTCCGAGGGGCTCCTCGTACCTCGAGCCAGAGGCAAAAAGCTTACTCCTCCTCAGCTTTCCACCTGGGGACCCAGAGAGCTGGCCGATGGGCCTGACCACTGTGATGGCAGAGGTGTTTTGGAGGCAGGCTGCTTCCAGAAGGGACGGGGCTCCTGAGAGTGGCATGGGAGGAGCCACTGCTGGGCCAAGGGAGGGGCTGGCAGGAAGGGGCGTCTGGCTGCAGTGCTCCTGCCTGTGCTGAAGCTGAGGAGGCTGAGTATGCAAACGCCAGGCCTGTGCAGGGCTCCCACGAGTGCAGGGTCGCCCACAGTCTCATCTCGGGGTCACTGCAGGGCCCAGGGGTCTGCAGAGGATGCAGCGGGTTGGAGGGAATGGTATGGGAAGGTCAGCCACCATGGGAGGCCCCAACACTGCTACAGGGTCTGATAGGATGGGGTGGGCACGACTGCCGTCACCCCAAATCATCCCCTGGGGGTGGTGAGGACAGGGACAGGCCCAGGCGGGGAGGAGAAAGCCTCAAGCCTGGACATGTCACTTGGGAGGTGTGGCCATGAGGCGGGGCTGGGAGCAGTGTGACCACAGCAGAGAGAGGGCGGCCCAGGCGGGGTGCTCACAGCCGTGTCCCGGTCTGGGAGGTGAGAACAACAGCCCTTCCTTTTGGAGTCAAGTCTGCAGATCGCATTTAATGGGCTGCACCTGGCCCCTTCGTTTCTGTGCGGAGCGGAGGCCTTGCTGGGCGCCGGGCCTCGGAGTCCAGTGCGCGGGGCCAGGGCGAGCGCCGCTCTGGGCTCTCCCCTAACGGCGTGTCGGCCTGGCCTCACTCCCCCTCCCCAGGGGTTTCCCAGGACCACCTCCCACAGAGACTGCACTGGAACCTGTCTACAGGCTCTGCTTCTGGGGGAGCCCAAGCGAGGGTGTTACCCCAGGGGTGCAACCAGCGCTGAGTATGCTCTGCTCACTTAGGGGCGAGGTGGGCGAGGCCTAGATTTCAGATGCCTGAAGTCCCACCTTTGAGTTGGGGATCGCATTTGGCCCCTGGGGCAGTTTTTTCATTAAAGGGACACAGGCCCCCCATTCACCTGGTGGAAGCCTCATAAGCAAGTGCGGGGGAGGTTCGGGGCTCACGGAGCCCCTCTGCTGCCCCTGCTCCCTGGCTTCCTGGGCTCCAGGCTGCTCACCTCGCTGCCGCTGGAGTGGACTCCCGGAGACACAGGCCAGCCAGTGCACCGCATTCCCTAGGGCCCAGCCCTGGCCCCGCCCTCTCCAGCTGTGGCCAATGGCAGCGTCTATCCTGTGACTCAGTTTCTTCACCTGCAGGAGCCCTGCCACCAGCTGCTCAGACTCTCTGAGAACAGTGAGGAGTGGTTACAAGAGGGCTCTGGACTCCTCAGCTCTGCCCTCCCGGGTGCTGGTGCTCAGGCTGCCAGTGCAAAGCTTCGGTGGCCGCCTGCCTCTTCCTGTGGTCTGGCCTCTGTGCACCTTTCCTTCCTCCCATCTTCTTATAAGGACACCGGTTTTGGTGGATTAGGGCCCGTCCTCATGACCTCATTTAACTTTAAAATGTGATTTAACTGTAAAGGCTCTACCTTCAAATACAGTTCTGAGGTACGAGTTATGCAAGTGCATAGCTCAGCCCCTAACACTAGGTGTGCGGCCTTGGGCAAGGTTGTTAACCTCTGTGCCTCAGTCCTGCTGCGACACAGATGTAATGACAAAGTTACTGTGAAGATGTGGGTACAAAGTGTGGTCTCCAACACTTTTGCTCACATCATTCCCAAATCATTTCAACTCTGCACCCTTGAATGTGTTTTGTTGACAAATAAAACTTTTTCATCATAAATATAAATTGTTGCAAAGGTTGTAATTTCCACAGCATCACAAATATTGACATCTTAAAATGAAATGGTTAAATCTCTGTTTTACATCTACATGTCATGAATTTAGTAACTACCTCTGTTGATTTAAAAAGGCTCCATAAATAAGTTTTAGCTTTCAGGAGTTTTATGAGTTTTTTTTCCCCCCCTTGAGCTTTTATTTTCACTCACTTACCTAACAAAACTTTATCCTGCTTTTTAGTACATTTTTGTTTTGAAAATCCTTTATTGATTTCCATATTATACTTCTGTAAAAGAATATGTATAAAAATTTAAATTAAATTTTTTATTTCCTTATTCCATAAGTCTCTAGGTTTTAATTTTTTTCTGGATTAAGTTATCAATATTGCACAATTAGTAATATTTGGAAAGTGACTGTAAAATTAATCAAAACCACATAAATACAAAATTTAGATAAATAATTAATAATCATAAGAAGTAAAATTTTATTAGAAATGGATTTTATTGAAATGGATTTTTACTTTACTTCATATGCCCTTGTATAAATTTGGTTAGTGATAGACTTTAGCATCAATTTTATTCCTGTTTTTAATAGCTGTAAGCTCTGAAGTGCCTCGCTCAATATGAACAGAGGCTGGGGTGGACCGAGTTTTCTGATGCCACTCAATACTCTAAACTGCTTCCCAGTTATAAGTCAAAGTTATGTAGTAATTTATCACGGAAATGACTTTTGATACTCCACCCGCTGACAACTGGCTTAGGTCATCATTCAGTCCTTGTTGAAAGCAAAAGATTGGAAACCTCCCCCCGTGAAAGGTTTAGCGGCCACGCCATTCGTCATTCACCTTCTCAACACTGGCACCAGTATTTCAAATCATCTCTTGTTTGATGCCCACTGGTCTTTACCCCAGGACAGACCTTCATAGTACAAGTCAGGGAGGGTGAGGGTGGGCCTAGATTTTCTGAAGTAGAAAGGGTGATGTGACGGGAGGGAGGAAATGAGTACAGTCTGTCTCAGGCGTGTTTCAGGAGGAAGAATTCTAGGAAACAATATCATGGAAGGTGAGAATCTAGAAATAGATTTCCCTAAAACCGCCCTTCCTAAGACGCCTAGGGCATGCAAACCCCAGGGTATACAAGCCACTGATCCATATAATAAGCTTGGAGTAGTGCCAGGAGTCTATGTTGTGTTCCTTAAATGCTAACTATGACTTTATTACTTCTGTATCTATAAGCTGTCCAGTATATAGTACTGGGATGGAATACCGTAACTGGAATGCAGAGAGAGTTTAGATACATCAGGGGGCTGGGCCAGAGAAGCCTAAAAGAGCCCCTCTAAAGCTGGTCCCATCCTCTTGGTCTGGAACCTGAACTGGTCCCCTGCTTGACAGATACTCCACATGTGCAGCTTAAACAACCTTTTATTTGCTCACAATACTGCAGGTCAGCATTTTAAAGGCCCTCCCTTCAAATATAGTCTCACTCTGAGGTTCGAATTATGTGGGCTTCAGCTTTACTTCTATCTGCGGTGAACCCAGCTATGACACTTGTTTGGGCTGGGGCTCAGCTGAGCACCCAGGTATCAGCAGCTGCAGTCCAGTGGCCCATCAGCAGGGCCTGCTTTGGGGCCTCAGCTGAGATGACATGCATCTGTTCCATGTGGAACCATCTTCTAGTAGGCTAGCTAGGCTTCTTCATGGGGAAGCTGAAGAATCCCTTAGAAGGATGGAGGAGGGAGGGAGAAAGGACAAGGAGGAGGAGGAGGAGAAGGAAGAGGAGGAGGAGGATAGAAGGGGAGGGGAAGGGAGGGGAGAAGGGGGAGGAACGGGGAGAGCGAGTGAGCATGCATGCACAAACCTCAGAGCACAGGGGTCTTTTAGGTCTCTGCTTGGCTACTGTTTCATTGGCCACAGCATGCCTGTGGCCAAGCCCTGAGTCACACATGTAAGAGGGTGTTACACATGAGTGTGGGTAGATACAGGCAGGTGTGATCACTGGGGCCATGGATGCTACCACACAACCCAGGGCCCTGTGGCTGCCCCCGCTTTACTTCTATTTGATGTGAACCCAACTGCGAGCTTGGATTGGATACTTGTTAGGATAACTGCCTAGGTATTCTTATTTGTCCTCTACAACTAGAATCTTGTTTTTCTCAAGGAGACCTACGCGGAGGATATCTTGCTCTAAGACTGTCTTTCCAAGGGTATCTATCCTGTTAGTCCTGGAAGAGCACTGATCAGAGAACAGAAACCCACTCTATAGAAAGGAGAGTCTAAATGGAAACAGGTGGCCTCAAAAAGGCCTTTTCATCGTTAAGGCAGAGCTTAGAAATTGGGTGGTGCTGTTACTCCTGGAACCTCCAGGTTAGAATCCAACTCAACCTAGCAAAATAATCGAATGTTTTGGACTGTGTAATCAGGAAGTCTGGAGTGTGTGGCTTCATATCTGGCTTGTTCCAGGTGTGGAACAGTATCAAGTCACTGGTGTTCATGCTCTGGCTCCACTGTACTCATCCAAAGAGAAGTGTGAAAGCCCTGAGAGGTAGCTGGAACCAACATCTGGTCAACACCTGGGCACATACATCTCCTAATTCCTGGAGTATATATGTCTAAAGTAGCATTTATTTACCATCTTTTATTTCTTTTTCCTTTCACAGTGAGAAAATATTTGGTGAAATGCCCTCAGAACAGGTAAGACTATTTTTGCTTTTACTTTCTTTAGATATTACCAAGAAATTGGTTAAATTTGTATCTTTAGTTAAAGGTCTTCATATCAGTCCACAAATTGGCCTAAAAATGTGTGTCCCACATGCATTTGCATATTTCCAGACTCCATGCTCTGCTATCACCCCCAGAGGATCCAGAAAACAGGTGGTTTCATGCTGCCCGGCACCTGCTCTGGAGGACAGTCCCTCATTTAGAAAGGGGCGGGCAACTAGACTGAACCACTTTGATGCCTTCTTACCATAGGCACTCCTGATCTTTTCCCAACAATGCTTGCTTGTTCTATGCCCCACTCTGCAGAACACAGCCATTAGTAATATATGTGCTAGATGCTAGCTTTTTAGATGGTCGGACAAACCTCATAAGTAACATAATAGTTATAGTAAATATTGCAAACTCATAGTGTTTAAAAATGTGTGACTTTTGATCCAGGCAAAATGGCATAGGTCAATTTGTCCCTGCTCTGCCCTGCTAAGCATTAACATAAACCTTACAAATAATATGAGACACCAAAGGAGGACTCTGAAAGTTGGTTAAAGGAAAATTATGAAAACCAAAGACAAAAGAAAAAAATCTCAAAAGCAACCAGAGAGAAATAATTTATTACCTATTAGACTCTGATAATTAGAAGAACACAAATTTGAATGACAGCATATTTTTCATCTGAATTTGTGGAGGACAGAAAGAAATGGAACCACTTAAAAAAATTTTTTTAAAGTACTGTTAACCACAAACTTGATATCCAGCAAAATTATCCTTTAGGAAATAGGGGAAATAAAAGCATTTTCAGATTAAGGGAAACTAATGAAATCTGTCACTATCAGGCTTACTTTTAAAGAAATTCTTGAAATAAAAGAGGAAATCTTGGTGCATTAGAAAGGAAAAAGGAATAATGGAACATAAAATATGGGTAGGTAAGTAGACTATTTTTCCGAGCTAAGAGAGTTAGGAGATAAGGAAGAAAGAAGAGAAAAAGATAGAAGAGAAAAAAGAAAGAAAGAAAAAAAAAGGAGTGCAAAAATGAAATTGGAAAAAGGGAGGGGAAAAAAGAAGAAGAAGAAAAAAAAAAGTAAGAGAGAAAAGAGAATGAAGTAGAAGAGGGGAAGAGACTATTTATATGAGGAGAAAACTCCTATAGAACCACCACTAATCCCAACAAATTACAGCAACAGATTCCTGGAGATGAATACAAACTACAAACAACCAATAATATCAAGCGACGCAAGGGAAAACAGAAGCACAGATATAACCGGGGTGGGGGCAGAAAAATAAAAAGAATAAGCAGGATAACCTCACAAACAATCCTAAAAAAAAAACAAAAACCCCAATATACTTGACAATCAAGCAAACAACAATAAAACAATAGAGAGAGAAAAGAAGAAAAAAAAATTTGGATAGTGAAGAAAGATAAGGGAAAGGTGTATAAGGATTTAGAACAGGGGATTGGACATAGGATATATAAGTAGGGTGAAATTTTGACAGGGGGTAAAAAGAATAGGGAAAATCTAAAGCTGGAGTAGGGTAAGAGAAACAGGACAACAAAAGGGAAAAAGTGGGGAAGAGGGTTTTAGCACAGAGGCAAAATTGAGGTAGAGAAAAATGTTGCTAAAGGAACGATGAAAATAGAATGGAGAACATTAGTCCCAAAATAAAATAAAGAGAAAATAAAATGACACTTTAAAAAATGGTAAAATGGTAGCAGTAATAATACTAGTTAAAAATAAAAATGTAGTAATTGAAAGGGTAAAATCAGGTGATGAAAAAAAAAGAAATAAAGAAGAAAAAAAGAAAAAAAATGGTTTCTTAGTTAAAAGGTGAAAAAATAATTAAAAAAAATAAAAATGTGCAGTAATGAAGGTGCTTCAGATCTTCTACTCTTCTTTTTGGCACGCCTGGAATTCAGGAGAATGTTGAATTTCCCTCTGATACACTGTTCCTCCGTGTTGTAAGCCACAGTCCTGATTTTAAGGCAGGCCGTATTGGTTCCCCATACTGCCTTTATCTTTCCGTGGGGGGAAGCAGGGCTCGTCTGAGTTCATGTAGTCGCGCTGCTTGAGAGCCATTGCCTCCGGGTTAGTAGCCGATCTCTGGATGCCGGTAACAGCTACTCAAGATGGCGAGGTCTCTCGGCTGAGCCGGTGTCCATGGGGAGGTTTCAGCCTCAATCTCTAACCGTCCCCATTTTCTAGGAGTTCTCTGTCTTTCCTGGCTGCAGACTGTCTCTCAGCTGAATCTCCTCTGCTTATTCGGGCTGTATGTTACCTGTTTCAGCTGCTCGCCCTTATCTGCTCCAGGACAAAGCACCGACACATCCGTCTAAACCTCTGCCATTTTTTTTCTCCTATTTTTCCCTCATAAGTTTTAAAAATAATATTTGATGTTTAAAACAAAAATTATAAAGCCATCTGATACTCAAGAAGTGCATTATGATATTTAAAAGTGGGAAAGGTAAAGTGGCCTAAATAGAAGTAAGGTTTCCATACGTCACTGAAAGTGATAGAACATTGGTGTAAGACAGTGATGGGGAACCTTTTGAGCTCGGTGTGTCAGCATTTTAAAAAACCCTAACTTAACTCTGGTGCCGTGTCACATATAGAAATTTTTTGATATTTGCAACCATAGTAAAACAAAGACTTATATTTTTGATATTTATTTTATATATTTAAATGCCATTTAACAAAGAAAAATCAACCAAAAAATGAGTTCACGTGTCATAGGTTCGCCATCACTGGTATAAGGTGACTTCAATATCCCACTCCTTCATCAAGGTAAGTCTGAAAGAGAACATCAAAGTAGCTGTCCCTAGTCCTGATGTGATCCCCACAGAACCCTTAGAGAAAGACAGCCATTCCAGCAGCCAGCACCAGAGGTGAGCCTCCTTCTCTCACAGCTTTCCTGCTGCTCAGTCCTTATCCCTGGCCTTGCATTGCCTTTTTCCCTAGGGTGCTCATTGTTCCCATGAGCTGGAGTTAATGGCACCCATGTGTTGCATGGTCACAGTTGAGGCAAGCATGTTTCTGGCTGAAGCAACATGCATGTGCAGTAAATGGAGAGTATCCAAAGGATGGAAGTAGATATGCCATGCAAACAGTAATAATAAGAGAGGTTATAGCTAAATTAGTTTAAGATAATAGATAATTCAAGACAAGAAATATTACAAAGGAAGTTTCATAATTATAATAGGTCTAAACATCAGGAAGATGCAGTCATTATAAATCTATATGGACCTAAAAAAGAGCCTCAGATACATGAAGCAAACACAGAAATTTGAAAGATAAAGTAGATGATTCTAGAATAATAGTTTATTCTAATGTTCCATTCTTAATAATTGATAGAATAGCTAGACAGAAAATCAGTAAGGGCGCAGAAGATCAAGCAATTTGACCCCATACATAAGAATGCTCTACCCAATGACTACAGGATAAATTCTTTTCAAGTGTCCTTGGAACGTTCTTCAGAATAGACCAAATGCTAGGCCATTAAACAAAAATTAAGAATTCTTAGGAAAGAATATCATAGAAGGTGCGGGTCTAGAAATAGATTTCCTCAAAACCATCCTTCCTAAGAATGCCTAGGGCAGTGGTCGGCAATCTGAGACTCATGAGCCACATGCGGCTCTTTGGCCCCTTGAGTGTGGCTCTTCCACAAAATACCACGTGCAGGTGTGCACGTACAGTGCAATTGAAACTTCGTGGCCCATGCGCAGAAGTCGGTTTTCGGCCTGGGCGAGTCTATTTTGAAGAAGTGGCGTTAGAAGAAGTGGGAGGTGTCGGTCGGTTGGGCGACGGGAGATGTGTGCACAGGCGGGCCTCGGGATATGCAGTGCGGGGGAGGTGCCAAATATCAACAGTACTTAAACTATATAGGTAGGTTAATAACAATGTACCTACCTATATAGTTTAAGTTTAAAAAAATTGGCTCTCAAAAAAAATTTCAATCGTTGTACTGTTGATACTTGGCTCTGTTGACTAATGAGTTTGCTGACCACTGGCCTAGGATATGCAAACCTCAGAGTATGTAAGAAATCATGCAAGGTTTGTTCTCTGGCAACAGCAGAATTAAATAGAAATTAATGACAGAAAGAGATCTGGGAAATTGCCAAATGTTTTCAAATTTAAAACAACATGTTTCTAAATAATACCTGGGCCAAAAAAGAAATCACTAGAGAAATTAGAAAATATTTTGAATAAATGGAAATGAAAACCCAATATACCAAAACGTATAGGATGCAGTGAAAGCAGTGCTTACAGAAAGCGATTATGGATTTAAATACCTATATTAGATAGGAAGAAAGGTCTCAAATAAGTAACCTAAGCTTTCATCATAAGAAACTAGAAAAAAGTGCAAGTGAAATCCAAAATAAGCAGCATAAAGGATATAATAAAGATTAGAATAGAAATCAGTGAGAACCAAGATGGTGGCATAGTTAAATATGGCTACTCACTGCCTCCCACAACCACATCAAAATTACAACTAAAATACAGAATCACCATCATTCCCAACTGCCTGAAATCTTGCTGAATGGAAGTCCTACAACTAGAGCAGTAAAGAAGAAAGCACATTGAGACTAGTAGAAGGGGGTGAAGATGCGGAACAGGCTGGTCTGACACACGAATGACATTTTTTTTAAAATCAGGAGGGATATCTCCACTGTGGAGGCCTCCTATGAGAAGCAAGGGGTTCCAGCCCCCAAGCCCAGGGTTTCATAGTTGGGAAGAGAAGCCCCTGTAACTTTGGGCTGTAAAAACCAGCAGAGATTGTGGCTTAGTGACACAGAGGCTGCTGGAGACTCAGGAAGTTCCTCTTAAAGTGCCAGAGCACAGACTTACACAGACTCACTGCTTCTGAGCTCCAGCACTGGGCAGTGGCTTTGGGGGATCCAGGGACATATGGGGAGGAACTGGATTGCCTGGCATTGAGGCAGGAACTAGGGGGCAGCTTTCTCCCAAATGGGGGTGCTCACAGGGGTCATTGTTCCTATGCTGGGACTTCCCCCATTGCAGAGCTGACTGGTAGCCATATCTCAGTTTCCATCAAACTGGCTCACACTGTTCATCCACCCTGCTGATCCCCTGAGATCCTGTCCCATCCAATTTGCAGCCCCACCCAAGCTGTTTGCAGTGGCTTTTACATATAAATGGCCTGTCCTGGCTCAGGCTTCAGACTTTCCTAAAATCTCTCAGATAAGCAGCAGCTGGTGTCAATATGCCCTAAACCTATCAATAAGAGGCCCATGCTCCAGCACTAGCACCAGCCTGTCTTGCTTCACAATTTGGCCTCACCAGCGCACTTCCAAGCCCAATACAAGTAGCAGCCATCTGCAGATTGCTCTTTAGCTCCTGCTGGGTGGTCTCAGGCAGTGACTGACTTTGCACCTCCTGGGAGGCCCCAAAGCCAGTGCACCCAGGGGACAGTTTCAGACCATGCCAGATTACAACTCTACACATCCACAAATGACACATTCAAGGGACAGAATCAGTGAGCACCAAAGTCACACTGAAGCAAGTCCTGTTCCGTAGGGGTGTCTCTTGCATAGCAGCTCTTCCACTGTAGTCACAGCTGTTCCTCACAACCAATTGGCCTGGAGGTCAATTCCTCCTAGTGATACCAACAGCAGTCAGGGATCAACTACAACAAGACTGTGCATACAGCCCACACAGGTGTTTACCTAGAGTGCCCAGCTCAGGTGACTGGGGAGGCTGAGCGACAGGGCCCCACAGGACACTTATTACATGAGGCCACTCTACCAATTCCAGGAGACATAAAAACTACTATGGACATAGACACTTCTACCTAATATATAGAAACAAACACAGGGAAGCACAGAAATGCAGAGACAAAGAAACATCTCACAAATGAAAGAACAGAAGAAATCTCCACAAAAAGAACTAAATGAAATGGAAGCAAGCAAACTACTGGATGCAGAGTTCAAAACCATGGTTGCTCATGGTTGATAAGGTTGCTCAAGGATCTTCATGAGAGCTTCAAGGGACTTAGTGAGAATTTCAAAGACATGAAAAAGGTCCAGTCAGAAATTAAGCATACACTGAAATAAGGAATAATTTACAGGGATTCAAATGTAGAGTAGAGGATTCTGAGAATCAAATCAATGATTTTTAACGTGAGAAAGCAAAAAACACTCAATGAGAAGAGCAAAAAGAAAAAAGAATCCAAAAATATGAAAATAGTGTAAGGACCCTCTGGGGCAACTTCAAACGCACCAACATTTCACATTATGGGGGTGGCAGAAGGAGAAGAGAGAGAGAGAAAGATATTGAAAACTATTTGAAGTAATAATGACAGAAAACTTCCCCTACCTGGTGAAATAAATAGACTTATAAGTCCAGAAAGCACAGATAGTCCCAAACAAGAGGAACCCAAAGAGGCTCACACCAAGACACATCATTATTAAAATGCCAAGGGTTAAAGACAAAGAGAGAATCTAAAAAGCAGCAAGAGAAAAGTAGTTAGTTACCTACAAGGGAACACCCATAGGACTATCAGCTGATTTCTCAACAGAAAGTTTGCAGGCCAGAAGGGAGTGGCAAGAAATATTCAAGGTGGTGAATAGCAAGGACCTACAACCAAGATTACTCTACCCAGCAAAGCTATCATTTAGAATTGAAGGTCAGATAAAGAGATTCACAGACAAAAAAAAAAGCCAAAGGAGTTCATCACTACCAAACCAGTATTACATGAAATGTTGAAGAGTATTCTTAAAGAAGAAGAAGGAGAAGAAGCAGCCAATACACACATATTATCAACAATTGAATCTAAAAATAAAAATAAATTAACAAGGAAACTAATGAACAAAATAAACTGATGAATAAAATAGAACCAGAGGTATGGAAACAGTGAACAGACGGATGAATCTCAGAGGGAAGGGGGAGAGGGGGTGGGAAGAAATTAACCAAAGACCTTATATGCATATGCATTACTTATGGACACAGACAATAAGGTGTTGAAAGCCTAGGGCAGTGTGGGAACAGGGTGGAGGGTGCAATGGGGGGAAGTGAGAGGGGTCATCTCTAATACTCTCATCAATTAAGAGAAAAAAAACCACAGAAATCAATGATATGGAAAACACACACACACACATCCTATATAATAAAAGGCTAATATGCAAATAGACCGAATGACAGAACAACCGAACAACTGGTTGCTATGACGTGCACTGACCACCAGGGGGCGTGTGCGAAACATGGCGGACATCAGCTGCGGTGGGATGGTGGAGCAGATGAGCAGGGGTGCCAGACCAAGGCGGGGTGCTGGTTGCTGTCATCGGGGTGAGTCTCTGGTGGTTACTGAAAATTCTTTGCTCCCACGTGCAGCAGTCCCGCCTGGCGTTGCACCTGCTGCTGGCACTGGCCCCGCTTGCACCCACTGCCAGCACCGAAGCTGCCGCTCACACCTGCTGCTGGCACCCAGTGCCAGCCCTGATCACTCGGCACCATCAGTGGGTGCGAGCGGCAGCTGCCGGCCCCAATCACCCCTCAGGATTCGCCACCTCCCCCTGCTCCTGAGGGGAGATTGGGGCCAACAGTTGCCACTTGCACCTGCAGCTGGCACTAGAGCTGCTGCTTGCACCTGCTGCCGGTGCCCGGAGCCAGTCCTGATGGCTCGGCGCCATCAGTGGGTGTAAGCAGCAGCTGCCAGCCCTGATTGCCCTTGAGGGCTTCTCCACCTCCCCCTTCTCCTGAGGGGCAATCGGGGAAGCAGCTGCCGACCCTAATTGCATCATGCCTTCAGCAGGTGCGAGCGGGGCTGGCACCATCAGCACGTGGGAGTGGCTGCAGCGGGAGGGAGGCTTCAGGCAGACAGGTGACTGGGGGCCACAGTGGAAGGGCTGGGTGGGGGCTCAAAGGATGGGCTGAGACCCACCCCTGTGCCTACCACAGCCTTGCGGCTCACAGTTCCTTTCAAGGTGCAAAAATTTGTGCACTGGGCCCCTAGTATAAATATAATGGAAAAAAAAGTTGGTTCTTTGAAAAGTTCAACAGAATTTACAAACCTTAAGTTAGACTATCCATGAAAAAGAGAGAGAGAGAGAGAGAAAGAGAGAGAGAGAGAGAGAGAGAGAGAGAGAGAGAGAGAGAGGAGAGAAAAAACCCCAATTACCAAAATTGGGAAGGAAAACAAATTAGACCCTACAGAAATTTCAAGGCTCATAGGGAAATATTATGAACAAGTTTATTCTAACAGAGTAGACAACATAGGTGAAATGAAAAAATAAATCCTAGAAAGACACAAATTACCAAAACCAATTTAAAAAGAGCTATAATTTGAATAAACCTGTAATAAGTCAAAAAATTGAATTGTTATTGATTTGTTAGCTAAAACTTTCCAACCAAGGGAAGCCCAGACCCACATTTTACTGGTGAAGTATATCAAGTATTACAGAAGAAACGAATGCCAGTCCTTCCCAAACTCCTTCAGAAAACTTGAGAAAGCAGATGGTGTGGGGAAAAATGGATAAAGCACTCTTCACAACTCAATAAGAAGACGGTAAATACAATAAAAAATGGACAAAGATTTGCATAGATATTTTCCTAAAGAATGTATACAAATGACTCACAAGTTTGTGAAAATATGTTCAGTATCATTAGCCATCAGAGAAATGCAAACCAGACCACATGTGATGCCACTACGCACCCCTGCAATGGCTGTCGTAGAAAAGACAGCGGTGTCGAGTCTTGGCAGGGATGGGGAAGGCTGGGACCCTGTGGGCTGCTGGTGGGAATGGTAAGTGGTGTAGCCACTTGAAAAACTGTTTGGTGGTTTCATAAAACAGTAAACATTAACTTACCATATGACCCAGCAATTCCACTCATAGGAGTCTACCCCAAGAGAAAGGAAAGCAAAAGGGCATACATGTCTACAAAAAGGCATACATGCGGTTGTTCATAGCTGCTGTATTCATAGTAACTGAAGCTGTGAAAACCTAAATATATTAATCACTGGTGTATAGGTAAACAAAATTTAGTACATTCATCCAATGAAATGCCATTTGATAAAAAAAAAAAGGAACAGCTGCTGATGTATGCTACAACATGCATGGGCCTCAAAAACATTAAGCTAACTGAGAATTCAAATGCAAAAAATTACATATTGTACGATTCTATTTGTTTAAAATGTCCAGAAAGGTAACTCTGTGGAGACAGAAAGTAGATTAGTAGTTGCTTAGCATTGAAGGTAGGAATAAGGATTAACTGTAAATTACAGGGCACTTTTGGGGGATGACCGAAGGGCCTAAAACTGTATTGTAGTGATGACTGCACAACTTTATAAGTACACTAAAATTATTGAATTGTACACTTATGGTCAGTCAACTTTATGGTAAGTAAATTATACCTCAAGAAAGCTACATGTTTCTTTTTAGAGCATATGCCCCATCGGGCCTCCAGGACGGGCATTGGAGATATGGGGGTGGTGGCTGGGCGGCCAGAGGCTGGAGAGCAGCCTGCAGCGTTCCTGGGGATGCTGAGATCGCTGTCTGGGTTTCCACATTAGCACACGGTGCCAGGGGTCAGGCTGCTCCCCTCCCCTCCCAGGCCCTCTCCTTCACCTGCCCCGTTCTGAGCTGGTGCTGACTGAGGCTGGAAGTACAGGCGAGGGCATCATCCCAGCCTGCAGGTGTTGGGGTTTCATCCCTCCAGCCCGAGAGAGGTCAGGTCTGACCGCAGTCCTTAACTGCTGTCCCCTCGACCAGCTGGTGCCGTCAGCAGGACTGGTTGGGGCCTGAGTTGAGCTCTCCCCGTGGGTCTGCCTTCTGTTGGGCCAGCCCTCAGACCTACCTGCCTCTGGAAAGCCTGCCTGTACTCCACTGCACCCCCGAACCCTGAAGAGGCCAGCCTGCCATTGTCTGTGCAGATTAGATCCTGATTAGAACCTCATGCCAATTGGACTAGATGCAGCCCAGGCCCTTGTCACGGTACCTCACTGGTGACAGTCAGGCTGTGCCTTGGCTGTGTGCTCCCATCCCTGTCCAGCCCGCGGCTCCAGATCCTGGCTCCGAAGGGAGAATGGCAGGGAGCACAGGGCCAGGGCCAGGGGCTGGGAGGGCCCTCAGGAAGGGCCGCATGCTGGCTGGAGCCTGCAGTCGCTGGTGGGCCTTGTCAAGTGCCTGGGCGGGAACCTGAGGCTCTAGAGAAGCGGTTCTCAACCTGTGGGTCGCGACCCCTTTGGCGGTCCAACGACCCTTTCACAGGGGTCGCCTAAGACCATCCTGCATATCAGATATTTACATTACGATTCATAACAGTAGCAACATTACAGTTATGAAGTAGCAACGAAAATAATTTTATGGTTGGGTCACAACATGAGGAACTGTATGTAAAGGGCCAGAAGGTTGAGAACCACTGCTCTAGAGAATTCCATGGCTTGTTGAGAGAAGTCAGCAGAAAGCAAACAAGTCTCATCCTGAGTGTGTCACCCATGAAGTCGGAGGTTGCCCTGACCTTCAGGCCTGGAAGTGCTTTTTCCCACGGCCCAGTGTCCCGGAGCAGAGCCGGCCCAGGCGGACACCGCCTCCCGGGAAACAGCTCTGAGCAGCGGCCTGGGACGTTCTCAGCCGCCCGGCGAAGCAGCTTTAACCAATGCACCACGTGCTGCAGCTGCGATGGGTCCCCACCCACCACACACCAGTGGGCTCAGACGCCTTCCTTCCTGCAGGTCATGTGCAAGCCAGTTGTCGCGAGAATGGACAAGGGCAGGGAAGAGGCAGTTCCCAGCGGGGGCATCTCCTGACCCTTAGTTTGACCTCTTCTTATGGGTTTGAGATGACAAAGTATTTGCAAATGGGGGAAATTACACGATGTTACCTGTGCCAATGGCAGCTACAGCTGAAGTGAGGCAAGCCTTCTGCAGGCTTCCGGTGCGCACTTTCTCACACAGACGGCAGTGACTCTGTTGGGTAAGTCGCAGGACAGCTTCTCTGTGCTTTTGAGCTTAGTTGGAAGCATTCTGCAGTCTTTTCTGAACCACCACATATTTTTAAACATACCCCAGCAATCGAAGTATGGGATCTAATTAATAAATGATTCACTCAGGATCTTAGAATGAAAGCAGACTTAGAGTGTCAGAAAGAATCCAAAGCGATGTGCCCTGCAGGCAGATGTGTAACTCCCCGCTCTATTGGTGTAATACTGAGTAACATAGTGTCACACTCACTCCTCTGAGAGGCATCTGCTGTGGTGGCTCGAGGCTCTGGGGCCGGGCTGCCTGCGCTGAGTCCGGCGCTGCCACTGGTTGCTGTGTGCCTTTGAGCAGTTTGTCTGTTTCTCTGATAAGATGGGAGGATGATGCCCTACCGCCGTGGCCGGCAAACTGCGGCTCGTGAGCCACATGCGGCTCTTTGGTCCCTTGAGTGTGGCTCTTCCTAAGCCTTAGGAGTACCCTAATTAAGTTAATAACAATGTACCTACCTATATAGTTTAAGTTTAAAAAATTTGGCTCTCAAAAGAAATTTCAATCGTTGTACTGTTGATATTTGGCTCTGTTGACTAATGAGTTTGCCGACCACTGGCCTAGCACATAGTGCTGTTGGAAGGATTAAATGAGTTAGTGCCTGGTGAATGGTGAGATCCATGCAGATGGCTCTATTATTATTCAGTCAATACTTATGAGTGAGCCTTCTACACAGGACGCTTGTAAGGCCCGTAGAGCAAGGACGAAATAACACGGCCCATGCCCTTGAGGTCTGTGTCAAAGGGGAGACCCAGAGAGGCAACATCATGGCAGCACCTTGGGAGGCCCACAGAGCTGTCACAGGCACCCAGAGGAGGTGTTCCTAACGGCCTCGGGGTCTGGGGGTGGGAGGGGAGGCTTGCTGGAGGTGAGCTGCGGGCCCAGCATGAGTGTGAGTGTCCCAGGAGAAGAGGACTGGCGCGGGCAGACGCAGAAGCAGGGAGAGAAGCAGAGCAGGGAAAAGTCCGGGCTGGAGGGACGTGTTCCTGGGAGTGAAGAGCCTAGAGGTTTGGGGCAGAGCAGCAGGGAGGAGAGGCAGGAGTGCGGCAGGGCCCTGTGCCCAGGGCTGGCAGTCATATTAACAACAGTAACCAAGCCTCACTTTTATTCCATCCATGTTCGGGCCACAGTGCTGAGCATGGACATGTGCAAGCCCATGAGTGGGTGCTGGGACGGACCCGTTCGATAGATGAAAACTGGCATGAGAGTGGATGATGCTGAGGTGCCCTCCCAGGGAAGCGTGGGGCAGCCAGGTTGCCCGTCCAGACCACCTGGCCGCAGAGCTCACGCAGTCCCAGGTGTGCATGGAAGCTTGGAGCCCATGTGAGTCATCACACACAAGCCAGGAGGAGATGCTGCGGGAAGTGGGGCAGTGCAAGGAGCAGCTGGAAGGGCGTGGCTGGGTGTGGGCGCGGCTGTAGGTGGGGGTGGGGGGAGGGGAGGGCTGCCAGCGCCCTGCATCCCGGACTTTGAAAGCCCAATGGGCTCTGGTCACAGTGATTTGCAGACACCCCGCCATGGTGTGGCTGTTGTTGGGTTGTTTTCGCCCGAGTGTGTGCTGATTGCTTCCCTCTGTCCACATTCCCCGGAGCAGCCAGGTGGCGGGGTGAGGACGGGTCAGCAGACGAGGCATGTGTCTCCAGGCCTGTCTCCTGCTTCCCTGACATCACTGATACCGTCTTGTCCCCACCCCACCCCACCTAGCTCAGCGTTCTTCTTCTCCTGCCCCAAGGGAGCCAGGCGGGGAGGACGGGCCTGTGGGGCCTGGTGGCTGGTCTGCTGTAACATAGAGAACAGTCCACCTGGATTTGCTGTCGGTTTGTGCCGTGCCCCCCGCAGCTTCTCTGGGATATCTCCCCTCCACAAACCAGGCCCCAGCCGGCCTAGTCTCTCCCGCAGGGCTGTCCTGAGGGCTCAGCGAGGGGCCCAGCTGTGGCCGATGCCTCAGGGGCTCCCGGTGGCCGCACCTGCACTCCAGACGCTGGAGGCGTCAGGGATTTCTCTCCCTCCTCTCAGAGCCTGCAGGGCACAGACTCTCTCCCCAGAGAGCCCGTGCAATGCCGACCTGGAGAAACGGCTGGTCCTCTGCCCACTTCTACCCTTGGACTCCAGGAGACAGTTAGCAGGTCTCCCCTAGGAAGGGGAGCTGCTCACCTGGGCGCTGTCGTGGGTGGCCAGGGCGGTTTCCATTCCTGGCTCTTTCCCGGGATGTGCTGTCCGGGTGCCAATGTGCCCTTAGGCTGGGCCTGCCCGCTAAGGGGAAAGGCGGCGGGTCCATGCACCCCCAGCCTCAGAGTCATCACCTCCCTCACTGTTATGTCTAGAGGGTCAGGTTGTGCTGAGCCGGGGGTGGGTTCCAACCACCAACACATGAGGCCTCAACCCTGTGGGTCAGGGTAGATTCCGGGCAGATAACCCGTGAGCTCCCCCTGCCCTTACTCTTCTGCCCGGGACACTGCGTGCAGCCAGGGGATGTTAGTAACACCTCCCTGCCGTGCCAGTTGGCACTCAGAGACTTTAACTTCACACACAAAACCCAGCCTTGGCACTCAGAGACGTTAACTTCACACACAAAACCCAGCCTGGCGAAGCCCGTGTGCCCAATGCCGAAGCTGGCAGGGCCTAGCAGCACAGCTCTAACCAGAGGCCCAGCAGGACCTTCGGGCATGTAAACCCTTCATGATATGAGGCCACGGGAGGCTGTGGACAGGGAGACAACTTGGCGACCCCTCACAGCGGAACAGCTTTTATTGTGATGCTGTTCAGAAGGTGCATGCAAAAGAGTCAGAGGCTGGCCTGGCCTATGTTGCTCAGTGGTTTGATTCCCGGTTAGGGCACATGCCCCAGTGGCGGGCTCAATCCCAGTAGGGGGCGTGCAGGAGGCAGCCAATGATGTTTCTCTCTCATCAATGTTTCTATCTCACTATCCTGTTCCCTTCCTCTCTCTCTTAAAAAAAAAAAAAAGGTCAGAGGCTGGAGCAGCAGGAAATGCATTGTGACCCCCAAGGTCTGCTGGTCCTTTCTGGGTGCACCGGCTCAGCTTTGGCTCAGTGCAGAGAGCTGCCTGTGTCTGGCTCCGCATTCAAGGACTCAGAGAAGATTCCAGAATAATGATAATAATAATATTGGTAAGATAATAATAGGTGATGGCCATTAAATGTTCACTATGTATCAGACACATCTCAGGGCATCACCAGGAGTGCGTGGCACCATGCATCCACCTGGAAAGTGAGGTTCTGCCACTTTAAGCGGCATCGGTTGGCCTCGTGTAGTCCAGAGGCAGGAGGAGCCCGGGAGCCTGCGCGATGCCAGGAAATCTGCCGTGTTCCATGAGTCCTTGGCCTTGGTCAGTGGCAGCAGACCTGGGCGGGGGGGCACCTGTTATTGTTGATGCCAGTGAGTTACCACCATAGTTGCTGAGACCAGCTTTCCTCCTTGGAGAGTCTGCCCTTTCCGGTGCAGGGTTCAAGGTCATGGGGTAGTGAGCAAGCCGCATGCAGCCTTGGCAAAGGGAGCACAGCGAGCTTGGAAAGGAACAGAAGGCGCCTGCCCGCCGGGATGTGGGTCAGGGCTCTCCGTGAGACCTGGAGGTGCAGGCGGGAGGGAAGGAGGCGTGTGGGCACTTCTGAAGGTAAAAGGGACCATCTAACAACGACTTTCAAGGCCTTTGTGGAGTCCCAGGATCAGGCGGAGAAGGTCCGGGACGCCAGCCTGGACGGATGCTGGCAGGACCACCTTCCTCAGCCCCACTCAGCTCCCCATGGCTTCCTGGGACAGGTCCTGGCATCCCCAGTGTCCGGTCAGACCATACCCTTCTGCAGCCCGGGACAGGCACTGTGCCAGGGATGAGGAGCGCCCACTCACTCAGCAGCAAGGAGATTAAACAGCCCTTGCGGCAGCTTTGACTCAGTGCCATGCTGAGGCCAGAGATTGCCCTGGACTAAGGGGGCGACAGTTAGATGCCAGGGCCCCTCTGAGAGCAGCTGCTGCAGGCGACCGACCCGTGGGAGTGAGGATGACCCTGAGGGAGTGAGGCCGCGCTGACCCAAGCCGGGGCACAGCCCTGTGGCTCAGCGTGAGGCCTCTCACCTCCAGTTAGGACGGGGTTGTGGCCGGGCTCTGGTTTCTTTCCTAGGGCAGCTCGGTTTATGCTGTCTCACTTGCTTTTTCTGCTCCCCAGCCCTGAGCTCTAGGGGCGAGGTGGGCCCTCCCTTGCCCGCCTCCATTTGGGCACTGGCACCCCTTTTTCCAGACAATTCCAGGGACAGGAGCATGCTGCCCTCCTCTGCTGCCCACTCTCAGGCCGGATGGGCCCTTGGTCTTGGGCCCCAGCCACAGCTCCTGCCCCCAGACCCCGGCACTCAGGTGGGCTCCCTCTCCTCCCACCTGGCAGGGGTGAGAGCAGCTGTAAGAGTCCCGGGAGCTCCCTCCCCGAATTAGTACCAACTTAAAATCCGGTGGGTGCTGGCATCGCCTTCCGGTACCTTCTCTGTAGGGAGCTGCGTTAAGTGTGGCTCGGACGCTGCGGACCTGCCCCAGTTTCCTTGTTCTCTGTTGTCTGGCCTGGGCCCAGAGTCCTTGTTCAGGGCCATGAGGCAGGTCGACCTGCAGGTCCCATGCCTCCTGCCCAGGCCCTGAGGCTGACTTCCCCGTCGGGGTCAGAGGCTTGGAGTCCGGTTCTTTTCACAGTGCCTTGCGTGGGGTAACGACAGACATAGCTGTTGTCAACTTCAGCTCGTGCAGAATGTGGTTGCTCACAATCTGGTCAACACCTGGCAAGGTCAAGGGTGCCTGCTTTACCTGGTGCCGGGGCAGCGTTCTTGCTCAGGGTGCAGCCTCTCCCTCCTTCCCTGCCTGCCTGCTCTGCCCGGTCCTGGTACTGGTGTGGCGCCCCTGGTTGGGGCCAGTGGAGGGCATGCCCTTTCCTCAGGGCCAAGACATGCCACCACCAGATACTCAGATAACAACACCATTCTCCTGGGCAGTGCCAGGAAGTGCCCTGCCCACCCTGTACCCACACGATAGATATTAGGGTCATGCTAGCTGGCATTTCATTTCATGCCCCACCTAGTTTAGGCCCCACTATCTCATTTGACCCTCATGACAACCTTGTGAGAAGGATAGCAAGGTGGTGGGATGAGGCTTGGGGAAGTGAGGGACTTGCCCAGGGCCATCCCTCTGCCACTGGTCTGGGCCCATTCACTAAATCTGGCCTCCGTGTGCCACAAAGCAGAGATGGGACAGAGGCTCCCATGAGAAGCCACCGGGCAGGAACCTTGCACATGTCACAAGGGCCCAACCCTTGATGGAGCCGGCAATCACACTTCCCTTCATCGCACAGCTCTCCAGCGCCATCAGGGCCTCCAGCCCGAGTCCTGCCTGCTTTGGTTTGACTGGCTCTCTCCCTTGAGTCAGAGACAAAATACAGTCCTCCTCCAACCAAGATACAGAATAACTTTCTGCAAGTGGATCATAAAGTGGGCTCTTGTCACACATGCCCACCAGCCTCGCTGGCTCAGTGGGAGATCTAAGACCCAAGGGAATGTTGCCGAGTGCAGCCGAGTTTCCGTTGCTGCGACACGAATTAGAATGAGGTCTAGTCAGTGTGGTTTTGGAGGGAACTGGCGATGACAGAGCAGGTCCTTCCCAGGCTGCTGGCCCTGGCACGAGGGCTGTTCCATCAGTGATGCCCGGGGTCGTCACATTTTATTAATGAGCTAAGGCATTGTCCCCGAGAGAAGAGAAGAGGAAGGGACTGTTACTTGATTCTGCGGGTGTGAGGTGCAGCTGGGGGAAGATGCAACCTCAGAGGTGAGAGACAAAAAGAAAGTATGGAATGGTTTTAGCAAAAAAGAAAAATACTGTGCTGAATAAAAAGGCAAAATTGAAAGGGCATTGGGGGAAACGCCTGGGGCAGTCATGTCAGACTGGTGAGAAGGTGCGTGAACGTCTGTGAGAAGCACGCAGGTCCTGACCAACAAGCAGACGTCCACACAGCCCTCCTAACGAGACAGCCAGCCAGCCGGCGAGTGTCATCCTCACTAGCAATCAGAAATGCAAGGGAAAGGGGATCCCATTCCTCTTCATTAAATGAGTAAGTTTTAAGCTGATAAACCTGGGGTTAGATAGGATGAAAACATCTGTTGACAGAGTGGCTATACAGCAGGACCAACTTGTCACAGACCATATTGACAGTGGGCATTAAATATCCTTGAAAATGGTCTGTGTAACTGGTACTTCCAGTTCTAAGAATCCAACCTAAAAACAAATGCAGGAATGGAAACGAATTGGCACACATATATTTATAACATTATAATTTATACTAGGGGCCCAGTGCACGAATTTGTGCACCTTGAAAGGAACTATGGGCCGCGAGGCTGCGATGGGCACAGGGGTGGGTCTCAGCCCATCCTCCTTGTACTTGCCAGGCCCCTCCAGCTGCAGCCCCGGTCCCCTCTCTGCTGGCAGCCCCGCTCCCGCTCCGCCGCCACTGCTTGCACCCACTACAGTGTGGAGCGATTGGGGCCAGCTCCAGCTGCGGGTGTGAGCAGGGCCAGTGGTGGCAGTGGGTGTGAGCACCGGCTGCTGGCCCTGATCGCCTCTCAGGAGCAGGGGGAGGTGGAGAAGCCTGAGGGCAATTGGGGCCTGCAGCCGCTACTCACACCCACTGACAGCGCCAAGAAATTGGGCCTGGTGCTGGGCACCAGCAGGATGTACAAGTGGGGCTGGTGCTGGCAGCAGGTGTGAGCGCTGGGCAGGATCGAGGCAGGTGGGAGCAAAGAATTTTCAGTAACCACTAGAGGCTCGCCTTAATGACAGCGACCGGTGCCCTGCCTTGGTCTGGCACCCCTGCTCATCTGCTTCACCATCCCGCTGCAGACGACACCTGCCATGTTCTGCATGCGCCCCCCTGGTGGTCAGCTCATGTCATAGTGACCAGTTGTTTGGTTGTTCAGTTGTTCTGCTGTTTGGTCTATTTGCATATTAGGGTTCTATTTATATATATAGATATCAAACTGGGAAACAAATCAGAAGTTTAGAAGTTAGGGGATGGCTAAGTAAACTATAGTATATCTTCTCACTGGAATAGTATGAAGATGTAACAGTAAAAGAGATGTAGAATAAATAAAAAGAAGGGTGCAATATTGGATTATAATATGATAAAAAAAATGGTGTGTAAAAACCAAGGAAGGTTTGAGAACTTACGTCTACCCAGAAACCTGAGCATGATGTTTATGGTCACTCTGTCCTTACTTGCCAAAACTCGGAAGCAGCCGTGATGCCCTTCAATAGGTGAGTGGAGAAGTAAGCCCAGTACATCCAGATCATGGGACATTTTTCAGGGCTAAAATGAAGTGAGCTATCAAGCCAGGAAAAGATATGAAGGAAATTTAAATGCATGCTACGAAGTGAAAGAAGCCCATCTGAAAAGGCTACATCCTGTAGGATTCCAACCATACAGCATTCTGGAAAAGGCAAAACTATGGAGAGAATAAATAGACCAGTGGTTGCCAAGAGTTGAGGGGTGGGAGGGAGGAAGAGGTGGAGCTCAGAGGGTTTCTATGGCACTGAAACTGTTCTGTAGGGCACTACAGTGGACACATTACACTATTCATCTAAACGCATAGGATGTACAGCACCAAGAATGAACCCTAAGGTAAATTGTGTACTTCGGGTAATAATGATGTGTCAATGTAGTCTTATCAATGATAACAAATGTACCACTTGGGTAGGGGATATTGATAACAGAGGAGGAGGCTATGCATCCGGGGGAGGGGGTAAGGGTATGGGGAAATCTCTGTATGTTCCCCTCAATTTTGCTTTGAACCTAAAACTTCTCTGAAGAATGAAGTCTATAGCCCAGCTGGTGTGCCTCAGTGGTTGAGTGTCGACCTATGAACCAGGAGGTCACCGTTCCATTCCTGGTCAGGGCACATGCCCAGGTTGTGGGCTCAATCCCCGGTAGGGGGCATGCAGGAAGTGGCTGATCAATGATTATCTTTCATCATGATGTTTCTATCTCTTTCTTCCTCTCCCTTCCTCTCTGAAATCAATAATGTGGTGTGTGTGTGTGTGTGTGTGTGTGTGTGTGTGTGTGTATTTTAAATGGAGTCTACAAGAAAAACACAACAAGAGGAAAAGATTGGAAATAAAGGTTTGTGTTGGGTATTTGTGCAGGTTGTGTTTTGGTTCTGGTAGACTTATTTTATTTTTTCTCAATGCCTATAATTACCATTTTAAAACATAAACATACCTAGCTGGTTTGGCTCAGAGGATAGAGCATCAGCCCACAGACTGAAGGGTCCCAGGTTCCATCCCAGTCAAGGGCATGTACCTCTGTTGCAGGCTCAATCCCCAGCCTTGGTTGGGGCACATGGAGGAAGCAACCAATTGATGTGTCTCTCTCACATCAATGTGTGTCTCTCTCTCTGTCTCTCCTCCCTCCACCCTCTCTAAAAAACAAATAAATACATAAATAAATAAAATAAAACATGAACATGTATTAACTTATAATAGAAATGCCTAACCCATGAGGCGTATCAGCCAGGGAAAAAGTTAAAGTTTTTAAAAGTATCTATAATAATAAAAGCATAATATGCTAAGTAGACCAGACAGCTGAACGACCTTACGGACATCATTCCAGACATCTTTCTGGATGAAGCTGCCACAGTGGGGTTGAGGCAGAGGCGGTTGGGGTTGATCAGGCAGGCAGGTGAGCGGTTAGGGGTGATCAGGCAGGCAGGCAGACAAGTGGTTAGGAGCCAGCAGTCACAGATTGTGAGGGATGTCTGACTGCCAGTTTAGGTCCAATCCCACAGGGATTCGGCAGTCAGACATCCCCTGAGGGGTCTTGAATTGCGAGAGGGTGAAGGCTGGGCTGAGGGACCCCCTCGTCCATGCATGAATTTCATGCACCGAGCCTCTAGTCTATAATAATAAAAGCACAATATGCTAATTAGACTGGACATCCTTCCAGACGAAACCATGGCTGTGAGGGCCGAACCCCTTGCATGAATTTCATGCATCAGGCCTCTAGTATATGTATATATATAGTGATTCCTCTCCCTATCCTGCTTCTGTTTATTCCTGAGCACCCCATTCTAAGGAACCATATGAATACTTGCAGAGTGTCTTTATGTATGCATATGGAAATACAGATATTCTTATTGTCCCCTATTTTTATTCAAAATGTATCACATTTTACACATTTTCCAGCACCTAGATTTTTTCACTTAGCATTGTATCTTTTCTTATCAGTGCACAATGGCGTCTTCATTCCTCCTTACAGCCACAGAGGACTCCTGGTGTGGATTTGTGGAGTCCCCACATTCCTCAGCCAATCCCCCACTGAGGGGCAGTGGATTGTTTTCAGACTGTTGCTGTTACCAACAGGACTGTAATAATGCCTCATACATACATTTTCATACATGTGCAACAATAGCCACAGAATAAATTCCTGGAGGTGAAATTGCCAGGTCAAAAAGTAGAAGCCTTGCCCTAGCTGGTTTGGCTCAGCAGATAGAGCGTCGGCCTGCAGACTGAAGGGTCCCGAGCACATGCCCAGGTTGTGGGCTCGATCCCCAGTTGGGGTTGTGCAGGAGGCAGCCAATCAATGATTCTCTCTCATCATTGATGTTTCCATCTCTCCATCTTTCTTCCTCTCTGAAATAAAAAAAAATACATATACTTAAAAAGAAAAGAAAAGTAGAAGCCTCTGTAAACCTGATAGTCCATGTTATTCTGACTTCTAAGTGTTTCCCACCAGGAAGGGTTTACACTCGCACCAGCTGTACTTCTGAGCACCTGACTCCTACACCCTTGCCAGAAACTGCTTTGCCTTAAATTTGATGATTGCTCTTCTGATATGTGGAGCAAGGAAGTGCACTATGTTTTTATTTGGGTTCCTTTCATGAGTTTTATTTTTATTTTTTAAAAATGTATTTTTATTGATTTCAGAGAGGAAGGGAGAGAGATAGAAACATCAGTGATGTGCGAGAATCATTGACCAGCTGCCTCTTGCACACTCCACACTGGGGTAAAGCCCACAACCCGGGCATGTGCCCTGACCAGGAACGGAATGGTGACGTCCTGGTCCATAGGCTGGTGCTCACCACTGAGCCACGCAGCCAGGCCCTTCCACGAGTTTTAGCATGTTTTCATGTAATAGCCTTTCCTCTTACCTATGAAGCTATTTACCACCTTCATTCATTTTGATTATTAGTCGGCCATATTCTTATGGATTTCTAGAAACTATGTATTAGGAAGAGAGCCTGTCGTAGTGACTGTGCCTCCCTGGCTGGGCAATGCGACCAAAGACAGAGCTTCTATAAGGGGCTGCCCTCTGGGTTGCTAGAGCCAATAGGATGCATTTGAAATAAGACTGACGGCCATTGCAGAAAGCATGTGGACCCACCCCACCTGCAGCATCAGGAATAGATTTCGCGTTCGCAGCTCTTGGTTGGCTGCTTACTAACATCATCACTCAGGGAAAGTCACTTAGCATCTGTCATCTTGGCTTTCTTACTGCGTAATCTTGGTTTCCTTACATTACCACTAAGAAAACTGAGATGACGGGTGCTAAGTGCCTTTCCCTGAGTGACGATGTCAGTAGCTCATCAGCCCCGTCACTTTGGGGGACCCTGGAAAGGAGCTGACGCGCGGTGATTGAAGACAGCACGCGGGGTGACCTCACGTAGCCTCCTGAAGGTAGGGTGGCGGCAGCAGAGCGAACGGACAGCGATGGACCCTCGGGACTCCCAGGGCCACTCCCAGGGCCACTCCCAGGGCCCTGCTCACTTGCACAGGAGCTGCTGGGGTTTGAGTCTGTGAACCACACAGCTGTGTGCAGGGCGTCCTGGCTTCAGGGGAACTCAAGCAGAAGTTCCAGTGGTATCTTCACACCCGACTGGTGATGTAGCCAAGCCAGACTGTGCAGCCCGTGGAACGGGTGTAAACCATCCAGCTGTACACCCCTAGGCAGTGTAGACAGCTGGCCCTGATGTCTCCAGGGCCTTTTGAACTTTGAACAACACATTGTCACTAACTAGCTCATCTCATCCCATCTCAGCCCAGGGTCAGTGCCGACCTCCAGACATCCCTGGAGATGAGCAAAGAGCACCGATCCCAGTTCAGTGTGAGATCCACGGGGTACAAAGAACACAGGGAACCTTGGGCACTTTTGCTTCCCTCCCTTTTCCCTGGAACAAGCTGCCTTTGCCTCACCAGGACCCTTTTCTCCTGCAGCTCAGGGGAGACTGTCACCAGCGTGACCAGCTTGGCCCCCTTGCAGCCCAAGAAGGGCAAGAGGCGGAAGGAGAAGGCTGACGTTCCTCCCGAAGTGCCTGCCAAAGGTAGGAAGCCGCTGTGCCTCCCACCAGAAGGCACCGCGGCTGGTCCAGCAGTGGGCCCGGCTGTGACGTGGGAGCAGGACAGGGAGAGGAGATGGTAGAGAACATGACATCTGTGATCTTACGGTCCAGAGAACCCACCGAGATTCTGGTCACAACCGAGCCCCATCCCTGAGGTGGGTGGGGGGAGTCCATTGGGCCAGCATGGCTTTAGCTGGGAGGGGGAGGCTAACATCCACAGATTGATTCCACAGTGGATTTCACTTTCAACTACCAGCATGCTCTGCACATAGAGGGGAGGGGAAGGAGGGGGTTCATCAAGGGAAAGAGGCCCTTTGATTGTTCTAAAGAGGTAAGCCAGGTATATAACTTTCTTTGGATTTGTTCTGAAAATAAAAGGTCGGTTATTCTTTGATTCCAGTTGTGACTTAGAGGAACATAAATGAGGAGGATGGGTATTTCTGGAGGAGAGAAAATAACTGTGGCCAATTCAAGAGAAGTTCATACTTCAAAGAATTGGAAATGTAGTTGGAAGTACTAGGATTGCCCAGGTGAACAATTTAATAACGAGGCAAGAAACATTTTGTCCCTCAGCTGGGGCTCCCAGGGTGTTCCCTAGGGACAGGTGGAGCCCTGGGCTGGGGCTGAGCAGTCACGGGGAAGCACAGAGGAGGAAGGGCATGGCGCCTTCGAGGCATAGCGAGTGAGGATGTGGGGGGGAGGGGGCAGAGAGCCCTGCCTCGGCCTGACAGTGAGCTGCTGTGATGTCCCATTCAGTCGGTGTAGAGAGCGCCCTCCCTGAAGAAAGATGGAAGTGAGCCCAGAGAGCCAAGTAGTGGAGCCTGGCTTTGAAGTGAGGTGTGTCTGACTTTCAAGGCCAAGTTCAAGTCTCAAATCATCCATAAACTAGCTACGTGACCTTGGGGAAGGCCTCAGTTTCTTTCTCAGTTTCCACCCTCCCTGGTGACCAACGAGAGCTGCTGTGAGGGTCAGAGGTCGCTGCTGTCAGCCTCAGTGTGCAGCTGGGACCGCGGGGCAGGTACCAGCGCCGCCTGTGGCTGTCCCTCCTCTTTCTCTCCTGTACACCTGACCTCTCTGGAGCGGGCAGTGTTTTATGGAACCGGCTGAGGGGAGAGACTGGCATGTCCAAAGCCTAGAAGGGCCACCCACGGGTACCCCGATCCCAACCCGGAGTTCTCCATGGGCGTGGGAGGAGTCCAGGAGAGTCCAGAGTACGCCTGTGATGCTCACGGTTGTGGGTGAGGAGAGCCCGGGAGGAACCACAGCTGAACCGCTGCCTCACTCCCACAGCTCCCACAGCTGCCACGCCCCACAAGCTGAAGCTGCTGAAGCCACAAAGGAGAGACGCCCTGGTGAGTCAATCAATGCTGGTCCTTGTCCCCACGCCTTGCACACACTTCAGGTCCAGCGGTCCCTTGTTGACCCGAAGCCTGTGGTAAGTCCTGGTGCTGTGCCCGGGTGGGGGCGCTCAGCCTGCTCACCAGCCCTGGAGCAGCTCTCCTACCTGCCTAGTCCCCTCACGGCTTCTCTGCAATCCAAGTGCCGTTCTTACCGTAAGTGCTGCTTTTCTCAGAGAGAAGAAAAAAGTCACCCTCAGGAACATATAAATAGGAAGTGGACCTGCTTGTATAAATGTACCTGTAACCACAGTGAAGAACCTTAAAAGATGGTGTAGCTTATATTTTGAAATAATTTTAGGTGACAGAGGAGGTGAGCTAGTGCAGCGTCCGACCCCCAGCCCCGCTCTCCTGTGGGAGTGCCCTCCACAGCCGCAGGGCGTCCTCAATGCTAAGCGCTCCCCCAGCTCATCGCCGTCAGACACCTCAGATCTGACCGAGGCCAGCAGGTCCCTCATCGCTGTCTCCCAGGAGCTGCCCGGAGAGGCACCTCACCCAGTCGTCATGCTTCCTCGCCTTTGTCAGGAGTCCCTGCCCTGCCCTGTCCTGAAGAGCAGTAGCCAGTTAACGTTTAGAAAGCCCCCTGATGGGTGTTTCTCTGAGTTCCTCTGATGATCGGAATGAGTTGTAGAACAGCACAGAGGAGCATGATGTCACTGCATCTCACGCATGGGGGTGGGTATGACTCCTTGTCACCCGCTTACGGTGTTGGTGTTGTCTGCAGGCCGCCTCAGTGTGAAGTTACTGTTTTTCCTGTTCTGTAGTCTATTCATTAGAATGCACTCTTGGTCCAGTTCACACTCAAGGGAGGGGAGTTAAGCTCCATCTTCTGAAGGGAGCAGCAGCAAAGAATTTGTAGACCTGTCAAAACCACCACAGCAATTAGTATTTTGTCCTGTCTGGGTAGTTGAGGTCCTGATGCGCCAAGGTTGTGGGTTCAGTCCCTTGTCAGGGCACATACAAGAAGCAACCAATGAATGCACAAATAAGTGGAACAACAAGTTGATCTCTCTCTCTCTCTCTCTCTCTCTCTCTCTCTCTCTCTCTCTCTCTTTTTCTCTCTGTCTAATATCAATCAATCAATAAAAATTTAAAATAAATAAATATTTTAGGGAGATCCGTCAAGGCTATGCAGATATTCTGTTGCCCCTTAAACTTGGCCCACTACCTTTAGCATTCATCAGTGGATGTTGCTATGGTGTGTTAATGGTGATTTGCTATTTTCCTCAATTGGTCCACATTTACTATTTTAAATTCTTTTGTAAGGAGCAGATGGACCCCTTCCCTCATCTGTTTATTCACTAATTTGTGTCAGTGTGATGCTTGGGTATTTTATGGTCTTTGTTTCTAATCATACTGTTGCTTATTATTGTTCATCGGTTGTGCAGGAGAGAGAGGGAGAAAAGCTGGCAAAGCTATTCTAAAACGTGTATGTCCTGCCAAGGGCCAAGCTATTCTTGAAGGAAAAGGACAAAGTGGAGAAGTTAAATACCAACTCTAAAGATTTACATTAAAGCACAGTAATTTAGTGTGGTGATAGCACAAAGGTAGACAAATAGACCAAAGGAACAGAATCAAGAACTCCAAACCGACCTACATGTTTGTCCTCACTTGATTTATACAGAAGTGGCATCACAGTGTGGTGAGGAGGGTTATCTTTCCAGTGTGAGGTAATGGGCCTCTTGGACCATCTACTAGTAAACCACGGAGATCCAGAGCCCCTACCTCACACCACACACAAGTCTAGAGAAGGAGCAGAGACTGAAGGAAAAATAAAGCTTCCTAAAGAGAGCATATCTCCCGAACGTCGGGGTAGGCAAAGGTTTTTTAAACAAGACATAAAAGAAAAGATTAAAACATTTGGATTATGTTGGAATTTAGAAGGTCTATTCTGATTAAAGCTGTGAATACAAGAATGAAAAGACAGGCCAGAGACTGGGCGGGTGGATCTGTCCTCCGTACGTCTGACAAAGGACTGTCTACCATGGAGTACATGGCACCTATGAAGCAAGAAGAAGTGACAGCGTTACAAAACACAGGGGGAGTCTGAAACGTGCACCTCATACAGCAGACGTACAAATACCAATAAGCTCGTGAAAATGAGTTCACCTCATTGACGTCGCGGAGACGCAGGTGAAAAGCATGAAGCAGTTCACTCCCCCAGGGTGACTGACATGAAATACTTGCATTTTTTATGCCTGTTTTACTCTGGTCCCTTTGGAATTTAGGAACGATCCAGTTGTATCTGTTTGTCAGATTCTTTTTTATTTTACTTTGTTTTATATTTCAATAATCTTTGCTAGTTTCATTGATCTTAGCACTACATTGTAATCAACTGTTTCAACTTAGCTTTTACTCTTCCTGGAGTTCAGTGTCTTCCCCCTCATCTTCCTTTGCCTTTACATTTGAGCAATTTGTCTTGAGGGAAATCTAGTCCGTAAACTTTCCCACTATGTTCTGGGAAACATGCTGGGTGTGTTATGTGCATCCCTATTCACATCACATATTGTTCAAGATAAACGCCCAGCTCTTACCGTGACCTACAACCCCTGTGTCATGTAAGCCACGTATGTAATTCACATGTTCTAGTGGCGAGAGTAAAGATGTGAAAAGAAACAGATGAAACCAATTTTAATAATATGGCTTATTTAACCCAATACCTCAAAAATATTATCACTCAAACATATAATCAACATAAAATTATTAATGAAACACTTACATGCTTTGTTCAACTAAATCTTCAGAACCCAGTGCGTGTGTTCCACGTGCTGCACTCAGGGCGGAGCCACGCTCCAGGTGCTGAGGAGCCACATGTGGCTGGCGGCTGCCTTGTCAGACAGCACGGCCCTACGCGGTCTAGACCCCATTACCTCTCAGACATAATTTTTACTACCGCTCCCTTCCCCTCTCCCTCCAGCCACACTGGCCTCCCTGCTAGTCCTTAAACAACCCAAAAGGTCTGCAAGGGCCTTTGCAGCCGCTGTCCGCTCTTCCTTCCTGCCCTCCGCCTGTGGCTTATCACTCACCCCCTCCAGTGCTGAAGCTTTTGGAGATCCTGCGTAAAACACGCCGCCACTGACGGCTCCCCGGCAGAGGCGCCCTCACGAACTTACATTTTTACCTGTTCACTGCCTCTCTCTCTTACCAGAACGCAAAGTCTGCGAAGGCAGGGAGCATGCCTGTGGCCGGGGCTGCGTGCCCACGCCCAGCGCAGTGCCCAGCAGATGGGAGTGTCAGTGATGCCGACACCAGCTCTGCGCAGTCGGTCCTGCCGTCTGCTTTTGCACGTGGGGACAGTGAGAGGCGGCCTTACGGAAGGTCAGCAGCTGAGGGCGGCAGGCAGACTTGAACCTGGGTCCTTCTGAACCGGAACGTAAAGTGTGAACCAGCTCCTTGGAGGGTTTGCCTCCGAGTGGAGTCTGGGTCTCTGTACCCGGCTGATGTCCTCGGTGGCTCAGCCTTGCCCCACCCTTGCCGCTCTGTGCCCAGGTCCCGCGCCCCCCCCCCCACCCCCGCTTCTGTTGGAGAAGCTGGCTCACCTGTTTCCCAAAGGCAGCCTTTTGGCCCACAGCGCATTGTGGGCTCAGACAGTGTGATTCCATTTGGTTCACATCAGAAATCCTTCAGCGGTTCTGCTGTGTTGGCCACACTCATCCCTGAGGGCAGTGGCAGCGTTCTCCCTGGTTCCAGCAGATCTCGCTCCCGCAGTCGGCCTTCGGGGGGCGAGCTGAACACAAGGACACCTTTCCCTGTGCCAGCTCCCCTGCCTGCGAGCACCCCGCATCCCACCTGAGACTCAGTCTCCCCGAGATGGACAGGCTGAGCTCACTCGCCTCTCACTGCGCAGCCACCGCAGGTCAGTGTGGGCATGCGTGTACCTTTCAGATCTTTCATTCTTAATTCGGATATTTATCAACAACCTCAGGAGTGACTGCGCCTTGTAAATGTCTCCACCTTCCATCCTCCCTGAGTAGCTTAAGGACCCGCTGTTTCTATCCCCTCTTCCCCACGGTAATAACAGCAGCAGCTACTTATTGCCGTTCTGTCGCCGTACCCGGGAGTCTGTCCAAAAGAGTGCTCTTTGCTCAGCATCGTATTTGACCCTCACAGCAAGCCCTGCTCCTGCCCTAGCTCTGCGTGTGAGGACACACTGTTCAGGAAAAGTGAGTTCCTAGGACTCACAGGGCGGGACTCCCTCTCGGTGGCCACAGTGCCGCCCTTGGACCGCCCTTTGCGGAGCCATCAGTCTTGGATGGATCCCTTTCTGTCGTCCACCACCAGGTGGTCCCCACCGATCATCGATCCGTTAAATAAAAACCAGCTGCACACCGGCCTGTGGGGCACGGGATGCTGCCTCGGCAGTTCTGGCTGCTTGGAAACAGCGGCCTCCGCAGCATTTTCGGAGATGGCGCTGGTCCTGACCACAGGTTTCCTTGTTGACTGTTTTGTTTGTGTGTGTGTTTGCGCTGGAGACTTTTCACGGGAACTAAGTCCTGGGCAGTTCTATTGCATTTCAGAAAGATTCTCCGTTTTATGGACGTGCTCCCAATAATAGTGTTTTAAATTCCAAACTGTCCCCTGATCATTTCAGATATGAAAAGACTTAACATTTTCTCCACCAACAAGAAACGAGTGAGTTTGGGAACTAGTTTGCAGTCACCACAAAGCACAATCAGGGAGGCGCTGGCCGGAGCCGGGCCTCGGTCTGAGCAGCAGTCCAGGCCTCGCCTGAGGTTTTAGTTAAACTGAGGTTTATTTTCCCAGGAGGCAGCATCGACCCCGGCTCACGCTGGTCAATATTTACCTCTCAGATCAATAAGTCTTGATGGCCGCCGAGACTTAGTCAATAGCTGCTTGACTCACGCAGGCTTTGGTGGGCAATTTAGAAAATAGCTTGGAGGCATCTTTTCGGGGGCCTTTGTGCCCGTTTAGGCGTTTAATTCTGTGATTTTTCATTTTTCCACCATCTCCGTGAAGCAGTGCTTCCTGGGGCGGCCAGGCCTCTGGGCCCAACAGCCCTTTTGCCTGGCGTGATGGCGACAGGCTCACCCGAGAGGAGAGACCAACCTGCCCACTGCCTCCATGGACCATTGACTGGAAGGGAGAACCTCCGTTTACTGAGCACCTACTGTGTGCCAGTTCCTCTGCCAGGGCCTTGATGGCCCCATTTCTCATCTCAAGTGTGCACGTCAGCTCTTGGTGGGCCCCCCAAGGCAGACTCGAGGGGCTGGGCCCTGTGTGTCACCCGCAAAGCGCTCGCAAGTGGCAGCGCTTCGTAAGGTCTGAGGCAGCGTGGTGCTGGTGAGGAGTGTATGTGCCAGAGACTGACAGTGGCTGGAAGTTAAAAAAAAATGAGAGGAAAGAAGAAAAAAGAGGCAAGAGAGGCATTTAAACATTTTGTAATCAAGGTATGGAGACTGCCCTCCACATTTGTAGCAAAACAGCCAAACACAAGCAGCTGCCCTCACAGTCGGCCAGCAGGTGCTGAGGCCCGCGGCCGCGCAGGCTTTCTGCCGGTCAGCGGGTCTGACGCACTCAGCTTGCCTGGCCTGTGCACATGGGGAGTCTCATTCCAGTGTCCTCATTCTTCATCCTCTGGGGGCCGGAGCACTTCCACAAAATTCAAACGTGTATTGTCCCCTTAATCAGGGTGGGGAGGGGCACTTCGAAGACCCC
This sequence comes from Myotis lucifugus, assembly GCF_000147115.1. Lineage (NCBI taxonomy): Eukaryota > Metazoa > Chordata > Mammalia > Chiroptera > Vespertilionidae > Myotis > Myotis lucifugus. Next base: position 2,098,061 of record NW_005871254.1, read on the forward strand.
TGGAAGCCTCCTGGGGACCCCTTTCCTCCCCTTGGTGGGGTGTCCCCGCAGTAGAGCTCCCAGCACCCTTGGTGCTGATTCCCACCGATTCCCACTGTCAGGAAAGGCTGTCCCTGCCTCCTGGTCTGGGAGAGTGAGAAAGGCGGGCCCTGCTTCATTCACATCGCTGGGCTGCAGAGGGGGTTAGAAGGGGCGCGGAGGGGTGGGGAGAGACCCGAGGGGAGAGGAAGCAGTGCAGGAAGGGGAGGCAGACCTCAGCTCTAGCCACCAGCAGCCAAGGACACATCACTCCAAGAGGGGGGTCAGACACCCAAGCTGAGGGAAAGGGAAGAGATGTCACCCTCTGGGCTAAAGGAACTTTCCTGCCCTCCTCTGCCTCTTGGAGCCCACCCTCCTCTCGAGGTGGCCCTGCCGGTTCTGGCGTCCTGGCACCCTGCAGCCCTGGGTGCAGGGAGGGCGTCCTGGCACCCTGCAGCCCTGGATGCGGGGAGGGTGCGCTCCTGCTCCAGGAGAAGGTGATTCTTGTGAGCAGAGACGAGACAGAAAGTCAGGAACATCTGGGCTGTGTTCCCACGCGTTGCCCAGGGGCCTCCTGCATCCGGTCTCTTGTTCCCATCTCTCCCCACGTGGCTGCCTAGGGGCTTGCCTCCATCCCAGTGCTGTCTATGTCATTCCCCTTAGGACACTTTCCTGACACCTTCCCTTCCAGGATGGGGCGTGGCTTGCTGTGACGGTGGAGGAGCTCACAGGCCTGCCCACCTGTCTCCTGCTCTGCCTGGCACCCCACCGGTCTAGGTCCTCTTCCCAGTGGCCCCACGGCCTCTGTTCTCCCACCCACAGAGCTGGCAACTCCCCTGCAGGATGTGTTCACTCAGCACCTTCTTTTTGAGGCCTCCTGCCCCTTCAGTCCACTTTTCCACAAATTTAGGTTCGCCCGGACCTCAGAATTAATACCCGTGTTTGCCAGGGCCCTTCCCATCACCAACCCTCGCGACACATCTCAGTTAATGTGTTTCTTCTGCTTCCTGGATGCCCCAATGCCCTGTCCCTGGAGGCAACAGGGCTCACCTGCCATTGCCCAGCTACCTGCTCTCCTCCGGCCACTCCCAGGCGGGCAGGCCGCTGTGCTTCCCCACCTCCCAGTGCTGGCCGGCCCGGGGCTCCTTTCTCCTTGAACATAGCCTGAGAGCAGCAACCTGTGCAGCCCGTTTTCTCTCCAACCGGGGTCTTCAAGCCACTTCCAAACTGGTTTTCCTGACTGACCATGGGACACCCCCTGGAAGCTGCACACATCCTCACACTTGCCCTGGCACGCCCACCCGCCTCGCCTTCCCCGTCTGCTGCACCGCAGCCCTGCCCCGGGGAGCGGCTGTCCTGTCCAGGTCTAGCTGCCCCCTTCCTCAGCCCCGTTCCCTGGGACCCAGCCTCCCTGTTACGTTTTGGGGTGCCAGGGTTGACCCTTTCCTCCTGTCGTTGCCCAACTGGCTCATACGCTCACCACCTCCCTGTCCACCTGCTGCCAGGGCCTCTCCTGGGCCCGCAGCCCTGGCCTCACCTGTGCTTCAGCGCTTCCCCCTCCACCTTGAAGTGTTCACCCGCCTGACCCGACTTTCTCCCCCGCGGGAACCATGTGACCCCTACCCTTCTCACACTGTGAAGGTCAGGTGCACTGTCCACACCTAAGTACAGACACGGACCTGTTCTTTAACTGTGCTGACATGCACGTAACCTAAGACTTACTACCTGTTGTAAGTGAACATCTCAGTAGTGTTAAGTACATTCACGTTGTTGTGCCAACAATCCCCAGAAATCTTTCATCATGCCACTCAGTGCTCACCAAACACTCTCTCCCCTCCGCAGCCCTGCAAACCACCCTCCCACCTCCTTCTCTCTGACCCACCCTCTAGGTATCCCACGCGGGTGGCCTCACTCAGTGTTTGTCCGTGACTGGCTTATTTCCCTTGGCATAATGTCGTCAAGGATCATCCATGTTGCAGCATGTGTCCGCATTTCCTTTCTTTCCAAAGCGGAGTGATACTGCGCTGTGTGTCCACGCCACATCCTGCCTACCCTGCATCGTCCGTGGGCGCTCGGCTTGCTACGGGAATAATGCTGCCGTGAATACGGATGTGCAAGCCTCTTTGAGTCCCTGCTTTCCATCCTTTTGTATGTGTACCTAGGAGTGAAATTGCTGAAGGAAAATCACATGGTAGCTCTATTTCTAATGTTCTGAGGGAATGAAATGACAATTTTCCATAGCAGCTGCGCGAGTTCACATTCCCACCAGGGAATGTCGTGCATCAGGGTTCTGACTTTCCTACGTCCTCTCCAACACTTAGCACTTGGCTTTTTGATAACAGCCACGTGGACGGCTGTGAGATGGCATCTCGCTGTGGTTTTGATTGTTGATTCCTTGATGATCAGCGGTGCTCTTTCTGTTGTTGAATTGTAGGAGTTCTTTATATATATATATCTTTTTGGATATTTATCTCTTATCAGATACATAATTTGCGAGTATTTCCACCCATTCTGTCCGGTGCTTTTCCCTCTCTTGATTGTGTCCTTCGATGCACGTGTTACGTTTTCACTAGCGCTAGTTTTAAAGTCACCAAGAACCTGTCTTCCTCATTCCTGTGTCCCCAGTAGAGAACCTGGGATTCGCGGCGTGTGCGTGAAGTGGACGAATGATTGCGGGCAGGTGTCTGAGGCCGGAGCTCTAACTCTTCACTGCTCCACGCGGGGTCCCTGGGCCAGCAGCCTGGGTGTCACCCAGACGTTGTAGGTCCCGCCCTAGATCTGCTGATCTCACAGCGGCATCAACAAAACGACCCCCGGTAAATGCGAGGAACATCCAAGAGGCCTCTGCCGGGTCCCTGCCAGCAGGACAGTGGCTGCGGCTGCCTCCAGAGGGACCTGCTGACCCCGTTGGAAGGGAGTTCAGCCGCGAGGAACTGTGGGCTTTTCTTATTTAATCAACAACGAAATGTAAACCCAAGGATCTGCTTCTAAAGGGCACTGTGACTCGTCACTCCTGAGGACCTTTCCGGAGAGTTTGTCCCCCCTTCAGCTGGGACAGCCCTGCCCGGTGACCCAGGGCCTTGCGCAGGTGGAATCTGAGCTGCTTGTCTGTCGGGTTTAAAGTCTGCAGCAAACCCGCTGCAAGACCAGGGCGCGCGGGTGGACAGAACAGGAGCGCGCACTTCATGATCCTGGAGAGGGAACCTGTCTGAGACCCTGCCTCCCACCGGTGGTCAGCGGGCCGAGACGCGTGCCCTGCGCAGCGCTGGCCGAGTCAGGAAGGAGCCCCTTCGCCGGCCCGGTTCTCACGGCCCAGAACACACGGCCAGGACCAGAGCTGCTCTGAGCGGGAGAGAGAAGGCTTTGGGGCACACGCGGCACCGTGAGATTCTGGGAGGATTTCAGTAATAACCCAAATCCCAGCGACATGGTTCCCGAGGACACGCGCCTCAGGTTCGTGAGGGATGTTTGTAATAAGCCCGAGGATCCCTCTTGTTGTCGCTCATTTGCTCGATAGAACTGGTTTCAGTTAGATGTGCATGAAAAGGATATATTAACCTGCATAAAATATGTGCATAATCTCGCTTTAAAATTAAAAAGGAAGAAACCCACAACCGCATGTACAATATATTACCCCGAGTAAAAGCCTTGGGAGAAACCCAGAGCTTCACTGTGCCGCGCTGGTGCCGTTTCACAGAGATGCGCACTCGCGCTCCCTCGGCGCCCGCACGCCGCCGCGTCACGGGCCCTACGCGTGTGGACTGGAGGGAGGAGCGCGGGGAAACACAAGTCACTGGTTTCCTGGACTTCTTGCAGTCGGAGAGAGAGGGGGCTCTCCCATGAGTGGGATGCGACCGTCAGGGAGAAGGGACCAGGCCTCCCGAAGTGGAAGTGGGAGCGTCTATGAGGGGCTGTGGGCCCTGACCTAGGCTGGCATGTCCTGGCAGCACAAGGTTACTCCCAACCCTGCCCCCCACCCCATCCACAGGCAGCCACCAGGCGGGAGGCTCCTCAGACACTCGGAGGCCAGTGGAGGCTGGTGGAGGCTCTGCTTTTATTAACGACAGGCCATGGCGCTATTACTTCTAGGCAGTCCTTAGGACCCCTCCCAGAGACCACAGGGACCCTCCCCCAGAAGTGCCTCGAGGAACCACCCGCTGGGTGGCTTTGTGCTAGGAGAGGGTGACTCTGGGCTGACCGCCTCGGCCATGTGTCCCTGTACTGCATCATTGACTCACACCGGCCACCGTGCCACCGGCTGCCCATTCAGTCTCCAGGCGTTTACTGAGCACCCCCGACAGGCAGTGCGCACGGTGCCGTGGGGACTGGAGCATGGGCCTGGCAGCGCCTGGTGAAGGTGAATGGGTGGCAGAGAGGTGAACCTGGCCCAAGGTCCAGCAGACCTAGCCCATGAGCGCCCCCACCTGGCCACTCAGGCCTCCCCACCTGGCCGTCATGGCCTTCCCACCAGGACGCACAGGCCTCCCCACTTGGCCACGCAGGCCTCCCCACTTGGCTGTGTGGCCTCCCCACCTGGCCACGAGGCCTCCCTGGGGCCCAGGGTGCCAGCCTGGGACGGCCGAGTGTCTGCAGGCAGCGTCCCTGCAGAGCGCTAGCTTGCTTCCCTCTCTGCTCAGCGGATTTGCTGCCTTTATTGGGCATCTCATTGCCGCAGGCATTGCCCTACTGGGAAATTGTTTCTTAACTTTTCCACTTTATTTTATTTTTGTAATCTCATGGAACAATATCATTTGTGCTCACATTTGATATTTAAAAAAACTTATTTCATTTAAAACCTCGGTTTTGAATGCAGAGCACTTCAGAGTGGTTATTAAAAGACTTTTTCAATCTCAGATTGAGAATACCAGAAATGAAGTGCCATTTCAGAAAAAGAGGAAAACATTACCATTGTATGTGTTACATCCAGCGCGGCACTTATGTCAGGAAGGAAATCTCTGTGAGATTCTGAGTTCAGGACAAGCTAGCAATACCTTTAAGGGGCTTTGTTTCTCTGGCTGATTCAATTTTAACTTATTATTATAACTTTCTGAAGCTGAATTTATGAACTCAACGAGCACGTGGGATGTCCCAAAGGCAGCAGCCTAGTGGATTTCTGATTAGCGCATGCATAGAGATATGAATACAAACTATGAATTCACTCGTATGCACCCATTGCCCACATTACATATGAACTCAACGAATGAGCTCACATATCTACTGCTGTTTATATCTCATCTTAATGCTTGGTTTATGCCCTGTACTTTGTGTCCATGACATAATGCAAGTGGTAGTGATGGTGATGATGCTGATGAAGGTGGTGATGGTGGTGGTAATGGTGATGAAGGTGGTGATGACGATAGATGGTGCTAGATGGTGATTGCAGTGGTGGTGATGATGCTGATAAAGGTGGTGATGGTGGTGATGATGCTGATGAAGGTGGTGATGACGATAGATGGTGATTGCAGTGGTGGTGATGATGCTGATAAAGGTGGTGATGGTGGTGATGATGCTGATGAAGGTGGTGATGACGATAGATGGTGATTGCAATGGTGGTGATGATGGTGATGAAGGTGGTGATGATGGTGATGATGCTACCTCCCAATGCAGGCACGACCCCAGTGCTGACATCGGGACAGCCTTAAGCATTGTTATTATCTCCGTCTCATAAATGAAGCAGGGGAGGCACAAAGAGGTAAATACAGCACACGCTGCTGCAACAGGAAGTGCCAGAGCTGGTCTGGCCAGACACCTGGCTTTCGGTCCCTGTTCTTCCCCACTGGGCTCTGGGCTCTGCTGTCTCTCAGCAAAAATGCTCAGGAAAGCCCTCCAAGAATGTCAAACTCGAGGCCGGCGGGCCGCATGCCTCATTTAAATGTGCAGTTTCCTACGTGCCAGGTGGCACTGAGCGTATCTCCCTAGGAACTAGGTGATATCAGCAGCGTGCTCTAGCCCACTCCTATCCAGGACAGGGCAAGTCTATCTGGTATCTTGAAACCAGCCATTGTGGGGGGATTTCCACGTGGAATCACCAAACGCTGCAAGTTAGAGCCATTTTCTTGGAGAGCCAGTTCCTCAGCAAGTCCCAGGCCTGCTGGCTAAGGCCGTGAGCAGTGGCCCAGCCCCTGCCTGTGCGGCAGCCAGCCCCTCTGCAGCACCGCGCGGCCATGTCCCCGCTGTTGGCCACAGGCGTGTTCTTTCTGTGCCTGCGCTTCCACATGTGTATGTGAGATGGCAAGAGTACCTTCTGCATAGAGCTATCCTTGCACTGAGTGAATATTAGGGGTTACAATTACATTCTGGCGGGAGAAGGCAGGCGGTATCCGAGTGGACAGATGTTATAATGCTAAGGGGATACGTGCTCTGCGGGGCAATGGAGGGGAGTAAGGGGGCCGCAGAGGGACAGTGCTTATGGGGAGGGGTCTCCTTGGAGCAGAGGCCCGATTGGTTATTCACAGCAGCAAGCCACTCTGCTATGCGGGGAAGAACATTCCAGGCAGAGAGCACAGCCTGGCAAACACCTTGAGGTGGGCCCTGAACCAGGAGTGCTGTCCTGGTGTGTCCAAGGGCGACCCGACGGCTGCAGCTCTGGTGAGCAAGCAGAGGTGTGGTGGGCCAGGCCGGAGGAGGGCCGTGCAAGATTGCGATAGGTCGGGTCCTATCGGGACTCTGGGGTTCATTCTAAGTGCGATGGGAAACCACTGGAGGATTTGCATAGAGCCTTGAGCAGCATGGCGTGGCCTGTCTGTTTAGGATTATCTTTCCTACTATTGAAAAATATGTCAAGGGACTTTTCGGCACCGGCCCGAGGCCAATCCGTCTGTTACGTGATATTTTCCAAATGATCTCTGAGTGTCTTCTCTCTGCCTCTAAATATTTCAAAGAGACCAATTATTAAAATGACATTTACTTTATAATAATTATCATAGTAATAATAATTCAATACTTATGTAACAACTTACTTACTAGGTAATTTTCTAATTATATTACATTTATCAATGCATTTAATCCTCAAAATAACCCTGTGAGATAGGTACTGTTTTAAATCTAACTTTACAGATGTGGGAATGGATGCACAGAAAGGCTAAGTAACTTGCCCAGGGTCACACAGCTTATACATGGAAGTCCTGTGTCTGAGAGCCCATGCTCTGTGGTACCCTAGACCAGTGGTCGGCAAACTCATTAGTCAACCGAGCCAAATATCAACAGTACAACGATTGAAATTTCTTTTGAGAGCCAAATTTTTTAAACTTAAACTATATAGGTAGGGACATTGTTATTAACTTAATTAGGGTACTCCTAAGGCTTAGGAAGAGCCACACTCAAGGGGCCAAAGAGCCGCATGTGGCTCGTGAGCCGCAGTTTGCCGACCACTGCCCTAGACGGCCCCTGGCACAGTCCGATGGATCCGAGAGCGTCTCAGCTGCAGGCGGCCGGAAGACCGAGTGTGCAAGGTCGGAGAGTCTCAGTGGACGCCGACACAGAGTAGATGCCCAGACACGCTCTTCCCTGAGCACAAGCATCTCGCCAGCAGCACTGCCAGGAAAAGTGCTTCAGGAAGGCAGCTGGGCAGCATCCATCTCCGCTCCCGGGGGAGAGAACGAGAGTGCGACTGTGTTCGATCACGAAGCGGTCCCCGCGCCACTGCAGGTCTCATGTATCGGGACCCTCCCGAGAGCATCATCTATAATAACATTTTCGCTTCCCAAACACGCGCGGCTTAAATCTAGAGACATTCATCTCTCTAACAACTTGCACAGCCTCGGGCCTTTCTGGGCCCGGTCTCTTGGTCACCTCTGGGCACCAAGCCAGGGGCATGTGACTGTCTGTCCTGCCAAATTCATTCTGGAAATACCCTTTGCTAAGCAGCCTGTGACTTCTCCAGACTCAAGAGCGTGCTGTGAATTTGCTCTGCTCAAGATTTCCGAGTGACTTGGTCCAGCCTCAGGTGCCGACAAGCCTGGGTAGGACTTTGAAATCTTCATCTCCACCCGGGACCTCTCTGAGCGCCACATCCTTCTAGTCTATGCAAGTCCCAGAGAACACGGTTACTTATTGGCCATTAATCGCTGGGTAGCCCTGTGAAGGCTGGGTGCAGGTAGGAGTCTGCAGATAGAGCCCAGTTGTGGACTCAGGTACAGATCTCTGAGGCAGCAGTGGGAGGCCGCATGTGGTTCTCTGAGGGCACCTGTGTCTCCAAGGGCAGTGACCGAGGGTCCTGGTCCCTGGCTCGGATTGTTAAGGGAAGTCTGGGCCGCAGTCACCACTGGTGCTGGGCTTGGGGGGCGGCGGTCCCAGCCCTCGGCTCTGAGTGAGCATCTGGGATGAGTTACGCTGCTGGAGCCAGAGGTCCACGTGGAGCACGGAACTCCCCTGGAAGAGACACACGCGTGGACCTGGCGTGTGGCTCCGTGGTCACCTCACAGAACGTCTCCGTTATGCCATCAACACTTCTCAGCTTCGTGCTTCCGCCTGGCCAGCGGGCACCTCTAATCAGAAATCGGTGGGCACCTCACCCCCAGCCTTGCCAAACGGAGCTGCACCCCTATCAGCTGCACTGCTCAGAGGCACCTGTTCCTTCCTTGGAGGCGAAGAACCTGGCGGGAAGCTAGGGGTCACCTGCAGGCATTTCCGTGGATGTCTCTCCTGCTCCCCACTGTCTGCTCCGTCAGCGCCTCCGTGCACCTGCCCTCAGAGGGTCTTCAGTGCTGCAGCCCCGGCCCTCTGCCCCCGACACCACACCAGGCTCCCGGCCTCTGCTGGGGTGGGTCAGCTCCCTTCCCCCTCAGCCCCCTGAGCTGACGCTCACGCCGCCCACAGAGCAGTGCAGGCCCGTTCTGAAAACCCACTTTCCCACGTTTAGGATTTGTGCCAATAAAGCTTTCTCATTGTCTTTGGAAAGTCACCATTTCCCCACTGGGATCTCGGGGATTGTGTCTGCCTGGCTGGCTCGCCTGGGTCCAGACCTTCACAAAGAGCCTTGGTCACATGTAAGAATCCAGACTCCAGCCAGCTGCATGACCTTGAACAGGTCACCTGCCTTTATCCTGATTTCATTTTACTTTTTATTGATTTTAGAGAGGGAGAAAGCAGGGAAGCAGAGAGAGAAAGAGAGAGAGAGAGAGAGAGAGAGAGAGAGAGAGAGAGAGAGAGAGAGGCATTTATTGGTTGCCCACCGCGTGTGCCCTGACCAGGAATCGACCCCACAACCTTCTGGTGCACAGGATGATGCTCAAACCAACTGAGCCACCCTGGCCAGGACAGTTACCTGCCTTCTCAAGCCTGTTGGCTCATCTGTGAAGTGGGCATGACCACTGGGCCCGCCCCACAAGGCCGGTGTGAGGGCCGAATGAGAGAGTGGAGATTAGTTAACATTTGCTGAGTTCCGATTCTCAACCACCACGCTGCCACCTCCCAAGCCACTTCCGATCGTGTCCTTTGTGCCATTATTTAACCTCTCTGTCTGGGAAAGATGTCTCTTTTGTTCATTTTGATTTACTTTCATTTAACTTGCATCTCAGGGAACTCAATCTCTTCTCTTCATAATATGTTTAAACATAAATAAATATGCCAGTCGGCAGGCCTGTGGAACTCAAAATCAAGTCAAGTTCATATCCAAGACACGCTGATTCCAACAGGCCCGCTAGGGACCACAGCAACCTCTCCCTCCTGAGGGGACCCAGCGAGGGCCCTTCATCAAACGGAGCCTCACTGAGCACACAGCCCCTCAGTGCCAGATTCTCCGTGTCCTCACATGATGAGGAACGTTGTTTTTACCAGGTACTACTCTGCTGAATAAAGAATGAGCACTTATCTTTGAGGGGAGAGGAAGTCTGCTGGGTACTATGTAATTCTCTCCTGGGTAAATGGATTCCTGATAGTGCAGCTCCAGGAGAACTGCAATCACGTTTTTAACTGCAAGGTGCCGTCAGCATAAGCGTCCATGTCCTGGGTATTGATCTGAGCTGTGATAATGGTGTTACCCACTGAGCTTCTGACATCGGAGAACTTGCTGGGGCTGCAATTGCATTTTTCTTTTATTCCTGCAACTTAATTCCACCTGCGCAGTCAACTGTGATCCCTATGAAAAAGGGTGGTTTTGCTGGAGTCTGCACAGAATTTGAAATCTCTCTCCTGGTCTGAATGTTAATCTTTGGCTTGAATCCTGGAAACACATCTACAAAATGAAATACTCAAAATTAACAATGAGGGGCTTGAAGACTGGACGCTTCCGGAGGTGCATGGCTCCTGAATCTTTGAGTTAACTTCCTACTTTTAGTCCCATGAAGTCAGTTCTCCGTGTAGACGCCCTTCCCATTCCCTAGAACTGGGGAAAGAGCTCACAGTAGAGGCAGAGGCCCAGCTTGCAGGCTTCCATCTGCTGCTGCCTCCCTCAGCACCCAGGGCAGGTGACGGGAGATGGGAGACATGCCTTCCAGACCCTGACACTTGTGAAGGGAGGCCTCACTGAGTTAGAAAGGACTCTGTGATCATATTCCTGATCCTTCTGAGGGGGTGCTGTGCCGGGGGCGGGGGGGGGGGACCGAATGTGGTGGTGTCAGTGAGCACTGGAGTGCACATCTGGGATCAGTGAGGTCTTAAGCAAAGACCACTAGAACCTACTAGAACAGCCAAAGAAGAAATACTACACACCACGTGTGCACAAGTAATAGAGCGAATGAAACTCTCAGGCCTGCTGGCAGGAGGGGAGAATGGCGCATTCCTGGACAAGCACTTTGGCAGGCTCTTGTAGAGTTAAGCATATACTGTTCACCTCACCCAGCAAACCCACTATGGTGTTTACTCTGAGTAGTAAAAACGCCTTTCGAAAACCTACACGTGAATATTTATAGCAACTCTGTTCACAACTGCCAAAAACTTGAAACAGCCAAATGCCCTCAGCATGTGAATGGATAAGCAGACTGCAGTGCATGGCACACCACAGAGTCCTCCTAACAATCAAAAGGAAGAGACCATGAATATATGCAACACTTCGGATGAATTGAGGGAATTATACTGAGAGAAAAAAGCCAGTTTCAAAAGGTTACACACGGTATGAGTCCTTTCACATGACATCCTCTAAGAGACAAGACCGCAGTGACAGGAAACAGGTGGGGGTCCCAGGGCAGAGCTGGAGGGAAGACGTGACCACGGGTGGCGTGGGGGTGATGGAACTGCCGTGTGCCCTGTCACGGGGATGGCACTCATCTGTACGTGTATTAAAGTGCAGACACTGTCCACCTAAAAACACTTTCACTGCATGTCATTTAAGGAAATTAAATTGAAAATTTGTGAAAAGTCCCCTTTGTGCCACTGGAAGACGTAGCGGGAGGCACCGCCAGTAGAAGTGCAGTCTTAGGGCCGGGTGCCCAGCGCCAAACCCCGCCGTGGGGGCAGCGCAGCGAGGGTGGGAGCTGTGGGCTGGGGTTCTACCTGCGAGGGCTCCAGGACCTCTCTGGTCTTGCTCCCCAGTGAACATGGGGTGAATGCATCAGTCCTTCCCCCCCCCCCCGCCTCCCGCCGGTGTCCACACCAGATGCGCTGAGAGCTGTGTGCCCACCCTGAGCAGGGAGTCCCTCTATGCCCTCTCCTTCCCTTCTCTCTAATGCGTCAGTTTGCTCAGGCTCCACAGCAAAGTACCACCGACTGGGCAGCTGAAGTGACAGAAATTCACTCCTCAGAGTCCTGGGGGCCAGGCACCTGAGACCCAGGGGTTAGAGGGTTATTTTCTGACCCTTCGCCGTGGCGTGTGGATGGCTGCCCTCTCCTGTGTCGTCACGTGGTCTTCCTGCTGTATGTCTCTGTGTCCTCATGTCCTTTTCTTACACGGGCATCAGTCATGTTAGATTAGGGCCCACTCCAACGACCGCACTTTACCTAATTACCTACTTAAAACCCGTCTCCAGATGCAGTCATATTCCGAGGTGCCGGGGGTTAGGGTTTCCTCATATGAATTTTGCAGGAACACAATTCAGCCCATACAGCTAATTTTCTAGAATCTCTTTCTTATCTGTCAAAATGTATCCAGGGCTATTTAGTTTAGGTAGCTCTTTGTAACTCATAAATAATTCAGAACACAGACAAATGGATAATATTTTAACCGATTCTCTAGTGAGAAGGCGATGACGCCAAAGCATTTATTCAACATCTTCTCTAAGGTCAGCATTGCATCCATCATCTCATTTAAATCCTCACTTACATCAACAAGGTGCATCTCTGAAGGCCTGTGATGGGACTGGTCCAACGTCACCCAGCTGACATTTGTATCGAGGTCCAAGTTCCTCTTGTACCTGCGCTCTGTGGTCAGCTACAGATCGACGCCTCGGGGCCTCTCTGCTCACCTCCTCTTCGTGGACACTTCCACGGAGCTGAGAGGTCGAAGACCTTTCTTTTCTCCTGCCCTCCTTTGACGCTTCTCCAGGCGTCTATATCTGAACCGCATCCCCTCTTGCTCATGGAATCCCCCTGCAGACTATGGAGCAGGTTCTACCTGGCCTGGAGGAAATGTGTGAAAAGTGAGGTTAAAGATACATTAAACAGTGGGGTTTAGAACATACAAGATACCAGGCAGTGGAAGACAAATACTGGGCCTCTATTGGAGGGACAGAAAGGGAAGCCGACCAGGAGTCTCTGGCTGGTAAAAAGGAAAAGAGTAAAGCCACACAGTCCTGGGAAAGAGGAAACGACCCCGCTTCTCACAGGCTCAGAAAGTTCTAGGCTTTTTCTAAGGGACCCCACCTGGGTGTCCAGCAGTTGGTCCACATCAGCTGTCTGAGCCTCCCCGGCCAGTAAAGATGACAACATTGGGCACGAGTGTCAGGCTCAGGCCTGAGGCCTGGAAACCCTGCTTCCAGCACTTTCCTTGGTGTCTCAGGACCTAGAGCCAGTTGAAGAGCATTTCAGTTTGTAGTCTGCATGCCAAGGGCCCGTACACTGTACTTCCTGCACCCCCGAGCAGAGGAGGCTCAGAGGGAGTTGTTCTGAGGGCCAGCGGATGTCAGGGAACATCTTGATTCATCTTCTGAGACCCCTTGCCTCAGGCACTAGGAGTGACTCCTTAGCTTAAACCCAGGGCCGGCTCGCATTGACATGGTTGCGGTCGTCACTGCGTACCAGCAGGGCTCTGCGGCAGGTCCTCCCCGTGGTCCGCCCATGCAGCTACTGTACCTTACATCTGCGCCTGCGCCTGGGTTTATCGCCATCCCTAGCGTCCTCCCCAGTCCTACTGATAGGCTGAGCCTTTTCTCTGAGCTACGTCTCAATGCGCCTGACCCTCCACTAAACCCTGGGTGCAAAGGAAGGTAGCATGGTGACCCACTGGCCCCCTTTCCCTGGCCTTTGGGAGTTTATTTCCAGTGAAGCACGCTGGGAAATGTAATTAGCACATGGTTGATTGTGCCAGCCGAGAGTGCGTGCCAGAAACGCAAGAGGTTCTTGAAGGGTGCCAAGGACTGACATCATGCATCTTCTGTTGGAAACTATACACTTTACAATTTGGAGGCTCCTGTGCACTGCCTCATATCTTCAATCAAATTATTATATCCTAGAAATATGCATAAGGGAAATGATTCGACACACTATGGGGGCGGGGGTTGGTGCTTGTAGCGGTAATTGAAGTACCTTTCCACTTATGAAAGTACTAATTTTATTTGTTTTTATTGCTTTTCTAGATGCAATTATTTATTTAGTGTGCTTTGGCTTTATTAGATTATGTTTACTATAGGAACATCATGAAAATGTATGAATACAACACACCAGCCACGCCAGCCTGGCGACCTGCATTGAGAGAGCTAGTGTTATTTTTCATATCCAAACGTAATGGGATAACTTAAGAATAAACAGATAATCTACACTAGAAAACAATGCGATTTTACGGGAATGCAATAAAACACCTGGACAATATGATTTCATAAATCCTGGCTCTAAAATTTACATGAGTTGGGTTTTGAGTGCTTATCTGAGGACACATGGCATTTCTAAATGGAACCATAATGGGAAATGCAATTAAACCAACGGCAGGACGGGGCGGGCTTTTTGTTGGCTGGTGAGATATGATGACTGAGAAGCAATGTAGAGTTTGGGTGTCAGAAGATAAGCAGGGGGCTCTCATCCCTGTAAATGCCCTTAACTTGGAATTGTCAGTGTGGCCAGTCTGTGGAGGTGGCTTGGCAGTCGGCCCCGACGGGGCAGCTACAAGTTCTGCCGTATTCTCTTCTGCTCCCTGTCCTTGTTATGATGTTTCACTCAAAAGAAAAGGGGCTTTCTGCTTTGGGCATGCTTTTAAGAAACTTAAAAGAATGGTTCATTTGCTCTGAATTTTTGTGAGATAACCAAGATATAAGCACAAAGGAGCAGAAATCAAAACAAAACAACAGCACAACGAAAGCCAAAAGAACAAAACGCAGCAACGTGGCTGCGTATGGGAAATCAGGTGTCTTTTATGACTGTAAATTAGCCAATGCCTTTTATTTTTCTAATTATGAATTATAATTATTTAGCACATTGTTTATATGCATGTGCCTACCACAAAGTATGTGATGGACGGAGCCTCCCTGGCCAGAGGGGTCGACGGCACCAGGTCCTGATGTTTCCAGCAGGTTCTGAGGGTTTTCTAAGCATCCTATATAATAAAACCCTAATATGCAAATCAACCAAACAGCAGAACCACCAGTCGCTATGATGCACACTGACTACCAGGGGGCAGATGCTCAATGCAGGAGCTTCCCTTTGGTGGTCAGTGCACTCCCACAGGGGGAGCGCCGCTCAGCCAGAAGCTGGGCTCACAGTTGGTGAGCGCAGCAGCGGTGGTGGGAGCTTCTCCTGCCTCAGCAGCAGTGCTAAGGACCCTCAGGGGATGTCCAACTGCCAGCTTAGGCTCACTGTGAGCCCACTAAACCAGCAGTTGGACATCTCCTAAGGGGTCCCGGACTGGAAGAGGGCACAGGCCGGGTTGAGAAACCCTCCACCCCCAGTGCACGGAAGTCGTGCACCAGGCCTCTAGTATAAGTATATGCACGTCTATTTACTCACACACACATTTACACAAATGGCAGTAAAGCATGTGGTATACATATAGCTCCATCATTCCTTGGAGAGACTGTGGCATATGCTCCATGTAGAATGCACCAGTCTCTGTTGATGCTCATTTAACTGTTTCTGGGTTTTTGCTGCGCCAGTAAACACCCTCACCAACAATGTACAAGAGGACCTATTTCCTTCTATTTCTTGTGGCAATCTTTCTTTAAAATTTATTCAAGTATAGATAACACACAATGTTATATTAGTTTCATGTGTACAGCTAGTGGTCCGACGTTTGTATTCCTGATGATGTGATCCCGCGGTAAGTCCAGTGCCCATCTGTCACAGTGCAGAGCCATTGCGATGTCATCACCGTGTTCCCCGTGTTGTGTTACATCCCGTGACTTGCTTGTTTTATATCTGGAAGTTGTGCTTCCTATTTCCCTTCAGCTGTTTCACCATCTCCCACCCTCCCTCAGGCAACCATCAGTGTGTTCTCCTGAAAGACAAAAACTGAGGTAAAAGTGTGATAGTAAGTCCCAATTCTCTTGTTAGGAGGAAGGCTGGCTCTCCCTTCGCTGTCAGTCATTTGTGTCTCCTCCCCTGTGTGCTCTCTGGTCCTGCCCGTTATTTTTTCTTTGTTGAATTGTAAAGCCCTTTGATATGAGTTACAAATATTTTCCTCATTTTTTCAATTGTCCTTTGACTTTATTTAGAGACTATGTTGCCATATATAGCATGGAAATGTCCTTATCTTTTCTCTATCACTTCCAAATTTTGTATCATACTTTGAAATACACTTCACATGCTGAAATTATTTTTAATGTTTTCACACATTCTTCTAGCACTTTTGTGAGTTTATTTTCCACATTAAAATGTTAAATTCATCTGGAACTTCTCTGGTATAAAGACTGATACAGGGATATAATATATTTTTCAAATGGCTACCCAAGTATCCTGCCACCATTTATTGAAAAATAATATTTGGGTTAACTTCTGGATTTTCTCATCAGTTCCATTTGTCTATTCATTTGCCAGCACCACAGTATTTTACTGATTGCAGTTTATACTTCTAAAATCATTGGAATTGGATCACCAAATATTTATTTCAATGATGTTCCTTAAACATGGTAAATATATGCATATTTATGCCTATTTTATTCAAAATTCATTTTTAAAAAGGTCATTAAATTTTATTAGATGATTTTCCAGTATCTATAAAGATAACAAAATGGTTTTTCATCTATTACTATTGTAAATTATAGTAATAGATTTTGCATTCCTGAAAGAAAATCAACTTAACATGATTATCTAACTTTTAATATACTTCTTCATTCTCACTGAGTAAATTTGATTTAAAATTTATATTAATAAATGAGATTGTTCTAAAATATGAATTTTTTAATTTTTTATGCACTGGATAATTTTAATTATATTGGAATTATCTGTTCCTTAAAGGAAGT
This sequence comes from Myotis lucifugus, assembly GCF_000147115.1. Classification (NCBI taxonomy): domain Eukaryota; kingdom Metazoa; phylum Chordata; class Mammalia; order Chiroptera; family Vespertilionidae; genus Myotis; species Myotis lucifugus. The sequence goes on from NW_005871254.1 coordinate 2,114,557, forward strand.
TTTTTCTTAGAAATTCTCATATAAAACTGCCTGTTTGTGAGAGAGAGCTTTTGACAATATTTTTTCTTTCTCCTTTTCCCTCCTTTATGCTCTCTTCCTTTTTTCACTTTCTTTTATTTTGTTGATGATAATTAGTACATTCATATTTGTTAGAGTTTAATGCTTCTAATTTATATTTTTCTGGGACATTACCCATTTTATCCCGTATTTCCAATTTTTTGCAGTAAGTTGAGCAAAGTAGTTTTTTAATTTCAAAATGTTTCTTTATTTACATTATATTCACTTTCTTATTTCCTATTTTATTCATTTGTTTTTTCCTTTTTATATATTTTCCGTTTATTTTTATTTATTTATTTTTAATATATTTTTATTGATTTCAGAGAGGAAGGGAAAGGGAGAGAAGAGAGATAGAAACATCAGTGATGAGAGAGAATCATTGATCGGCTGCTTCCTGCATGCCCGCCACTGGGGATCAAGCCCGAAACCCAGGCATGTGCCCTTGACTGAAATCAAACCTGGGACCCTTTAGTCTGCAGGCCAATGCTCTATCCACTGAGCCAAACTGGCTAGGGCTATTTTCAGTTTATTTATTTTATTGTTTTCAAAGCACAAGTTTTTGGATGTTTCTACTAATTCAACTGTCTTTTTGTTTTCTGATTCACACAGCCTGGTTTTAATTTACTGGTTCTTTGCTTTTATTTAATTTATTTTGTTCTTTTTCTAACTTCTTCAGTTGGATGCTTCATCCATTTAATTCATATTGCTTAATATAAATATTTAAGTCTGATTTTTCACTGAGTACTGTATTTTTTTAGGTTCTGGCAAGTATTATTTTATTTATCATTATTTCCCAGACATTCTGAAACTTTAGTTTCATATGGGTCAAGTCATTTCAGAGAATTTCTAGATGGTAGCATTCTAGTTTTGCTATTAATTTCTAAGATTTTTGTTTCTGTCTTTTTTCCTTTGGATCAGAGACTGTTAGTGACATTGTTTTTACTTTTCAGAATTAAAGTTTACTTTGGCTTCCTGTTTAATTAATTTTTGCCAGTGTTCTATGTTGACTTGAATTAAATCATCGTGTCTCTGCAGGGCACAGTGGTCTGTGCCTGACGATAAGATGTGTGTATTACTTTATTCAGGTTCTATATGTCCTTGTAAATTTGTGTGCACTTGTTCCCCTTTGAATGCAATGAGAATGTGTGCCTGTGAATGAGCATGCGTGGAGCCCACGGTGTTCACAGCAAGGCTGTGTGTTGTGTCTTTCAGCCGCGGATCGCCGAGGAGAACCTGACCTACGCGGAGCTGGAGCTGACCAAGCCCCCGCGGACGGCCAAGGGCATCCCCACCAGCACTGTCTATGCCCAGATCCTCTTCCAGGAGAACACGCTGTAGCCCATCCTCTTCCGTGGTCCTGTTCAACTCTGCCACCCAGTTATTTATGAACCCCTGGAAGCGAAGTCCTTGTTTTTGCATTTTCACTTGTGCCTTCTGTGAGGTGGGGATCCCTCTCTTAGGGCGTTCCGGTGCCTTTAGAGGTGCCGGGCTCCTCCCCTCAAGAGTGGGGCCTTGGTCCGTGGACAAGTCTTCTGGGACAGTGTTTTCTGGGTATCCAAGGAGATGCTCTGCTGAGCCAACCCCTTCCCAGTTTCAGCTTCTTCCTCTGGATTTTAATTTTTACATCTTAATATTAATCTTTTATCTTCCTGTGTCTGTGATATTAAGCTCGTGGTATATAGTATAGCTAGAGGAATGCTACTATAGGCCAAGGCGTGAGTGGTAGATACGGACTGATTGGTTTTCAGAAGATCAGACAGCTTTGCCAGGGCCCCCAGAGCAGAGCAAACGGCTTATTGCCCCCAGATACTCCACAGGCGCCCTTGTAAACAGATGCCCTGACCCTGCGATTTAAGGGGAGACAGGCATGTGGTGGGGAAGTCTGAGGTCTAACGGACAATGAACTGTCTCTGAAGCCCCCGCCACAGACAAGCAGAGCCCTGCTACGGGCCCACCCCTGCGGCAGCATGGACCAGCCCCACACAGAAACAGGCATCCTCCAAGAAGGCCTTACCCTTTTCCAGAGGAGCAGGGGCTGCTATCCTGACACCGAGGAAGCGGCCTCTGGGAACTGGGCCTAGGCCACCACTCCAACTGGATGTCTACTCCCTGGAGCGCGGTGTAGCCAGGCCCCCAGGGTGGAGCTTCGCAGAGCAAGTCCAGGGAGGAGGGCATGTGGCTAGACAGTGCTCACGTGTCTAGGGAGCGTGGGAAGTGCACGCCCTGGGAAGGTGGTCCAAAGGACCCTACTGTGCAAAGGGCCTTGCCCTCCTGAACCTGCGTGCACTTCCTGGTGGGTTTGGGTGGGGGTCCGGCAGGATCGTGTGGCGTAGTTGCCCAGGGCCTCACTGAAGAAGACTCGTTCTCACAAGGACCATCCTGCCAACCGTGTGGTTAAGGACACTGCTTTCTGCGTGAGTGCGGTCTGGGTTACTATTGCCCATGACAGACATTGTTTGGTTACGTATGGACCATGTACCTGTGATAAATTACATACTTTAAACACAGTCTTGAGTGTGAGCAGTGCCCCTTGTGCAACCACGTGAATTTCACTTGGTCAAGTGTCTTATCCTCTAATCGTCTCAGACTCATGTTATCTAATAAAAGAGAAACATGCAAATTGACCGTACCTCCGCTACACCCACAAGCCATACCCACAAGCCAAGCCCACAAGCCAATCAGGAGCGAGTATGCAAATAAACCCAACCAAGATGACGGCGGCCATGGAGCTGAAGCAAACAGGAGGCTTGGGTTGCTCCCGGTGATGGAGGAAGCCAAGCTTCCCATCTGCCCTGGCCGGCTGTGGGCTCCACTCAAGGCTACAAAGTTTCAATTATAGAAGATAAATAAATCCCAGATACCTGCTTCCAGCCGCTGTGGCCTCTGCTCAAGGAGGGGCTTGGAGGCTGGGTTGCCCAGGGCCGTGGCCAGCTGGCAAACAGCTCTCAGCCCCTCACCCAGGCTGGCCACACCCCCCAGCGGGGACCCCCACCCTGAAGGGGGTGTGGCCAGCCTGAAAATGGCCCTCAGTCCCTCACCCAGGCTGGCCACACCCTCATGGGGTGAGGGTCCCTGCTGGGGGGCTTGGCCAGCCTGAAAACAGCCATCAGCCCCTCACCAAGGCTGGCCAGGCACCCCAGCAGGACCCCCCATCCTGAAGGGGGTGTGGCCAGACTGAACATGGCCCTCAGCCCCTCACCCAGACTGGCCAGGCACCCCAGCAGGGACCCCCACCCTGAAGGGGGTGTGGCCAGCTTGAAAACAGTCCTCAGCCCCTCAGCCAGGCTGGCCACGCCCCCCCCAGCAGGGACCCTCACCCAATGGGGGCATGGCCAGCCTGCAAACTACCACAGGCCACTCGCCCAGGCTGCCCCATGCTCCAAGGGGACCCCCACCCTGATCTGGGACACCCTTCAGGGCAAACCAGCTGGCCTCCACCGTGCACCAGGCCTCTATCTATACTAATAAAAGGGTAATATGCTAATTAGACTGGGAGACTTTCCAGGAGACCTTCTGGGCAAAGCCATGGTGGTGGGGCCAAGGTAGAGGTGGTTAGAGGCCAAGAGGGGAGGGCAGTTGTGGGTGATTAGGCTGGTGGGGGGCGGGGCCATTGGGGGTAAGCAGACCAGCAGGGGGGCCAGTTGGGGGCAAGCAGGCCATCAGTGGGGGTCAGTTGGAGGTGATCAGGACAGTGGTGAGCGGTTTGAAGTGAGTAGGCCAAGCAGGGGGCA